>NC_053154.1:64827897-65427897 GCF_016835505.1 Polypterus senegalus | reverse complement strand
TTTACTTTGCTGTAATATGCATAATGCTGTTGGCCATGTTTTGGGTAGATATTATTTTTCTTCTTATTAGGATTTTGTTTCAGGACTTTTTCATTTTGTATTTATAATTTGTTGCTTGCAAAGGATCTACCCCTGATTTTATTTCTACACTAATTCTCCTTTCTTTGACTATCCGTCTCTCTAAACTATTTGAGCTACAGGGTAAAGTTGAGATTCATGCCCTGACCCTTGGTGACTGGTGAGCAAGTCACTGCTGGACTGGGCCTTTCAGGCAGTTAAGCCGGCCATTAGCCAGTGTGTGACTCATTTAGAAGACAGGAGACGAGGCCCATTGTCGAAACAGCCTAAACTGCAATTTTAATTTGACATTGTCTTCCAGTATCATTGAGATGTTTTTCAATCCAAAGGTTTGCCAAGGACAGGATGATATGTTTCATTGTTCACTTTCGGAGAATTTTAAGAATGAGGTATTTGAACACCGCTAGGGTCAAGTCATAATAATATAAAATAATTCTCAATATTTTGGAAGAGTGCAGATATAAAGATTAAAAATATCAAGTTTAACATTGGTAGGGTGAATCTTGAACAGACACAGAAAAGTCTAAAGGGGATAAACTGGGATAAGTTTTTAAGTATGTAGATAGTTGGGGAGCTGTGGAACAAATGTTTTACATATAATGCAGGACCGGTACAGCCCAAAATTTGAAATTAATAAGTTAAAAAAAAAAATGGGTTAATAAGGAGATGGACAAGAAGCAGCAAAGCTTAGCACAAGTGCCGACCACAGAACATATGAGAGCATGAATGCAGCCATTAAGAAGGATATTAGAGAAGATAAAAGGCAGTTAGAGAGGAATATTACAGATAAAGTGAAAAATGACCCCAAGAGATTCTTTTAGGATTTTAGTCGTAAAAGAACAGACAAGGAGGAGGGGAAGTGTATCAGAAATAGTAAATGGGATTTAAAAGATACAGACAGTGAAATGACAAATGCTCTAAACTCCAATTTTTCTGAGGTCTTCACATGTGAGGAAGTGGAAAACTTCCCTCGGGTAACAGGGACTATTAAGGTTGTACTGAGTGATTTGGAAATTGTAACAGGAGACGTACTGCTCCGATTAAACAGGCTGAAATCAAACAAATCACCAGGACCACAGAATATTTACCCTCGAGTTCTTAAGGAGGCTAGTGAGTACATATATAAAATCCCCTGAGGCATATTTTTAGGAAGTCACTGCATACTAGGGAGATTCTGAAGGACTGGAAAATGGCAAATATTATCTATACATATAAAAGGCAAAGCCCTCACTGACTCATCACTAATTCTGCCACTTTCCATATAGGTGGGAAGCTGAAATTTTGCGTGCTCATTCCTTGCAGTGTACTTACAAAAGTTGGGTATGTTTCATGTCCCATTGCATCCAAGGGAGGGAAGCAGGTGTACCCTCTAAACTGTATATATGGATAGGGGAAACCCCTCCTCACTATTTCTGCGACTTCCAATATATGTAGGAAGCCCAAATTTCCCGTGTTCATCCTTTACACTGTACTTACAAATGTTAAGTATGTTTCATTTCGCGCTGTGCCCCATAAAGAACTTTTGAAAATAACACCTTCTTTTTGGCGGTTCTCACCATTACGCCATAAGGAACTTTTGGAAATGACCTCTCCTTTTGGCGGTTTCATTCCTTATATCTGTTAACAGACAATTTATTTCACGGTAGAGACGCACAAGGGCCGCCCCCAGTCCCCCTTCCTTTTTTCCACTACCACATGGTTGGCTCCCTGCCTAAAAATGTGCATTTCTCATACACAACATTAACAATCATAAATTAAACTCTTTATAATCATCAAATTCACTCTCAATACTAAAATAAGCCAATAACAACTACATTGATAATCATGTAACATTATTTTTAAAATGTTTCCTTTTCTTTTTCATAACTTCTTTAACACACTACTTCTCCGCTGCGAATCGTGGGCATTTTGCTAGTCCTGTTACATAAAGAGGGTAATCGGGCAGTTTCAAGCAACTAGAGGCCAGTAAGCTTAACAAGCATCACAGGAAAATTAATGGAAGGAATTGTTAAGGGTAAGATTGAGCAGCACATGGCAAGTACAGGACAATCAGCATGGGTTCAGAAGAGGGAAGTCATGTTTTACTTAAATGCTGTGGAATTCTATTAGGAAGCAAAAAAAGGATACGATCAAAGTGGAGCTTACGATATTATTTATCTTGACTTTCGGAAAGCATTTCATAAGGTGCCACATGAGAGGTTGGGCATCAAGTTAAAAGAAGTGGGAGTTCAAGGTGATGTTTTTAGATGGTTGCAGAATTGGCTCAGACACAGGAAGCAGAGGGTGATGGTGCGAGAACCTCATCAGAATTTTTAAGAGTGGTATTCCACAGGGGCTAGAGCTAGAGCCACTGCTATTTTTAATATATATAAGAATCTATACTAATAAAAGGCAAAGCCCTCATTGACTCACTCACTCACTCACTCACTCACTCACTCACTCACTCACTCACTCACTCACTCATCACTAATTCTCCAACTTCTCGTGTGGGTGGAAGGCTGAAATTTGGCAGGTTCATTCCTTACAGCTTCCTTACAAAAGTTGGGCAGGTTTCATTTCGAAATTCTACGCGTAATGGTCATAACTGGAAGCTGTTTTTCTCCATTTACTGTAATGGAGTTGAGCTCGAAAGCCGTGGGGGGTGGAGTTTCGTGTGACATCATCACGCCTCCCACGTAATCATGTAGTACGTAGAAAACCAGGAAGAGTTCCAAAAAGCACTGAAAAAAACATACATTATATAATTGAGAAGGCAGCGAAACAATAAGCGAGCGAGTGACATATACAACCATATTCATGAGTTCTGCTACTTCGGAAACAAAGCACGATGTAAACCTACACTTTAAATTAAGTTCATAGACAGGCTGCCGCTGGCGTTTGTAATTTAGTGCCTGCCCATATAAGGCCGTCCGTCAGCGGCAATCCAATAGAAACACTGCCGCTAAATATTCACGGGTGAAGGACTGTGCTTATGCAGAGGAAGATGAGATGGTCAGGGTGGTGTTTGGCACAAACTCAGCGAAACTGCGAGAGAAAGTTTTAAGTGCCGGGTCTTAGCTAACATTACATACAGCCGTGGACATCACATGAGATGGCACCAGCACAGCTGGGAAACTTCGATGCATGTACACCGAGCGGCTCACGTGAACTAACGCAGTGCACAGACAAAAAGCAACAGTTCCAAAGAGCGCTGAACAAAAACCGAATTACACAATTGAAAAGGCAGCAAAAAAATATGAAGCGTCTGATACATACAATCATATTCATGATCACACTGTTTTAGCCTAATGTACAAAATAATTTTGGCTAATGTTACTCAGAGTTTAAAGAGTAAGCTGGTCAAATTACCTTTTATGTTTCTGACTTATTTTTTTAAGAAGAAAAACTGCACTTTACGGTGAAATTTTGGTTATTATTATTTAAAGACAATACTATTCTGAAAATGTACTTAAAGTACTTAAAATACCACTTTATTTTTAAGTCTGCCCAATTTTAACCAGGGATGATATTTTTGTTTCTGTTTTGAATTCAAATGCAGTTTAAAAGCTTTTTTCAGAAATTAAAACAGCTTCAGTTTACAATATTCATGTCCATGTCTATTATTTGATTCTGTCGCCCACTAAAACCCTTTTAAATTAAAAAAAAAAATTGCTATTTGGGGCAAATTTTCATGTGTGATTACATACGATTAATCGAGATTAATTATTACACAGCCTCTAATTAATTAGATTAATTTTTTTAATCGAGTCCCACCCCTAATATATATATATGTAGATTTGTGTATGTATATATGTATATATATGTGTGTGTGTGTGTGTGTGTATATATATATGCCAGCAACACTCATATCAATGACAAAACAATTACATTAACAATCATGTTACATTATTTTAAAAATGTTTCCTTTTCTTTTTCATAACTTCATTAACACACTACTTCTCTGCTGCGAAGCGCGGGTATTCTGCTAGTATACATATAAGTTATAACCTGCTTAACTTTGGAGATGATACCAGGCTAGGTGGATTGGCAGATAATCTGGAATCCATTCAATCGTTATAGAGGGACTTGGACAGCATACAGGCTTGGGCAGATTTGTGGCACCTGACATTTAATGTCAGTAAATGTAAAGTATTACACATAGGAAGTAAAAATGTTAGGTTTGAATACACAATGGGAGGTCAGAAAATAAAAAGTACACCTTATGAGAAGGATTTAGGAGTCATAGTGGACTCTACACTAGCAACTGCCAGACTGAGTTCAGAAGCCATGAAGACAGAAAACAGAATGTTAGGTTATATAGCACAATGTGTGGAGTACAAGTCCAAGGAGGTTCTGCTCGAGCTTTATAATGCACTTTTGAGGTCTCATCTGGAGTACTGTGTGCAGTTTTAGTCTCCAGGCTACAAAAATAACATAGCAGCGCTAGAAAAGGTCCAGAAAAGAGCGACTAGGCTGTTACCAGGGCTACAGGGATGAAGAAAGATTAAAAGAGCTAAGCCTTTTCAGTTAAAAAAAAAAGATTAAGAAGACACATGATTGAAGTGTCTAAGATTATGAAGGGAATTAGTGGATTGAGACTGTTATTTTAAAATGAGTTCATCAAGAACACAGGAATACAGTTGGAAACATGTTAAGGGTAAATTTTGTTCAAATATTAGGAAGCTTTTCTTTTCACAGAGAATCATAGACACTTGGAATAAGATACCAAGTAGCATGGGAAACAGTAGGATGTTAGGGACTTGATGTTATTTTAGAAGAATTCAGTGGATAGGACGGGCAAGCTTTGCTGGGCTCAATGGCCTCTTCTCATCTAGATTATTCTAATGTTCTAATGTTTAGAATAATAAGAATTACAGTATACAAATTTCTCTTCAAATTAGATATGACACTGAAAAAAATTATGTTATAATTGAAAAAAGATTTCTGAGCCAAAATGGAGAAATATTTTAAGAGAGAGATTATTTCAGTTCAGTTTAGGCACACAGGTGCTTATAAACGTGACAGGCATACTCTCATAGAATTAGACCTTACTACAGTATAATGCGAAAGACAACATCCATTTAGAAATTAGGAGTGGAAAGTATTTATTTCCTACTGGTGTTCCCAGCTTGAAATAATGTTTTTATAGAGTGAATGTTACATTTTGATACTTTGTGACTGATTTCAGTAATGGGAAGCTGGAGCTTATCCTGGCAGCACAGGAGGTAAGGCAGGAGACCATCCTGGATGGGGTGTAAGTCCATTGCAGGAGAAACCTTACAGGTTTACTCACATTGTGTGAGGCATTGATGACTGGACATGCTTATTAACTCATTTTTTCTTTTTAAGGAAAGATTATATAAAACTCATGGCGGTAGTTGCTGGAGACCATGATATTCTGAATGAAGATGCAAGTGAGCAGGTGACTACAATTACAGTATGAACATGCATTTACTAACAGATGACTGCATAAAAACGTATTCTGATCAAAGCAATTCCTCACGTTTTACAGAAGCGTTCAGTGAAGAAGGTTATCATTCACCCACGCTACAATGACTCCACTCTGGACTACGACCTGGCCTTGCTCTGGCTGGAAGATGCTTTACAGTATGATAAAAATGTCCGCCCAGTGTGCCTTCCTCATGCCAACCGGACTCTTGAACCTGGCAAACTCTGCACGGTTACTGGATGGGGCAGTGCAACAACAGGTGAGCCAAGTGCATTTTTGAACAATTAAATAACCTGTTTACCATAAGGTCAGTTTTACTTTTAGAAAATAACTCTTATTCATATGCCATAGACAATGACTCGATTGAATTTAATGAGGAGAGTCTCCAGTGTTAACAGGATTTACACTTGCACAGCTGTCCTAAATCATTCCTTTCAAAATTAAAATTATTTTAAATTACATTGCCTTGATATTTTTTATTGAAATTAATGTTCTCTTATGGAAGTATCTTCTCTGAGAAGAGTCTCACAGGTCATGCACAGATTTAGAAATATAACATGTAACACAAAATAGACACATGAAGTATAAAATTTTAAAATATCTGCATACCTGTAGAATATATGCACATCTGTCTAAACTGATAGCAATAAATTAATTCATGTAAAGATCGTATAGTTTTGGTTATAAATGTTCCCAAAAGCAGAAATCAAGGACATAAATTAAGCAAATATAAGATATTTGAAGGAAAACATAGCAATGCAGAAGGTATCAGTGCTACCTTCCAGATCCAGTGTCCTGGGTTCAAATCCCATCTCTGGTCATTATTTGTTTGGTATTTGCACTTTCATCTTGTGTCTAAGTTTTATTTTCTCCAAGCACTCCATTTTTACTCCCACATCCCCAAAGATGTAAGTGTTAGGTTAGCTGGTGATTGCAAACTGAACCTGCGTGGATTGTGCATGACTGAGCCCTGGATTGGCTTGGCATCTTATCCTAAGAGGGTTACTGCTTTGTGGTCCCTGCTGCCCAGATTTGCTCCTATGACCTGTAACCCTGAATTAGACTAATCGAATCTGAGAATGTCATGGTAGAGTATGACATTTGAAGATATTTCCAGATAGTAACACAACAGAGAAAAATAAAAATTACAGGAGACATGGCCCCTAGAGAAAACAAACCTTTCAGACTTGTATATCTTTAAGAAAGTCAGAGTCTACCTGAGTTAAGCCAACTGGACATTCAGGAACCTCCTGGGACCGTTTATAATATGCTGTGGTAGACACTAGTGTCCAAAGACCAATCTGATGCTCTAATAATGAGGAGCAGCATGGTCAAGGTGTTAGATTGGTATTGGGAAAAAATTGAGACTGGAAAACTGCGAACTGGTCATTACAAATGACCTGCAGCAGCTCCATTAACTGTATGCTGTGCTGAAATGATGGATGTGATACCAGGATTTAAATGCCAAGCTTGACTGGGCACTCCTTACCCTAGCAGTTGTATAATTTCAAAGATAATGGGTCCTATGACACTGATGTGGAAGACTATGCTTACATCATCTGCTCATAGGTACATACTATATGATGTATAAATGTGTAGAATTCTGAATTCTGTAGAATCCCATAATGATATATTAAATGAGATTGACAGTTGAATTGGGGCGAACAGCACAGTTATGTAGTCACTATACAATTCATAGTGGTGAAGAAGGAGCTGAGCCAGAAGGCGGAGCTCTTCATTTACCAGTTGATCTACGTCCCTGCCCTCACCTATGGTCATGAGCTAGTCATTTGTCATAAGAATACCTGGCAATGAAATGCAAGAGTTTTTTTCTTTATTATTATCTTGAATGTTCCTTTAAAACCGATATTGCTAATATCATATACTGTACTTTACTTGTGGCTTCAACAGATGGAAAAATGAATGAGAAGTTACAGCAGCTGAATGTGCCCGTTTTGAGCCCAGAGTCCTGTGCCACATACTACCCTGAGGTCACTGACAGGATGTTCTGTGCAGGATTTACTTTACAAGAAGGCAAGGACACGTGCACGGTCAGTACGAACGTAGAACTTCGCTGGCAGTAGAAGTGATCTGCAAATCATGGCAGTGCAAAGTCGTGCTGTGTTATGGGGAGGTGCCATTGTAGTCTTTGATAAGCATTTTCAAGTAAGAATTACTCTGAACTATGGGTAATAAATGCTAAGATTGAAACATTTTGAAAAACCTAATAATATTTTAAATAATTAGCTTACTGTATCTTAGTGAATAGTGGGGAAGGCCAGAATGAACAGGTAGAGTTTCAGTCTGGAGTTGACTGTGAAGACACATGAAACTTCACAAATGATCCAGGGGTGAGCCAGGAAGGCAGCAGATTTTTGGATGAGAGCTGCATAAAGGAGTTTTGTAACAATGCAAGAAGAATTGAAAACGTTGACAGGGTTTATCTGTTCCCTTACACAGCAGTTTTCCAGGGTTGGTAAGTAAGTGTGTCCGGCAGCTCTGTGTCAATCAGACAGTACAACATACTGTATGTCAGCTGTGGCCTCAAGAGGGTGCTGTTGAGTGAGCCAAACGTAAATGTTGACTTTGAGGCAAAAATAAGTAAAAATAAAAATGTATTCCTTTACGTGAGAGTTTTACTGGGTCAGTAAGTAAGTATGTCTGGTGCCTCCTCATCAATCAGATACCACATATGTGCTACTATACTACAGTTTGGTGTGCATTATGCACAATGCATCCTCCATCATGACTCGATGTATGTATTCATGTAGCGCGAGTTCTGCACTTACAATTTCCATTATACAGTTTGTCTGCATGCACTGAAAAATGAATTTGTATTAATTCAACTTGGCTGCTGTCAGCATGGAGCACAGCTCACAACAGCTAATCAGCATTCATCTCACCACAATGAAGTGATCATTTTTCCATAATAAAACGTCCACTACTCCATTTTCATGTTCCCTGCCCTGGGTAATTCTTTGGAATGAATGGATGCTTCTGCATTGTATGACTCCAGAATCAGCATGTTTTATATGCCAGGGGCTTGACTTGTACAATGTAGGCAGCACTTTAGAGTGCTGGAATAAGAATCCTTCTAAATGAGTATCAGAATTTACAGATAATTCAGTATCAGACAGAAGGAGGCCAGTGCTGATGAGAAAACTGAAAGGCAATGTGGTTTCATCATGTAGGTCAAGACCCGGGCAGAACCTTTCTGAATCTGTTTAATGTTTTATTAGCCACTTTACCACTCAAAGACAGGTAATAAAATGAACTAAAAAAGATCTGATATCTCTTACCCTACGTGAACCTTCAGCGCCTTC
The DNA here is from genome assembly GCF_016835505.1 of Polypterus senegalus. NCBI lineage: Eukaryota > Metazoa > Chordata > Cladistia > Polypteriformes > Polypteridae > Polypterus > Polypterus senegalus. The sequence goes on along the minus strand of NC_053154.1, from coordinate 65,419,068 downwards.
CCAAACCTCTCTTGATCGCTGCTCCGTCTCTCGAGTGTGTTCCTGTAAAGCCTGCTTCTCAGGCCTGGTCAATTTAAGACCCTTTGCTGGCCTCCTGTCCACTTTTATACATCCTGTCTTTGAACTTCAAAGCTTGAAGCGACATTCCTCCTACGCCTTTACTCTTCCTCATGTGTCTCTCACTTGTATTTCCTTTTTCAATTGTGTCAGCAAAGCCAAACTGACCAATCAGGTTGTTCTAAGGGGCCACACATATCATATAGTAGATTCAAGAAGGCAATTGAAAACAGAATTGCATACAGTAGTCCAACCAAAAGGTGACAAAAATGGAAGAGTATTCAGCATCTAATTTAAGCAGTATTTTGTTTTTTACAGTACATATAAACTTCTGCTGCTGAACAGTGGAATGATAAAGTATGACTCAAAAGCCATACACAGAGTAGGATCAAATAATTCTGCAAGAGCCTCTCTTCTGCTGCTAATAAATAGTGCAATGACAAAAGACAGCAGGTAGAGAGCACTTATGAAAATAAAAGGTCCATATGAGCTAACTTTTTTTTACTTATACTTTTCCTACTGCAAGAATGCGTTCCTTTACACAGCACATAAATGCAAAGAATATGTGGATATACAGTAAGTAATTTGATTTACAAAATATACATTACATAACACCAAAACAGATGGATACATAGAATATTACTTGTCCCAAGGGGGATATTTTGGCTTTGTGCATAGGCTCAATAACTAAGTAAATGAACAAATAATAAATACATAAATGTTATAATAAACAGATACTCAAAACAATAACTAAAAAGAAAGAAACCTTCTGACATGACACTCACAGTGTGGCATAATGCAGACGTATTGCTGTTGGTATAAAGGTGCGTTTCTTGACACACGTCTGCTGAATGATTCAATTGGCTGAAAGTCCTCAGTGTTAGTGTGCCTGAGAGAGGATGTGCAGCATTGTTCGTAATGGCACTCAATTTTGATTTAATTCTCCCGTTGGCTATGACCTCCGAGGTGTCCAGAGTGCATCCTATAAAGGAATTTGCCCTTTTAATTAGCTTGTTGATTCTCTGTACTTCTTTAAAACTGTTACAGGCTAAGCACACAGCAGCACATAGAGATACAAAACAATGAAAAATAGGACCAATATTGCTGCAGCTTCAGTGAGGTTAGAAAAAGTAAAGTGCAGCTCGAGAGTCGGACAGCGTGAGACGGGGGAGAGTTTGGCAGGCAAGTGAATGACAGGACAGTTCACAGCAGGACCGACCGAGTAACCAGGCCAGCGGACAGCAGGGATTTGTTTTCTGTTATAAGATACTGTGAGTGAATCCCTTTATTCAATATATCTTTAATTTTCATGTAATAAAACCATTATTCTTTATTACTTTGAGCTTTCTTTATCAGTAATGTTGCTTTATGTCATTCAAAATGGACCAGACCTCACATAAACATATAACAAAAACATCATACATGATCACAGTAAATAACATTTGATGGTGAAAATGAATGTATAAGTTATAATATTAGACAGTTCCAGTTAAAATTATAATAAACCTAACATAAACACTTTACATGTCATCATAAATTACTGACATCAAGTTAGACCTTTGTCTATCTGTTAAAATAAACCATAATGAGAATGAGCGGTATTTGAGCCACTTACTTTCTGTTGTTGTTGGTGTCTTTAACTTCTGACAAGATAGAAAAATTGTGAATTGCATGGTGGGCTACTGCCATCTGAAAGGACGGACACTTTACACTGCAGCACTCACCAGGAGGCCAGTATAAAAATGTCTGGATAGACTATATGCTATGTTCTCACTGGAGGTATGAAAGAACAGACCCTAAATATACTGTACATATTGTAAAATATCCGCTTTCTATTTAGGTACAGTAATATTTAGTAACTGGGAAAGCATAATATTAAACTTTGCCAAATTGATATAAATATAGTAACTACTTTGGGTTTAACAGTCAAGTGATTTTTTCTTTTAAAACTCAAACTAATATCTCCTTTTTTTCCATTTTTTTAGGGTGACTCCGGTGGTCCCCTGGTTTGTCAATCTGTGGAAAAGCATTACTTTCTATGTGGAATAACAAGCTGGGGTGCAGGCTGTGGAAACAGCCCAAAACCTGGAGTCTACACTTTTGTCCCATCTTTCACTGAATGGATACACAAGCAAATGACCTGTAAGTGCTGCTTAGCAAACTCTGTCAGTATGAAATTTAAAGGCAGCTGTTATACTGTGTATTATGTCATTATAATCTATTGTAACAAAAAGGTGCAATATAGATGCCTGACCCGACACAGACTCACACCGGAGGCACATATAAAACAAAGATTTTTCTTCACCCTGTGATCCCCACAGGCCCAACACAGTCCTCAGTACACCAAAACACACTCTTCTTTGAGTCCACCACTCCTCCTCCTCCTGACTTGAGTGGTGGCTGCTGGCCCCTTTTATAGTCCCCCCGGAAGTGCTCCAGGTGGTTGGCTGCTGAGTTCTGGCTGCACTTCCGCATGTGGCGAATACGCTGCCCGTATGGGCTCAGGAGTCCCAGCTACAGCACCCCCTGGCGGCGCCTGCAGGACCCAACAGGGCTGCACCCAACTCCAATTCCCATCAAGCCCTGCAGGAGACTGAGGCACCACTCCAACCCAGGGTGGTGGCCATCTGGCGTCCATGAGGAGGTATTGGACCATCCAGGGCTGCTGTCCGTGAATATACAGCGAAGGGGCGTCCCAGCCAGGCATGAACCCCGGCCATCCACCACACTATATAATGTGTATAGTGGCCTGTAAAGAGCGTCATTGAGCCCAAATCCCAGAGACAATTGCAGCACAACAGGTCCCTTCTTCTCCAGACACAGCTCAGCAAAATAGAATTCTTTCTTTCTTCTTCCTTTTTCTCCACATCTGCAAAGTGGGCTTTGTTCTTCTTCAACACCTGACTCCAACTTCTTGGTTGAGGTGTGGTAGCTCCTTTTATGCTGGAGCAGGCAGTACCGGCCACAGCACTACATGGTGTAAGCACTTCTGGGTCAGGCAACAGTGCCTCAGAGTAGGGACCCCTATATTAGGCTGCTCAAAGCAGGGCTACCCAACTGAATTACAACTCCCACATTGCACTGCGGGGTGTGCACATGGGTGCTACAGTAAGGGGCGCTATAGAGGGCTTCTGGCCAGGGAAGGGTCCCTCAATCCAAATCGGGAAGCCAGTCCATTTTGGCCATGTTTTACTATACAGACACACAAGGGGGAACATCAAGGTACTGTTTCTTAATAAAAGGCATTTCAACACAGGTAGTTTATTCTAGCCAAGGCACCTGTATATAAAAAGGCATGGTCAAGGAAGAACTTATAAAGGTAACAATGACAAATTATTTTTCTCAATTTGTAATAATTTTCAGCACATTGTGACCGAGACGATACCGGCATGCGGCTCCAGTCTACATCAACTCAAATTCCATCATGGAGGACTGAAAACAAGTTAAAAAGAAATTTATTAAAAGGTGAAACCAACATATTTTCTAATATTTTTTCCATAATATTATTAAAAAGTCCAGGATGAATATTATATAGGAATGTTAAACATCAAAAATAAATATTGCCTTGTAAATGCTACATCATCCTCCTCATCCGTAGTGCTACAGCCCTTATTGGACCTTAACTTTTCTTAGTTTCCTGTGTTCACTCTCAACTTCCCAATCCCCATTATTCTTAGATCATTCTTCAGATCAACCCACCAGCTTTTTCCTCTGGCTTCCCCGAAAAACCTTCTTCACAATTTCATCCTTTGCATGTGTCCTGTCCAATGTGATCTTCCTCTTTTACTTTCTGCCAGAATTTCAGGTTCTATATACAAATTCCACAGTTCTTCATCTATATATATAATTCACTAAGGCAAGACAACCATGGAAAGCACGCCGGAAGGGGCGTGGATTCACTGAGCCTCCGACAAGTAAGACACCTATGGCGCACACAGGAAGGAGCCACGCCCACCAACTCCAAGACCATTGGATACGACAACAACTCACAGGGCCACGGTCTCCAACTCGGACGCGACGACACAGAAAAAATGGCGTCATTTATATTCATCTGTCGTAGAGGCCGCATGCAGTGCAGGTCAGGTTAATGTCATGTACCTCCGAGCTACGTTGACTGTTCATAAAGGCATGTTTCTAGCGGAGGTGAATCGCCATATGCAGCATGTGAAACGGTTTGCGAGGGGTATCCCATGGGATCCTTAAAATAATCCTTTACAACTGAGTTTAAAACACACTGAAGTAGGCAGTCTTAAAAAAAACGAGTTTTCAGTTACGACGCACGACCGCATGCACCATAGCAAACTGTTTTACACGCTACATACAGCAATTCGCATCCGCGACAAACATGCGTCTTCTTAGATGCTCCTGCACTTTGTTCACACCCCCCTCGCTACTACCGTGATCGGGTGTCTTGTTTGGATTATATATATAAAGGCAGCCAAAACCGCACAGAGCAATGAAAAGTCTACACTTCCATCTTTTCATTCTCTTTCTGTTGTATCCTCAAACCCTTCCTTTTTAGACAACTGTGTCTTTCCAGAAGTGTTCAACCATAAATAAATAATTATGCGGCGTTTGTTATGCCGCGGGTTCACTAGTGTGTTGTATTTTGCTCTCTCCAGAGTTCCATCTTTTCATTCACTTACTGTTGTATTCTCACAGCAACCCGTTTTAGACAACCGTGTCTTTCCAGAAGTGTTTAGCATTCAATAAATAGTTATGCATGACATTGAGCGTGTGTCTACCCAGCATGGGTTTGCCGTTGAACCCCATTCGGGCTGCAAACCGTGGAATTCCCACTAAGTGCGACTCATACGCTCCCACTGGTTGCGTCCCAACCCTTTGTACACACCCCCCTCCCACCTCGCTACTACCGTGGTTGGGTGTCTTGGTGGATTATACTGTATATAGAATAGCTGCCAAAACCGCACAGAGCAATGAAAAGTCTACGTCACTCACAGGTACATCTGGACTATGTAAAGACAACGACTCAAGTGACGAGTTGGCGGTGGTCACATGAGCGGGCAGTGCATACTGAACGAGAAATCAGCAGACTAACATGACGGACGGAGCTGAATGGTCGTCCTTCTCCTTTCCTCCCGTTCCACACTCTGCGCCGTGCACCCCCATCCCTCCGTCTGGCAGGAGAAGGCGCGAGGACGGTGTGCCAGTTTTCAGTCACGGATGATTGTGTGTTGGTTCATTCCCTGCATTGTTACAATGTTGCTTTTCTTGCTGATTTATTACATTACCGATTTTTCAAATGTTAATTTTCTCCCTCTGCTTAAAAAATCATTAAAAAACCGGCCTGATTATGCGGCGTATGGTACGTGTATTGGCTAGTTGATTTATATTCTGCACAACACACCTACTGTATATTCACAGCTCTGTACAGCCTCCTCAGATTAATTTTTTCCCTTCTCTGTAGAAGGTTTTCCTATCTGGCTTTAGAGTCCATACCTCAGATCCACATGTCACAATCGGTCTGATTTAGTATTTTATAAATTAAAAATTTGTTATTCTGCTTATTGTCTTAGATTTTAAAATATCTGGAGTTGGGTGCCTGATGCTATTCATACATTAATTCCTTCTGCAATGTACCAGTTCTCAAGATGTCACTCCTTTCAAATTTCCTTCCTCCTAATGGCATCTTATCTTCACATCCTCCTCTTTGCTTCCTGGACTCAGGCATGCCTCTAGTTTGTTCTGAGTTCATTTTTAATCCAATGTTTCTTGTTGCTTCTTCTAAATATATGAATGCTTCTTTTTGAAATTAGTCTGACATCAGTAAGAACAGAGCTTCACACATTGGAGATAGACATTACACCTGGGGTCCTCAGTCCTGGTGTCTCTTTCTGGATTTGTTTATCAAGATGTCTTTGATTTAATGTATGCCAGCTGTCTTCTCTCTCCAGACATGAACATTTGGTGCAGATAGTCACTTGAAATTTTACTTTGCTTTATTTTTTACTTTTTTCTATATGGTTAAATTTGACATGTTTTGTCATCTTTGCGATTCTGTGGATTGGGGGTATCCAGTACATCTGTAGGGGGCATGACGCTTATACGATAAGTGTGTTTTGTTTTTGTTAAAAATAAATGATGAACCTGGCATCCACATCTTTATATTGCTGAGATGCAGTTCTGGTATCGGTGTGCTAAGAAGCACCTCTGGGGGTCTTTTCTGCCCACTGCTATCAGGCAATTCAATGCATCCACCCAATGCACTTGTTAAGTTTATTTTTATCTGTTTATCGATTGATTTGTTATATTATATGTCCGGTGAGTCTGTATCCTTGTTTTTATGTTTTGGCTGCTGTATGCATCTGAATTTCTCTAAGGGATTAATAAAGTTTACCTAATCTAGTTTAATACGGTTTTAAGTGTTGATGTTACTGCTCTGCGGTGGACTGGCGCCCTGCCCAGGGTTTGTTTCCTGCCTTGTGCCCTATGTAGGCTGGGATTGGCTCCAGCAGATCCAGGTGACTCTGTAGTTAGGATATAGCGGGTGGAATAATGGATGGACTGCGGTGGGTTGGCACCCTGCCCGGGATTGGTTCCTGCCTTGTGCCCTGTGTTGGCTGGGATTGGCTCCAGCAGATCCACGTGACTTTGTGTTCGGATTCAGCGGGTTGGAAAATGGATGGATGGATGTTACTGCTATGGTTTATACATTAGGATTTATTTTGTTTTGTTGTAATATGAATGCATTGGCAGAACATACCTGTTGTGTCAAGTTTGAGACATACTTTATTATGTCCACATATAGTGTTATACTTCTCTGCTATAGTTTTGGCTTCTACCTGAGTAAGTGTAGATTTTAATATTTTTGATGGTGAATACCAGGAGTTCAATAGTAATTTGCTTCATCCTTTTTAATATTTTGTAGATAAAGTTCTTCAACACGTGGATAACAGCAGATATCAAAATGACACACAAATAATGCAGCTAACTAATGAGTGCAAAGATGTTGTTATAAAGCAGGAGAAAGGCCAAATACAATCTCCAAGTTATCCCAATCCCTACCCAAACAACATCAAGTAAGTATTTTCAGGAGCAAATGCGGGGATCTTTATTATTCATAGCAGCAGCACTCGGCGTTGCCTGGGTAAGTCATTTTAAGGCAGAACTATCCAACTTCTATAAATGGCGTCTCTTAAAGTGTTCTCTCACTGCGACAAATTAAACTCATTTATTTTAGGGCTCCAAATCTGTGAAAGGCATTGTCCTTAAAAATCACTGTGGTAGAAAAGACCCCCCACCTCCTTCCAAAGATGCCCGCAGGGCCAACCGTTGGGTTCCAAAGTAGTCTAGTGTTTCTTCTTGACAAAGTGGGATATGTGTGCCAAATTTTTCTGAGTGTGGAACTGTATGAAGAACAAACTCACACACACACAGTATACGTATTAGATATTGTAAGGAAAAAAACATCAAAACAGAATAGTGGAAGGCCTGGAATTAAGGGTGATGCTCAGGTGCTGTCCACTATAATATAGCGCAGGCAAGATGGACACCAGTAGCTTGCTTTCCTGGGCTACACTTAGGGGGACCTATACCTTGTGGTAATGCATGGAAGATAAATGCTGGAAGGCATCAGAATGAAAAAGGTGCTCTGGAAGAAAACCTGTGGGATCTCCACTGGATACTAGATGACAACTGGTGGGTGGCTTTCTGCTAATGAACAGTAGCCAAACTTTGTTTGGAAAACAGGCTGACACTCCAAAATATGGAGTTATGGTGTGGAAACACTCTGGAGCAGAAGATGGCAGCAGCCATTTCCCGGTGTTGAGGTACTCAGGGCCTGTCTGCCATTGATACAGAAAAATGGCAGGGTAACCTCACATAACCACCCCTTTAAAGGCTATCGGGGGGACGGAGGCGCAGGTCCACCAAGGGTTGCTCGAGGCAGGATGTTCCTGACCTCCAGGGATTGTCCTGAATTGAACCAATAAATTGGGTTTAAAGCTACTTAATTTTAGAGGGCTCATTGAACTTGACACAAGAAAGAGAATGAAAACTAACAGGAAGATCTGACGAGACAAACTTTCTTTGGAGGTGGGCAAGTGGATACGCCACCCTACTGAGCTAGGCCAAAGTTTTGTATTTTGCATTTTATTAATTACTCTGTGAACCTTCTCTTATTGTGGTTAATGACAGCCTTTAATCAATTATCCACCTTTTGGTGAACTCCTATTATATAATTGGAAAAAATGCCAAAATGTAGGCATTACAGTACATAGTATATTATTTTGCTATACATAAAGCAGAATAAAATCACATATCAAAATATTTTAATACTGCTGGATTTGTTTTAAACCTGATGTGTAAAACTTTGTAAATAATCGTTTCAAACCAGCCACATAAACATAATTCAAGAATATGGAAAATACACAAATTGTGTATTTGTTCAATTTAACTAATAACCACCTTCTTTAGAGATCAGTTTAACAGTAAACTATGACTATTATAATACTTTACACAATTATTTATATTTGTTTAGTTGCCAGTGGAGAATCATTGCGCCAAAGAATATGTTTATCAAAGTGAAATTTCGAGAAATCAGCATTAGCGCTCATGGAGGAAACTGCTCTGATTTCTTTGCTTTGTACGATGGAACATGGAAAAACAAGAAAATGAAAGGTAAAACCAACTGTAATGTACATTCATTTTGAAAATGAAATATTTTTGTAATGAGACAGTCAATAGTATATACAGTAGTTGATTTTTATAAAATACGTAAAGACTTTTACATTGCAGCATAACCATTTCAAGTTTAACAGACAGGATGGCCAGTTCTAAAGTTAACCTTCTGTAAAAATATCTTTAAAGTGGAAGAACTCGGGTGGAAATGCAAATTAAGATTTTAATGCACTTGCAATTAAACTGTCACTTCATACAGCTAATGTGTGCGTTTTATGACAGTATATAGTGTCAAAACATCTTGTTTAAAACCTATAATATATAAAAGGGAACACCAGGGTTCCTCAGCTTTTCGACAATGAGACCTGAACACACGTCTGATAAATCTGATGTGTCAATGCCCAAGTTGACCTACACGGTGTATTATATTACGCATTTTCTTAATTTCTGTTAGTCAAAACACTCATAAGCAAAGCAAAAAGTGGGATGCAACAAACTGTGTCAGTGCCTAACACAAAGTCTTTACATTTTACAGCAAAGTTTTGTGGTGATGCAAATCCTTGCACCCTTTGGTCCAGAGGAGAGGAAATGACGATGGAGTTCAAGGCTGACCATCAGGGGTCTGCCGCTGGAGTCAGCCTGGAGTACAGCATTCATGCCTCAATGGAAGAAGAAGAACCATAAATAACACCTGGCTTACAAAAATCAAAGAGTATCTGCATACTACATTGTGATTTTAGAACTGTGATTTACAATTAATGCCAAATATATAATAAAATGAAAATGTGATTTTTAGCTTTAAGAGTTCTCTTTCTTGCAAAACAGATCAGAAACGAATGCAATGAATAATAACATAATATTTAAAAAACTATATGGAAATAAATGCTTATTATCTTGATTTTATTATGCAAGCAATAAAAGAATTTTAAAGTGTGCTGCTTCTGGGAAATATTATTATACATTATAAGAGCAGAAGGTTACCCACAGTATCAATTTACTACATTTGTGTACCCCAATATCACTAAATGGTACAACTTTAGTGAGCTTAAAAAGAAATACATAAAGCAACATTGACAAATAAGAAACAAAACACACTTATACCCAACAGATACTGGAATTAATGAAAAAGAGCTGTGTGACTAATAAACAGAACAACATAAAAACAGCACACTTGACATTTAATATGTCTGCTGCATCAATAAATAAAGCCTTGACTAAAATGTCTTCTTCCCCAAGTCTGGTCTCACACAGAATGTAAGACAATCCTCCTGACCAAATGTCTCCCTGGCACACTCCTGAGGTGGTCTACAACCCCTCTGGGCAGCTTATGATACAAATCATCATGTAGTTAACAAAGCAGTGCTCCAAAATCTTCATGAAAAACACTTCATTAACTGCTGCATTAGACAGATAGAGAGAACTTGATTTGCTTCCTGCCAGGTGAAATGTGGCTATTTTGAAAGAGTTTATTTCTCATCTCATACAAATGTCTGTTAAATACAGTTAACCTGACGTAACCTTTTTGAAGCTTTACAGGAAAATAAGAATTAGATACAAACTCACTCACTGAACAAATTGTTAGACGTTTTCTGTTCTTGGCTGACAGTAGCGAATCCCAACGTGGTTTTCTGTTGTTGCAGCCCATTTGCTTCAAAGTCTGACATGTTGTGAATTCTGAGATGCTTTTCTGCTCACTGCAGTTGTACAGAGTAGTTCTCCACGTTACCGTAGTCTTTTCAGCCTGAACCAGTCTGGCTATTCTCCTTTGACTTCGCTCATCAACAAGGTGTTTCCATCCATAGAACTGCCACTCACAATTTTTGGTTTTTTACACCATTTCGAGTAAACTCTATAGAGACTGCTGTCTGTGAAAATCCCAGGAGATCAGCAGTTACAGAATTACTCAAACCAACCCAGCTGGCACCAACAATAATGCCGTGGTTAAAATCACAGAGATCACATGTTAACCTTTACTAAAGCCCCTGCCTTGTGTCTGGATGATTTAATGCAGTAAGCTGCAGCCACATGCATGGCGGATTAGATAATTGTATGGATAATAATGTCAATAATAATTTGTTCATTGAAAATGCAGATCAATGTTCAATTTCAGTTTTTGAATGGCAGAACTTGTACAAATCATTTTCCATTCTTGCATCATTAACAGCGAGGTATAATCTGGTATTCATATAATTATGGATTTCTTAGTAATTACAAATATGGTTTTCCATTTGTTCCCCAAGGATTTGCAGGTGGGGTTAACACAAGACTACATTGGACCAATGTGAGTAAACTTGCCCCATGGTTAACTGGCACCACATCTAGAGCTAGCTCCTGTGTAAGCTCCGACTCCGAATCCAGGTTTGCAGTTACAGGTTACGTTAGGAGCATACGCTGATACAGCACATTGCTGCACCCACCACATGACAAACTAGTTAACCAAAGCTTAAAAGTGTCGGACACAACACCACACTCATTCATTGCAGGGCAACTGTCAATCTGGAACTCTGGAGGCAGAGATCTATAACTGGGCCTTTGGTGCTGTAAGGAAGTTAAAAATTGGAAAGTTAGTTTTAAAAAGGGGTTGAATACTTTCCAGCAAGAATTTGACTCAGCTACAAAAATAAAACAAATAACACTCTTGTAAAATTAATTCTGACAAAATATTCCCCAAAGGTTCTGCAGATTTACTCTGGCTACAAACTATTAGCGCACTGAGCACGGATTTTTAAACAGGACTTTGCCAAGTTGTAATGAAGGTAACAATATATCTGCTAATGCTAATCCTAATCCTACTCATTGTCCTTGAACATGAATACATTCTACAATTAAATGTTTTATTGTGTAGCGCACCAGTTGCGAGTATCTCAACTTCAAAACGCATTCCTAGACACTCCTATCGAAAAAGAAGAGTTCTTCTAAGCAGCAGAGAGAAACTAAGGGTGGGCATACAAGCAAAGGCACCCCCCACCCCTCCTATTCCGTTTTCAGGGTCGCTGATAAGATTCCACGAGGAGCAGTAGGACTTTACTCTGGACGCCGCCAGCTCACCGCACTTGTGAATTTAGCGAAGCTGCAAATGGTGAGTGCCGACTGGACTCGATGAGTTTTACGTTCACGCAAAAGGCGCGGAGAATAATTGTTAGTTACTCAAATGAGAGCTGAAAGAATCAGTAAGACTACCGTTTTCTTTTCTTTTTTTATAAAAATGACAAATGCCGGAAGATGGGTAAACATTTAGGCGACAAGTGTCAAAGTACAGTCGGGTTACATTCCTGCAGCGAGCACTGAATAACAGGACCGACGAGCACAAACAAGTAACGCGACACAGTAACACGATCGCACCTTCAGTATCAAACGGAGGGCATACAATGTTTGGATCGGTGCATTTGTTCAGTTTCCTTTAAGTTGATGAGTTTTACTACAAAGTTACTTCAGGGATTAAAGACACAGCAACCCAAGGCGCAGGACGATGTGAGAGAGTGTGTGTTTTCATTTAAGATTCTCTGTTGCATTTTAAAACAATATCTTGACATCACGACACCTGAACTTCTGTTAAAGGGCGGGTATTTAATGATGAACTTTATTTTTATATAAATAGATTCTTCCGGATTTCGCCCCGTTACGGTATAAACACAAGGTTAGTCAAACTTGGGTTCGCAGGTAAAATATCAGCTTACATCCCGTCTATTGTATCTATTGTGTCGGTTCTCTCAGCGGCAGCATCAGGCGATGGGCGGAGCTAATTAGCATACGTACTCACAAAAAACTCTTGCAATTCCATGGGGGGTTGTGCAGGCTTATTATCATTACTAGAAAAGGTGGGGCATTACGTGCTTGAAGCAATTCGAAAGGACGCATAATTACTGTATTTTAAACAAAACAATCTTTACAGGGGAGGACAACCACTCCACCTGGGGTTATCTGACGTCAGTGCAACACCATGCGCAGCGCACGCGCATAGTGCTTAAGCCGGTGCTACCTCAGGGTGTTTTGCGCAGGCGTACTGGAATGTTGCAACATTCGAGACAGTGCAGATTCTAATGACTGTGTGATGTTGATGGCCGTAGAAAAATCTAAGCGTACGGCGCTTTAGAAGAAGTCATCTTTTCTCTTTCTTTTTTTATTTATGTGTTATTGTAGGTGAGTGTAACATTCTGTGATGAGGTTAGGACTGAAGTCTGCTGGGCGGCTGCGCACCTCATTTTACTGAACTACACATTTCGTATTACCGAGTAGACTGACGACAATTACTTCATTTTCTTGATGCCAGTTCAAAGCCCTTTGTTGTTTTCAGCATATTAATGACGATTACATATGTTTTTTCTAGTGTGCTGTTACATTTGCCTTCCCATAAAAGTCGAAGCCTTAGGACGGAACTGACCATTTTTTCCCCACAAAATCAATCGGTGCGGTCTTTCGAAACAAGGTGGCTAGTACCAGTTTGGTGTAAAATGTGAAGTTAAAGTGTCACTGTTTCTAACGGGGGTAACTGTTAATTAGTTGATCTAAAATATTATAGAGCCTGCGTGTGTCGGGTAGAATAATGCCATTTTTTAAAAACATATGGTGTATTTCACCGTCAAAATATAAAAAGCAGATTTTTTTGTGTCGTCTTTCACATTCACTCAAACAAAAAAATATTGCCATCAATTATTGCCACTGTAAATAATAGTGATGTACAAAACGATTCTTTTTAGTGTTTTGATTCATTTCGTTCAGTTCACCAGACTGATCGGAATCTTTGAGTCACTTATTTGTTCACTTCAAAACAACAAGCAATATCCATCCATTATCCAACCCGCAATATCCTAGTGATGGGCCGCTCGATACTCAGGTTTCGACACTGTGTCGAGCTATCGAAGCACTGGAGATCGAAGCACCGCTTCGAGGCTTGCTTCAAATGCGCCCGTCACGTGATTTTGAGCACGCTAGCGTAATGACGTCATTGATATCCGCGCAGTCAGCAGTCGATTTGGTCAGTAACTAGTCTGCTGAAGTGCTTTGGCTCAAAGCGTAAATAGCGGTTGTCTGTGTTATATTGATAAAATACGCTAACCCGAGTTCAAATCCTAGTTGGGGCTCGCATATGTTGAAATAAGGATTTTGTATAAAACAGTTAAGTAGTACTTGTTTGAAAGTTAACAAATATATTTTGGAGACATTATGAACGATTTACATGGGGCACCTTTTTCCTCGGTGTGGAATTGTGTCCACCAAGAATCTGTAACAAATCGATGAGCATATTTTGCGTAAGGTAGCACGTATTGTAACAATCCAGAATCTATTCTACCCCATGTCGATCATATCACAGAGGCTAAGAAATGCTTCACTAAAGCCGACGTGGTCATTACACCAGTATATGCGCAAGACATTCCTCATTAAACGTTTTTACTATTCAGTGATTCCCAGATCTGTTGCCGATTTGTATTATTGATTTCCAAAAAGCAATGTGAGTAAAAGCGTGTTCTGCATAACTAATCACAATTGTCTTTAAAACAGAATCAGCGCCATCAACAGTGTCTTCTGCAATTTTAGGAAAGCCTTGGGATTTCTGCGTTAATGAGACAAAAAAGTTGTAAAGAAACTTTGCAAATTCATCCAAAGGTGAACGTAAAGATCACTCAAGTACTGAGAAGAAGGAGAAGCTGGATAAGCACATCTGGAGCCAAACTTTCAAAAAAGCACCTGACTTTGTCATGAACATTCCTTTAGTTGTGAATTCATCTTATCAAAGGCTGCGCTGGGGGGGTAAATAAGTAATCTTCCGAAGTGCAGCACAACAGAGTAAATAATTGATGTAAATAGAATTACTGAAAGACTAAGTTTTTGCCGTTTCTGTATTCTTAAACCATCTTCCAGTTACACAATCCCCCGCAGTCAATATCACATTCAATGTTCTCTGCTCCTTAACCTGTCTTGTTACCCAAAGCATCAACACTCAGTTTCATTCAAGGCTTTACCGTCCTTCCTTTCATAGACATAAAATAAAACACATTTCCTCTACATGTCCAATAATAATAGTAAACTTGCAGGAACGAGAAAAGCACAAGATGGGAATATTTATGACAAGAGCCTGGACATCAGGATGAGAATGTGCCTTGTCACCCGTACGTGAGCTCGTCTGCCATCCCTCGGTTACACTGGCACACGTTACACTCGGGAGCAAATGCAATGGAGAATATCATTCAATCTATCAATCAACATTTATTTATATAGCACATGTTCATACAAAAAAATGTAGCTCAAAGTGCTTTACAAAATGAATAGAAAAATAGAAGACACAATAAAAAATAAACATAAGTCAACATTAATTAACATAGAATAAGTAAGGTCCGATGGCCAGGGTGGACAGAAAAAAAAAAAACTCCAAAGGCTGGAGAAAAAAAAATAAAATCTGTAGGGGTTCCAGACCACGAGACTGCCCAGTCCCCTCTGGGCAATCTACCGAACATAAATGAAACAGTCCTCTTTGTATTTAGGGTTTTCATGGAAGGACCTGATGATGATGGTCACGTAGACTTCTGGCTTTCAGTCCATCAATGTTGGTGCATCAGGATGCTTGAGTAGGTGGTGGTGGCGCAGGCCACCGGAAAAGAAACAGAAGAGAGAGTTGGGGTCAGTATGGATTTTGGAGCCACTGTGAATAGTTATTATGAAGAATTGAACATACAGAGTATCAGTATTAAGTTAAAGTGAAGTTATAAAAGGCCATGTTAAAGTAATAACATGTAATAAAGTAATACCGACAATGTACACCTTCAGAAGTGGAATAAATCGACTGTATACGTAGAACATTTCAGATAAACGATGAATTTTGTTAATCATAAACAATGCAACATAACTATTATATGTGTTGTTACTTTTATTTATACTCACCAAACGTTACAGATCTACATGGGAAATGAACACAGGTAATATGTTTATAATCATTCTCACTAAAAGACACTGTCAAAATATATTAATGAGAAAATTGAGACACATTGGCCTTTAGGAAATATAAAAAAGTGTGTGCGCTGTCACTTAGGACAGAATGCATTGTTAACGTGACGCACTCTCTACTGACACGATGTCACGAAAAAAAAGAAACAGTGCAGTCCATGCTAACTCAAATCCTCCTTGATGTTTGACCTAATGATTAATTGTCAATATCAAATCGATAAAATCATTTTAAGAAGATGACAAGTCTGCTATAGTCAGTTTAATCAACGCTACTTTTAAAAAGTTTCCTTATACAGAATATAAAACAGAATCTCAATGATACGGGACTCGCGAGTAGTAACGAATAATATGTGACACTGAGAAATTATAATTCCTAATAACGGGAACAAGTAAAACTACGACTTCCTAAAACGGACACTGTAAATGTAGGCATTTCAATAAATAATTTAGGAGACTTGTGTGTGCATTTCAATATCGATTTAAGAACTACGTAGGCCACCTGTTGTACTATAAACGGTAGCTCAAGCAGCACTTAACAGTAAATAGTCTAACAGGACAATGACTGACTGAAACGAAGATGCTGCCGCAACAATTAAGGTTCACACTGTCGTTCTGCATGTTTAGAAGGTTGGCTGAAACTGTTTATAGCGAATTGTCCCAAGTTGGAAGTGCCATATAGCGATCAGACACGAAAAGACACATTTAGGCATAATGGACAGTAGTATATTTTTCTACAATACAAATTCAGTACGACACCTGGGTCTCCAAACACACAAATATGAAGCTTATTACATTTTACAGTGAAACTCTTTACATACACAATATAATTAGGGGCGTGTGCCACCTGCCCGACTACGGTGGCCCAACCTTCCCTCGATAGCTCGATTCGCTCACTATCCGTCCAAGCTTGTTAAATGGAGGAATAGAAAAAAAACTTTCACAAGAGGAGGATCAGCGACACGAACCTGAGCGACAACACCACTGAGCCACCTAATCCGGATAATTAACGAGCTCTGCACAACTGAACTACTACTACTGTTCTTACTGCGGCGGATGAAATATGTTGTTTGACATATGCACGTTAAAATGGTTTAATTGATACGAGAGTATCATTGTTGTATTCTCCTAATGAAGACGAAAAAATTATATGTATAGATGTATACTATATGACGACGGTTTTGAACAAAATTAAGTGTTCCATAAAAGGTTGAACGATTTACCTAATCTTTTCATATATATATAAAGTTAATATATGACAATATATCTTTGACACTATGTATCAGACAAAGGAAATCACAGCAATCCACAAGAACAATAATTAATTCTCAGCAACTACCTGAATTGTAGCTTAACCATATCAACTGAAATGTGTAATGTCAATACGAATTACAAAATATAACTAGAGAGTTAAGTGTCAGATAGACTCTCAAAATTAAGAGGTCAATGCCTTTCAGTGTGCTGAGGCTTTACAAAGATTCAGTAACCAGTGACCATGTCTGCTCGAAGCCCTATCATGATCCAATCTCGGTACTACGCATGTCTGAGGCTTCAGTAGCGCGTCATCATCTCAGTAGTACGCATGTCTGAGGCTTCAGTGCCCGTCATCATCTCAGTAGTACGCATGTCTGAGGCTTCGGTGCCCGTTCAAAGCCTGTCATGACGCAATCTCATTTGTACGCATGTCTGAGGCTTCAGTTGCCGTCATCATCTCAGTAGTACGCATGTCTGAGGCTTCGGTGCCCCGTTCAAAGCCTGTCATGACGCAATCTCATTTGTACGCATGTCTGAGGCTTCAGTTGCCTCGTCATCATCTCAGTAGTACGCATGTCTGAGGCTTCGTAGCTCCGTCATCATCTAACTAGTACGCATGTCTGAGGCTTCGGAGACCCGTTCAAAGCTCGTCATGACGCAATCTCAGTACTCTGCGCAAAGCTTCCACTCATTATTTGTTCAACGAGCTCCCGTTTGAAGTAGGCTACATATGGCATCAACAGAGTTAAAAAACTCAACAGAATTCCCATTGAAATGAAAGTTTGTAGATGATCAATACATGTTAAATGATCGTGCCCGATTATACGTTGTGGCAAAAAATAAAATTATAAATTATACATCATACAAACGCCGACTTGTTGAATGCATAATGCTGCAAAGAAGAGCTTTAGCAATACGGGTGACGACACATCTCTCACTATAATACTCTCCTAAATATCCATTCTTCGCCTCAACGTTTTCATGCAACACTGAAGGTATGTCATATAGTATACATCTATATATAATTGTTTTCGTCTTCACTACATACATACATGTATACATTAAAAAACATACATTATATACCATCCTCCTGAAAATAGTAGTGGTGCAGCGGTAGCGTTACCGCTTCATACTAAAGCATACGTGGGTTCGGGTCCCACGTCCACTCCTGTAAATTATGACCCAAAAGAGTCTGATTTTCTTTCTTTTTTTTATTAAACAGCAAATTCCAGCGTGGACCGGGAGCGAACAAGGCGAGAACACTAGTAAAGATATATCAAATGGAAACGTGCATCTTGTTTTATGTCTATAACAAAAAATATTTGAGTAACGATTTCAACTGTTTTTGTAGTTGTTGATGGCGGGTTTAGCGGTTTAAATTTTAAATATTAAATTGATAAGGTGGAATGTGTTCTTGCTTTGAGTGTTAATGTGTTAGTAACTGGGATTGCGCCTCTATTACTGGAAGATTGCTTAGGAATGATACAGACTGGACAACTATGTGTTTTAGGAAATGTTTTATTATTGCACTGTGCTGTGACTAAAAACTTTTACTGATCACCTGTCCGGACCTTGAAGATGTGTTCACCAGGGAGGGATGCTGCTGTTAAAAGCAAATGCTTTTTCAACAGCAGGTCCAGATGTGTTTATCCGCTGCTTTTTTGTTGCCTCAGCACTCAATCTTTAATGCCGACCTTGATATGTGCACTGCTCACCTTGGAGTGCCCCGTGTGTGTCTGTGCCGGTGACTGATCTGCGTCGTGTCTCTCAGCCTCTCTGATGTGCTCTGGATTGACACCTTTGAATGTTTGGTGCAGCAGAGCAAATTCAACCTGATCTACCACAGTGGCTTTGTTATCACCTTATTCCAGCGTTTCTCAACCTTTAAGTATTTGCAACCAGAGTTTTCATAACAGTTTTAATCGCGCCCCCAACATTTTTGAAATGTAGATGCATATTTGATTATACCTACTTAACTTTTATCGACATTTATCTAACTCTATACAGTATTTATTGTTCTATTATCAGAATGTAGTTTAAGTTAATTTGTTTTGGTTCCAACAGATGTTTTCTTTTTTCACATCTTCGCGCCCCCTTTTGTTACTTCGCGCCCACAGGTTGAGAACCACTGCCTTATTCAATGGAGGGGTTCATGGATGTCAAATGGCAATGAATAGAAATGCATTAATGTAAATATGTGAGCTGCCATCCGCAATTAGACATCGCATTTTGATGGTGATTTTGGTGATTCCCGAACAGATCTCTTATGCGATCCTTCCACAGTATCTCTCAAAATTATTTAGTTCAAATTGGTTATAAAGATTTCAATTCTGATCATTTTTTTTATTATTGTTAATTTTGATGAGTCTTTAAGTGGGATCGAACTCGGGCTAGCACTACGTTCAGAATTTGAAAAGCAACCACCTTAGTTAATTGTGCCATTGACGGCGTCATTTCGTTGTAGCTAATTCGTTACTTTCGTGCTCCACAAAATATTGTAAAGTACTAATAAATGAAATATTTCAATACTTGATCGAATAATAACAACTGATTTAAGGATTTCACCTTTTCTTTCTCAAATGTGCTTACCTATATCATGGCAAAGTACAGGGATAAACCATTATTTTCCGTCTACTCCATTTTAATTAAGTCAAACCAAGGAAAACATTTAAGGCTATTAAATGTGATCTCAAGAAAAGATGAGGGTTAATTCTAATACTAATAACAGGAGCGATTATAATGATACAGTGCAAAGGTAAATACTAATTGAAAGAGCCGGGAATCCATGCGTGAGGCGTCTTATTTTAACTCTTGCTATCGTATAGTGCATTCTGCTTGTCGGCGTTAGTTATATATATATATTTATATTTTTTAGACATCAGACACTAGAAGTTGCTGACGAACCCTTCTCTTCGTTGTCAGTCTGTAGCAGCGAAAAAATAAAAGCAATAAGAGTTATAACAGACGTCATTGAAGTGGATCATGAGTTTGTGTAATGTTAATGAAAATGGCCAGGAGGGGTCACTAAAGAGGTGAGTGTCAAATGCTTCGAAGCTTCGATACGATTTCCGACACAATTGCTTCAAACGTTTTGATGCTTCATGAGGCTTCACTCCGCCCATCACTACAATATCCTAACTACAGGGTCACGGGGGTCTGCTGGAGCCAATCCCAGCCAACACAGGGCGCAAGGCAGGAAACAAACCCCAGGCAGGGCACACACACACACCAAGCACAATTTAGGATCTCCAATGCACCTAACCTGCATGTCTTTGGACTGTGGAAACCGGAGTACCCAGAGAAAACTCACGCAGACACGGGGAGAACATGCAGACTCCACGCAGGGAGGACCCGGGACTCCTAACTGTGAGGCGGCAGCGCTACCTACTGCGCCACCGTGCCACCCCAACAAGCAATATTCTAGTTTAAAATCTAGAATAATATAATGGTGTAACAACTTTAACTACTAAACAATACAAAAATATATAAAAAGCAAGCAACAAAATAAGTAATTCATACATAATAATCTTATTTACTGAACTTTGACAATAAATACAATTTCAACAATAAATAGAAAAGAAACAATGGTACAAATAGAACCTTAGAATAGTGCACACAGCACAATAAAACTGAGAACACTGAAATATGATTAAATAATATTATTTTTAGTTTTGGATTAATCTCCCACAATTTCCTTCTTTTATATCCCATCCTTTCTGATGCAATCTCCAATTCATGTATCATCAGTTAACTGAACTGCATTTCAATGTACTGCGAGTCTCTTGCCTGCAGTTCAGTACACAAACCGATTCTTACGGTGAACTACTTCCATGTCTTGTACTGCAAGTCTCTTGTGTATCATTCATGAACGAACTTGCAGTTTTTCTTCAGATCAGTAGTGGGCCTACGGGTTCATTCAATCAGACGGTCAACGGGAGGTACTTTGAGTCTTCTACTAAGTAAGTCATTGGTAAATTGTCATCATGACCATTTTAATGAAACAGTTTACTGATTGGCTATTTCTCAGCAGCCATTTAGGTGACATTAAGATGACAGCTCCAGGCTATCACGGAATGCTACATAAAATGTAACATGCACTTCACATGCCTCAAAAAGATTCATTCTTTAATGTCCGTGAACCAGTGTATTCGTTCAGTGACCAAGACAAGTACAAAAGAACTAGTTTGTTCGTTCACTGCACATCACTAGTAAATAAGATCAAAACTTTTAACAACTGCAGAGGGCAATATGCATACCCAATGGATCTTCCAAATTGTGTCAAGTCTTAAATAAAATTATTTGCATTCCAAACTCTGGCAAATCTTAATTAAAATCATTTAAATCGTCATGAGCACTTATTTAATTTAATGGATTTTAAAATCTGTCACAGAAAACTGATGAATTTAGGGAAGGCTTAGTCTGAAAAATAAAAATGTGAAATGCCCCCTTCAGCATCAATCAACATTTATTTATATAGCACATATTCATACAAAAACAATGTAGCTCAAAGTGCTTTACAAAATGAAGAATAGAAAAATAGAAGACACAGTAAAAAATAAACATAAGTCAACATTAATTAACATAGAATAAGTAAGGTCCGATGGCCAGGGTGGACAGAAAAAACAAAAAAAAAACTCCAAAGGCTGGAGAAAAAAATAAAATCTGCAGGGATTCCAGACCACGAGACCCCCCAGTCCCCTCTGGGCAATCTACCTAACATAAATCAAACAGTCCTCTTTGTATTTAGGGTTTTCATGGAAGGACCTGATGATGATGGTCACGCAGACTTCTGGCTTTCAGTCCATCAATGTTGGTGCATCATGATGCTTTGAGTAGGTGGTGGTGGCGCAGGCCCCCACCACAAAGAAACTGGAAAAAGAAACCGAAGACAGAGTAAGGGTCAGTACGGATTTTGGAGCAACTATGAATAGTTATTATGAAGAATTGAACATACAGAGTATCAGTATTAAGTTAAAGTGAAGTTATAAAAAGGCCATGTTAAAGTAATGTGTTTTCAGCAGTGTTTTAAAGTGCTCCACTGTATTAGCCTGGCGAATTCCTATTGGCAGGCTATTCCAGATTTTAGGTGCATAACAGCAGAAGGCCGCCTCACCACTTCTTTTAAGTTTAGCTTTTGGAATTATAAGGAGAAACTCATTTGAAGATCTAAGGTTACGATTTGGGATATAAGGTGTCAGACATTCCGATATATAAGATGGAGCGAGATTATTGGTCCACTCTTCTCTTTCCTTAGCTCTAAAGACTCGACAGATCTCCTCCGTGGTCTTCCATAAACTGGTGGCCTATTGAGACTTGGTACTGACCTTGTGATCAGTTCTTACATGATTATCTAAGGGCTCACAATGATCCTTGTAGAATATGTGAAACAAGAAATTAAAAAGGGTGATGTTTTAAAGTTAATTCACCTACTATTGCATAAAAGGCAAAAGACGACCCAAAGACATTTTTTGAGTATTCTCTTTATGCAAAGAGTTGTGGGAATCTGGCACAAACTACTGAGACATGTAGTTGAAGCAGAAACCTTGACAAACTCTAAGATGAGATATTGGGACAGTTTAGCTATTAGCAGAATAAACGAGCTTGATGAACTTAATAGTCTCCTCTCGTCTCTTATGTTCCCACTTCGACTGTGCTTAAAAATTATGCAACTGTCAATAATGGTGGGATCATTTAAACTAATAAGCACCACTATGACCCATGGACTACTCTGTGAAGAATCTGTTTTTTGCAGGGTGTTAGGTTATTTATGTATCTTGGGACTGGAAAAACGCCAGACAACAGGTGATTTCCCAATGTAGGAAGTTTGTTTTTCAGGAAGCAATGAGTTCCAGTAGGATGTAGGCTTTGGTGTGTTGTATTCTCACACAGTACTGCAGGTAAGGCCTTAATAATGTGATATGAAGCGTGACCATAACCTCCTTTGACTTGTACTCTTAGTCATTCTTGACAGACAGACAGACAGACAGACAGACAGATAGATAGATAGATAGATAGATAGATAGATAGATAGATATTTGTATTTGTCCCCAGAGGGATTTTTTTTACATAAGCTCATAACATATATATATATATATATATATATATACAGTGGTGTGAAAAACTATTTGCCCCTTCCTGATTTCTTATTCTTTTGCATGTTTGTCACACAAAATGTTTCTGATCATCAAACACATTTAACCATTAGTCAAATATAACACAAGTAAACACAAAATGCAGTTTTTAAATGATGGTTTTATTATTTAGGGAGAAAAAATCCAAACCTACATGGCCCTGTGTGGAAAAGTAATTGCCCCCTTGTTAAAAAATAACCTAACTGTGGTGTATCACACCTGAGTTCAATTTCCGTAGCCACTCCCAGGCCTGATTACTGCCACACTTGTTTCAATCAAGAAATCACTTAAATAGGAGCTGCCTGACACAGAGAAGTAGACCAAAAGCACCTCAAAAGCTAGACATCATGCCAAGATCCAAAGAAATTCAGGAACAAATGAGAACAGAAGTAATTGAGATCTATCAGTCTGGTAAAGGTTATAAAGCCATTTCTAAAGCTTTGGGACTCCAGCGAACCACAATGAGAGCCATTATCCACAAATGGCAAAAACATGGAACAGTGGTGAACCTTCCCAGGAGTGGCCGGCCGACCAAAATTACCCCAAGCGCAGAGGCGACTCATCCGAGAGGTCACAAAAGACCCCAGGACAACGTCTAAAGAACTGCAGGCCTCACTTGCCTCAATTAAGGTCAGTGTTCACGACTCCACCATAAGAAAGCGACTGGGCAAAAACGGCCTGCATGGCAGATTTCCAAGACGCAAACCACTGTTAAGCAAAAGAACATTAGGGCTCGTCTCAATTTTGCTAAGAAACATCTCAATGATTGCCAAGACTTTTGGGAAAATACCTTGTGGAATGATGAGACAAAAGTTGAACTTTTTGGAAGGCAAATGTCCCGTTACATCTGGCGTAAAAGGAACACAGCATTTCAGAAAAGAACATCATACCAACAGTAAAATATGGTGGTGGTAGTGTGATGGTCTGGGGTTGTTTTGCTGCTTCAGGACCTGGAAGGCTTGCTGTGATAGATGGAACCATGAATTCTACTGTCTACCAAAAAATCCTGAAGGAGAATGTCCAGCCATCTGTTCGTCAACTCAAGCTGAAGCGATCTTGGGTGTTGCAACAGGACAATGACCCAAAACATACCAGCAAATCCACCTCTGAATGGCTGAAGAAAAACAAAATGAAGACTTTGGAGTGGCCTAGTCAAAGTCCTGACCTGAATCCAATTGAGATGCTATGGCATGACCTTAAAAAGGCGGTTCATGCTAGAAAACCCTCAAATAAAGCTGAATTACAACAATTCTGCAAAGATGAGTGGGCCAAAATTCCTCCAGAGCGCTGTAAAAGACTCATTGCAAGTTATCGCAGACGCTTGATTGCAGTTATTGCTGCTAAGGGTGGCCCAACCAGTTATTAGGTTCAGGGGGTAATTACGTTTTCACACAGGGCCATGTAGGTTTGGATTTTTTTTTCTCCCTAAATAATAAAAACCATCATTTAAAAACTGCATTTTGTGTTTACTTGTGTTATATTTGACTAATGTTTAAATGTGTTTGATGATCAGAAACATTTTGTGTGACAAACATGCAAACGAATAAGAAATCAGGAAGGGGCAAATAGTTTTCACACCACTGTATATATATATATATATATATATATATATATACATACATATATATATACATATGTATACATATATATATACATATGTATACATATATATATATATATATATATATATATATATATATATATATACATATATATATATATATATATATATATATATATATATATATATACACATATATATATATATATATATATATATATATATATATATATATATATATATATATATATATATATATATATATATATATATATATATATATATATATATATATATATGTTATGAGCTTATGTAAAAAAAAATCCCTCTGGGGACAAATACAAATATCTATCTATCTATCTATGTGTCTGTCTGTCTGTCTGTCAAGAATGACTAAGAGTACAAGTCAAAGGAGGTTATGGTCACGCTTCATATCACATTATTAAGGCCTTACCTGCAGTACTGTGTGAGAATACAACACACCAAAGCCTACATCCTACTGGAACTCATTGCTTCCTGAAAAACAAACTTCCTACATTGGGAAATCACCTGTTGTCTGGCGTTTTTCCAGTCCCAAGATACATAAATAACCTAACACCCTGCAAAAAACAGATTCTTCACAGAGTAGTCCATGGGTCATAGTGGTGCTTATTAGTTTAAATGATCCCACCATT
This sequence comes from Polypterus senegalus, assembly GCF_016835505.1. Taxonomy (NCBI): domain Eukaryota; kingdom Metazoa; phylum Chordata; class Cladistia; order Polypteriformes; family Polypteridae; genus Polypterus; species Polypterus senegalus. Next base: position 65,393,815 of record NC_053154.1, on the reverse strand, counting down.
ATTGACAGTTGCATAATTTTTAAGCACAGTCGAAGTGGGAACATAAGAGACGAGAGGAGACTATTAAGTTCATCAAGCTCGTTTATTCTGCTAATAGCTAAACTGTCCCAATATCTCATCTTAGAGTTTGTCAAGGTTTCTGCTTCAACTACATGTCTCAGTAGATTTGCCAGATTCCCACAACTCTTTGCATAAAGATGTGCTTCCTGGCTTCAGTTTTAAACGAACTTGCCCTTTATTTCCACTCATGTCCTTGAGTAAGTGATTCATGCTTAAGCCAAAAGAATGTTGCTGGATGTATTTATCAATGCCTCTGAGGATTTTGAAGAGCTGGATTAGGTTTCTCTTGCTGTCTCCTCTACTTGTGACAATAAACAGGTATAATTCTCTGAGTCTGTCACAGTAGGACATGTCCGTAAGTCCTGAGATGCACCTGGTTGTTTTCATCTGCTCACCTTCAAGTGCTGCTATGTCTTTCTTGTAGAGCGGTGACCAGACATTTTCACAATACTCCTAAAAGCAGTCTCACTAGTCTGAGCATAACATCCCTCAATTAATATTCAGCAGTTTTTATGATATATTCTAACATTTTATTTACCTTTTTAATAACTTCCACGCATTGCTTAGATGATCATAAACTCATAAATCCTTTCCGGAGGTTCCTTCTTTTAGGATGGTGTCTCCCATCTTGTATTTGTAATTGTTTTTTTTTTTTTTTGCTCACGTCTAGTAGCTCTTTGTAAAAAGACATGTCCTGAATTCTACATTCAGTTCAAGCTTTGTCATGGTGTTTAGCTCTAGTTAATGCTGTACAAGCTGAACCTTTCAATATGGCATTTCATTTCCTGATAAAATGCAGATCACATTGGTACCGTTAAATGTCAGTAGGTTTCCAATGAGAGAAAAGGAGTGGAAAAAGAACATCTATCGGTGTCATTGACCTCGGCTGAAGGCTGCCAACTAGGACAGCCTGACATCCATTCTTCACAAAGACAGAGATCCACAGGCATGCAGAGTTGCACTGTTGAGCAGCTTTGGAATAATTATGTTAAATTAAAATCAGGATGCTAACAAAATCACCAGGGAAGTCACTGTAAGCAAACTGAAGAGAATCAGTGGCAGACTTGAGATGATAGAGACCCAGACATTCAAGAGGTTTCATTGTTAGAGATACATCAAACTCACTATGCTAAGGTTATTTGAAACCACATCATGATTTCAAACCTCGCCAGCTAGTCGGGCTTTCAGAGGGCCAGAGTGGGCACAAGGCAAGAAGGAGCCCTGGCTAGTAGGGTCTCCAGGGGGTCTCTTTGTGGACACTTGGGGGTGCTGTTACCCCATGAAACCCAACAGACAGATACTCTGGACACAGGTTTAAAAACACCAAGAAGATTTGTAATCTTTTTCTTCTCTATAGTGCCTCCAAAGCACCACATCCACAATACACACAGTAATCAATGCAATACTTTTCCTCCTCTCCTCCCAGCAAGCACTGTCACACTCCCTCCCAACTCCGGCTCCCTTGCTGAGTCTCCACCAGTCCTTTATATAGTCCTTGACCCGGAAGTGCTTCTGTCCTTCCGGGTCAGATGGAGATTTGCATTTTTCTTCAGCCCGGAACTACTTCTGTCCTTCCATCCCCATGACCTGGGAGTACTTACGGGCTATATGGGAAGCAGAAATCCCTGTGTCTCCCTGCAGAGTCACCTGGTGGCACCCACTGTTACCAGCAGGGCCATGAAGCCGAACTCCATATCCCATAATGCCCTGCGGGAATCTGGGGCACTGCTTTGCTACAGGGAAGTCGCCATCTAACGTCCTGGGTGTGTCGGCCGGGTTGAACTGCTGGCCATCATCTAATTTGGATATGTTTGAGCATGTGGTAGGAAAGAATATGCAGGCAATGGTGGGACTTTGCATTTCTTACAGAAATAGTGGTCAGGTGTGAGATGATGGATCTCTGATCTGGCCCACTACACTACTGTGACAGCCTCTTCAATTATTAAAGTGGTGACATTTCTACTTTTTATAATTTAAAATAGTTATCCATCCATTATCCAACCCGCTATATCCTAACTACAGGGTCACGGGGGTCTGCTGGAGCCAATCCCAGCCAACACAGGGCGCAAGGCAGGAAACAAACCCCAGGCAGGGCGCCAGCCTACTGCAGTTAAAATAGTTATGGTTATATTAAAGCATACCGGAAGTCAGCATCAGCCATGCAATGGTTAGATAGACAGATAGATAAATACTTTATTCATACCAAGGGGAAATTCATGGCTCTTTTGTCTTCCTCGCATTTTATCAGAGGTTCTGCTCCTGCCACCACCTCTGCATCGTCTTGGCCTCGTCCTCAAAATGTGCCACATTGTGTGAGGTGTCAGTCGCTTGCTGTATCATCTGCAACCTTGACAGAGGTGCCCTCTGAGCCTCTTGAGCTATTTGTATAGACAGAGAAGCTTATGGAGTCGCTGTGACTTATGGAGGTCCTATTGATGTGTAATGGACATATAATCTGTTTGAACATTTGTCATTTCAAATCAACCCCATAGTGTTGATATTGAGATCCTTTGTACTTTGTTGACCGAGTGTTTATTTGTGAAGAGGATGACGCAGTTGGTCCTTGGAATCCTTTTATCAATGCCTTTGCAGCACATTCGAGGTGCAAACCAGGAGGCAAATGCAGGTGGAAAACCTCAGGTTGTGAGCGTTAGAACATGTGCACACTCAGATAAAATAAGGCAAAATTATGGGAGTAAATGTTTTAAAAAAAACAAACAGTGTGCATGTGTTTTGATCAGTAGACACAAACATGATAGCACTGAGCAAATATTGATCTTTAGGATAAACTGGAGTGTACATTTATGAGACATTGTGTGAAATCCAATGTAATGTCACCATAAGTTATGTGACAAATGTGTTGTGTTGCTGCCAGCGGGTGCAGCAGCTCCTCAAACCCGACACAGACAGACAGAGGCACAAGTTCAGCAACACACACGTTTTGTTTTCCACCATGGAGACCTTTTACTTTGCTCCCCAGCGCACAGCACAGTACAGCAGTTTCTGTTCTTCTTTTTCTCTCTTGCTCTCTGTCTGTCTTCTGCCTCCACTCCTTGTCCGGAAAGCTTTGTCCCTCTTCCTCCTGACGTCTGGCTCATCGAATGAAGACGGACGGCTCCTTTGATGCTTCACCTGGGAGCACTTCAGGTGGCCCATCAGCGTTATCTGGAAGTGCTCCCAAAGTAAGGGTTCTGCAGCTCCCCCTGGCGGACCCCACAGAACCCAACAGGGCTGAGCCAAACTCCAACTCCCATGGAGCCCTGTGGGAGTCCGAGGTGATTCTGCCATCCAACGTTGGGGAGTGGCAGTGCCCTGTGCACATCTGCTCCCCTAGTCCTTCCTTCTCGATGGCATCCCAACTGGGAACGGGCCCTGGCTGTCCATCACAATTGTATGGCAGGCATTCTTCAGCATTTTAATCCACAGACCCCCACAGCAGGGGTTTACTACCCGAATGACAGTAGAGACATACGTAGACAAGTAAGAACAGTCATAGTAAACATTTTGTTTCAGTTCAAAATGTATTTTTCAAATGAATATTACTAAAAAAGAAAAGTGAAAAACAAACATACTGTTCATAAAACAATAGTTAGCATTCGAAACAGGGAAGCGATTTCCGAGCTGTATCACTACCAGTGTAAATGTTTAGTGTGATCTTTGCAAAGATGACAGAAATGCATTTTCCACATTTTAATTTCAACATTTCAGAGTAGCTTTGCGTGTCCCTTCACCTTATAAGCATGTCTGTGTCACCTGCACCCCCCCAAACATGTTTGTGCCGTCCATCATATCCGTTTGATTGATTCACAGGTTTTGAGAGGGATGGCGGTGAAATGGACAGGAAAACGTCTTTATATTTTCCTACTTTAGAAACAAAATGTGCTGTTTATAGGCTATGTCTCAGATAGCATAATACTACAAACTTAGATGATCACAATCCTGTGGCAGCCATCGCAAAAAGGGCAGCAATCCATAGTTTAAGAAACAGTGCTGTTGTGAGGCTGAAACAATTTTGGAAAGGTTGTGTGCAGCATGCGTGGAATCCACATCTACGTTAAGAAGGGAGACACACTGGAGAATTAGAGCAATACGAACAGGCCCTGCCTTCTAGGACCAGAAATAATTCCAGTAACGTCTTGTAGAACCATTGCCTTACGAACCTCCACAGTGTCACAGGTACGTAGTACGTAGTGGCAGATGTGCGCTGGCACCTAGCGGCGTTTGTGACTGGCAGCAGAGGAATTAAAGTGCACTGTGGTACTAGAGAGGTTATGGTGCCAGTATCTTTCATGACCTCTTGCTTTCCTCCCATATCCATGTTTAATGTATCGGTGAGTAACAAAGAAAAGAGTCAGTGTGCCCGCCATGCTTTTCTTTATTTGGACCAGTTAACAGTAGATCTTGAAATATACTCGTACTGCGAATTGTTCGGTGTCATTTCAGTCATAGTTTCTGACTTCAGATATCCATCCTCATGGATGTTGAGAATTTCTCCATCAGGTGGCTATGAAAACAGTTTGACAGACTAATAATAACTCAATAATTCAGACTTACAGTATGTGTTAACATCCCTTCAAGGTGCCTTGTGGTCAAAGCCAGCTTTGTTCATACAGCTTGTCAAAGCTCTGTATTTTTTATTTGAATTTTTATTGAGCAAATGTTGTTCATGTTTTGAGCATTTCATTTTACTCAAAAACAGGCGTAATTCTTACCTCCTAGCTTCCATGTGCTGTACAATTTTTATCCTCCTTACTCCTACAGTATGTGTACAAGTATAAAGAATATACAGTATCAGGCAAAAGTAATAAATAAAAATGTAAACTGTAACCACTGAAGGGGGTACCCAAACTCAAGACACATAATGCCCAACACACTTGTAGGATTAAATAAAAAGTTTTTATTAATCCTTGACACATCCAAATCACCCTTCCAAAGATCAGTCACACAAGAAGAGTGTTGCCTGCTGCCTCCCGACTCCGACTCATTGATCTGAGGCAGAGGGCTCCTTTTTAAGCCAGACCTGGGAATTCTTCCAGAACTGCTCCCAACTCCACTGGTCCATCCATTATATTATCCCCTTATCAAGCGGGTCATTTTTGCTAAATAGCTTGTAATTTGACCTCTCCAAATTAGAATCATTGCTGTTATTGAACTATCTGGAGTATAAACACATGTTTGGTCTCTTTGTAAAGGTAACATTCTCTAGTTTCACCCTTAGTAGTCAGAATCACTGTAGGTGTGACTGATCAAAAGTTATGCACATTAGAACTCACAGAAAAAATGTTTTTTTTTGTGAAAATAAAGGCCTCTATAGCTGCAGTAGGTAGGTGCGGACAGAAACACACTATGTACCAACAGAATAACTTGTTGACTACTCACATTTCAAATTTGAAAAGAATACCTGTAAAAATGACATTTTTACACCGGTTTTTATGTGGGCATGTCCAGGTGCTTTTTAGAGGGACCTCTGGTTTATCCATTATCCACATTTTGGAACGTATGGAAAAAGTGTAATAACTTTTGAATGCTTCAACCCACATACAGAGTATATCAATGAGGGCTCTACTGAAAGCTTACACCTAAAGGAATCTATATCTACATACAGTGTCACTCTATTAGTTATGGAAATTCATATTCCATAATAAAAACGATAAAAATATACATTTCAATATAAAAATAGTCAAAACAAGTCTTATGGGCCAAAAATATATATATATATTTTATTTTTTACTTTTTTTTTTTAATAAAAAGCACACAAACTATATACATTTTTTTACAAACTGTTACAACACAGCTTAGCGTTTTTCCATGTGCCACTGATTGTAGCAATCGTTAGCAGGCAGAAAGCACAAGGGCGTGTCACATGTCGCTCTCTGCCTCAGACTTCTCCTGGTCCTGTGCATGTTACCAGCTGGGCACAAAGTCATTTTCTTGTCCCGCCGACCAATCCAACTGTTCTTCTGCTCAGGCCTCCTGTCTGAATAAGGAACCATCCTCTTTCTTGGCCAGGATGCCTTTTCACTTGCTACAAAATGAATAAATAATAACAAAATACATGTGACAATTTAAAAAAGGTGGGCATAAAATATGTTTTTTGTTGCTTATTTCTTTAATTATTAAATTCTTAATTCCTTTATTTCAGCGACATAAAATGCACATTGAAGTGAAAATTGTCACTTTCACTTGTCAAACCTGAGGGGGCGGGCTCTAGCATGCACTGCTTTTTCATTGGTGAATTGTCAGTAGGGTGGATGTAAATGTTGTGTTATCAGGTGCCACATTTGCAGCAGACACTTCAGATGCAGACTCATGTTAGGCTCAGGAATTCAAGTTTTTCTTGAACTCACCTCTGCCACGAATGTGCAACTTTGAGCATGGTCATGAGCTGCACAAGCAAAGCAAGACTGTGACGTATTGGTGTCTTGTTCTTTTAATCGTGACACTGTTCACCTTTAGAACCTGTGTGCTTGCAAAATTATTTAATTTGTAGGGGGTCACATATAAATTTATTTTAAACAGAACTGGTCTAGAATAAGTCTGATTATAAATAAATATAAATCCCAAGATGGTTAAATTGGCAGATGATACCAAGCTATGTAATTTGGCAGATAATCTGGAATCCTTTTAATCGTTACAGAGGGACTTGGACAGCACATAGGCTTGGACAGATGAAATTTAATGTCAGTAAATGTAAAATATTACACATAGGAAGTAAAAATGTGTGTTTGAATACACAATGGGAGGTCAGAAAATCAAAAGTAGACCTTATGAGAAGGATTGAGGAGTCATAGTGGACTCTAAGCTATCAACTTCCAGACAGTGTTCAGAAGCCATTAAGAAGGCTAACAGAATGTTAGGTTATATAGCACGATCTGTGGAGTACAAGTCTAAGGAGGTTATGCTCAACCTTTATAATGCACTGGTGAGGCCTCATCTTGAGTACTGTGTGCAGTTTTGGTCTCCAGGCTACAAATAAGGACATAGCAGTGCTAGAAAGGGTCCAGAGAAGAGCGACTTTTCAGCTGAGCCTTTTTTATTTTAAGCAAAAGAAGATTAAGAGGTGACATGATTGAAGTGTTCAAAATTATGATGGGAATTCGTACAGTGGATCGAGACTTGTATTTTAAAATGAGTTCATCAAGAACACGGGGACACAGTTGGAAACTTGTTAAGGGTAAATATTCTGAGCATGACTCAGCTCAGAATTCTATATACAATAAATACAAGTTAGACTTGGGGTGACTCGTTTTACAGTTTTAAGAGAATGGTGGCACAATTGGATGCTGTAATGAAAATCCCCTCCTGGAGGCGCTCTCTTGGAGCTTTTTTAGTCACAGGCTCATTCCACCCCGGTCTTTTCTGCTCCCTACTATCAGACATTTCACTGTTTCTTCCCGAAGCCTCAGACTAAATTCTCAGGGTGTACTCACGTTAGGTGTGTTTGTTCCGTACTGTGCCCAAGCGCAATTGTCCCCCCCTCTCTACTCCCGCGTTGGCCTGCACTCACACTGCACTTAACGTTTCATCATGACTGTGCGACTGCTTTGGAGTCGTGTAGGGCACGATATCACTCTACCCTCTTAACAGATTTATTGAGTGTGCAGTGCAGCGTTTTGCAGTTAATCATGCTGTAATTACAAGAAGATTTTTACGGTGACAAATGATATTAAGATAGGAATTTGCAGCTTTTCTTGCCAACTACAATTCATATTCATATGTAAGATGAGAATAAATAACATTTTTTAACTCAAAAGATATTTAATGAAATGAGAATTACACTACCTGACTTGTCACATCATTGACATCATGTCTGTTTTCCATGCTTGGGCACGTTTAGCGATCACACTGTTCCCAAATGGTACTGAACCGTTCTCAGGCCCACCACTTCCAAGCGGACTAGGGCACGGTATGGTTGGCCTGGCACAGAGCAATCCCACTAGTCAAACAAACTAGACTTTGTGGGGTTACATAAAGACAAACGTGCTCGGGCATGGAACTAATTGCCAGTGTGAGTACACCCTTATACTCTTTAAGTTCATTTTGCAATTTCTTCGCAACATACATTTATTTGTTTATTATTTATTTATGTGTTGATCTTTCTATTGATTTATTTGTCCTGTGAGTCTTGCATGTTTCTTTTTTACGCTTCTACTACTGTTTGCCTCTAAATTTCTCCTTTGGGATTAATAAAGTTGATTTAATCTGATCTAATCTCATCTAACCTATTTAAACCCGAATAGTGCTCAGCACTGTATTCTGTTGCCATCTAGTGGATACAATAACATTATGCAGCAAAATAGTCATTAATATTTCTATGTGTTCTGCCATCTTATGGTAACTCATTAATATTCATGAGTGGGGCGGCACCTTCAACAAAAAACACAATTGCAAATGAAGTTCCACAAAGCCCATTCTAGAAGGAACTGAAAGTGAACCCTTGCTTGAATCGAGTGATAGTGTTGACGATGTGAATTAGTCCTCAGACATTGTCACCGACTGTAAAACTGAGACCTCTTGGCAAGTTTCAGAGATGTTCACGTTTGGTGTCAGCTTCATGTTACTGCTGACAATCCTGCACCTCCTTATTGCCCAACAGGTAACCCTGGTCTGTAGTGTCTCTGAATCATGATTTTCTGGACTATTTACGATTTGTTGATGATAGTCTGCTGGAGAAAATAGTTGTTGAAATGAGACGATATGCTGAGCAGTGTGGGAAATGTCACAGTAAACCTCTTGCTTGTCACAGTCGCTGGCAGCCTTTCGCATAAAGACACCATGTGGGTGTTTTTCAGTCTCCTGATAATGCAGTGTACAGTGAGTAAGGCAGTCCAGAGATGGTCCACAAACCGGTTGTTGCAGATACCCCATTTTCGGCAGTATCTTCTTCTTTCTGCTGCTCCCGTTAGGAGTCGCCACAGCGGATCATCTTCTTCCATATCGTCCTGTCCGCTACATCTTGTTCTGTTACACCCATCACCTGCATGTCCTTTCTCAACATATCCATAAACCTCCTCTTAGGTTTTCCTCTTTTCCTTTTACCTGGCAGCTCTGTCCTTAACATCCTTCTCCCAATATACCCAGCATCTCTCCTCTGAACATGTCCAAACCAATGAAATCTCGCCTATCAGCCGATTATCAAAAATACACAGATGGTTTACATTCCTGATCATGACCCACTGTAAGTATTGACGAATGTCTCATTGCTTACAAGGTTAGGTTGTCAGGTTACAGTACATTGCATTTAAAGGGAACAATTGGTATAAAGAGGGATGGTAAGTGCCATCAACGCAGCATCACTACATTATCTGTGCTGTCACTGGCAGAACCAAGGTTACTGTATAACAATGGACAGTTTCTATACCTTAGATAGATCGATAGATAGATACTTTATTAATCCCAAGGGGAAATTCACATAATCCAGCAGCAGTATACTGATACAAAAACAATATTAAATTAAATAATAATAAAAAAGCATGTAAAAGCAGACAATAACTTTGAGTAATGTTAGCATTTACTCCCCCGGATGGAATTGAAGAGTCGCATACCTGAACTGCTTGAGAATTTATTTCAATGGAAGATTGATGCATACAGCACTGTATGACCAAACCGCTGTCGTATGCCTGGTGACTCCGATAGTGTGAACGCATCAAACTGCAACAGCTGTGTGGCCAAAAGGAAATGAATGCGATCAAATGGAAGGACAATAAAAAGGCTGCCTCTTAAGCACAGTTCACAGTGCAGCAACTGTCAGTGTTCATGTCAGAGGACGTGTGGATGTCACAATGGCTTCTACTGTGTGGGTTACAATGATACAACTCCCAGTGTCGATTGTGCGAGTCAGGCACTGACATTCTACACTGCCATGTGCAAGCAACAGAAACTAATAATGCAAAAATAATCTTTCAACATCTGTTTGAACAGTGGCTATGTCATAATAAACCACACGAAGCACGCATACTAAATCTGCATCAGTACAGCAGTGGACATTCGACATATCTTTCCTACTGTTATTGTGTCAACATTTTGGTATTTGCATGTTTCTGCTGCCCATAATAACATTTTTTATTGTTAAAAAAATACAATGCTTTTGGCTTGTTTTTCCAGAGGTTATTAACATTATGCTAAAGGGGTTAAGTATGGTCCTTGTGTTTTGTGGGTGGTACATCCTAATGTCAGTACTGCTGGGGCTGCCTTTTTATTCAGGTGGAGGAGTTGGTCCCAGTAGAGGTTCATTCATTGATTGATTGTGAGGAGGTACATTTAAGATTTTTCTGTTATTTTTTTTTAATTATTATTTGTTTTGCCCTTGTGTTGCCTTTTTAGAAAAACTTTGTTTATTTTCAATGTTTCCTATAATTTATTGTGCTTCCTTTTTGTTATTTAAAGTAACATTTTCATTTATAAAGATTCTTGTGTTGTTTTCAAGCCAGAGGTTTGCTGGTTTTCCTCTCCCTTGAAGGGCATTTACTGTATTTTGTATATTTGGGACATTTTAAAGGCGTTTTTTATACTTGTGCAGACTAAGTCTGCCTGTTAAGCTTTGGGCCAGGCACCCTGGAGTGAGGCCTAGCTCTAGAAAGATTAGTGACGTTTTGGAGGCTTTCACCCTTTTCACCATATTTGTTATGCAAGATCACAATATTTATAAACTGTTAATAACTTGTGCATAATGAATATCTAAACTATAGTGTGACCAAAGCCTGTAATTTATGGATTTTAGTACACAGGAGCAAATCGCTAGCCATTCACAGAATGGCTTTCAGGTTGAGGCTCAGAACTTTTTGGTGACCCCAATGAGGCCGACCCCAAATGTCATGTCTTTTATTTAAGTTACATATCTTGTATGAAAACATGCTAAAGATATAAATGTTGTTGTTCTTTTCTCATTGAATATTTTTTCTAAGCTGTGAGGATGAATAAAACAACAGTTTATTAACTGGATCGGGATTTATCTGCTTCTGAATAGAGACGTTTAATAACTTTGAACATGTTTTTATTACTGACATTGTGGCTTTAGGAAGCATTTTACTCCAGAAGTGAATTTAACACAAGGGTCAGAAGGGTGGTTTTGAGAGCATTAGTGGGTTTCTAGCAGTTTGATGAGATCTTTTGGCATTGTGTGAGGCTGGTGAAACACAAGAAGTGCTCTGTGACCAGCTGGTGTGCCTCAATGACAGACCACTGCTTGTGCCAGTCCTTCCTTTAGATGAAACTGAGCTTGTAATTGTGCAAATAAGAACAGCATCAATGAGCAATTCCGCCATGTTACTGCTAATACTGGTTAATTTGTCTGCACACTTTGTAAACTACAAACAAAAGAAAAGCGAAGGCTCATCTTCCTGAGTCAAATTCGAATTGCTTTTGCGTGCAGAGCAAAAACCCGATGTTAGTTTTAGATCAAAACGTTTTGTAGAGTTTTCTTTATTCATTCATTTGTTTTTTTTTTTTTGGATTTTTCAGGATGTAATGCTCAGTTTTAAAGAGCGTGTTGCATGGCTGTTCAGTTTATGGCTTTTACACTTTCAACAAGCATAATGCAGTCTACTGAAACTTTCTTGTGTGTATATTTTATTGACAACTGTTTCTCAACACTCAACAATGTCTGCAGTATTATGTTAAAGGTTCCTGCTGTTAAACAAGACTGATTCAGTTCTCTGTGTCTCTCTTATCAGGATGTCCCCACACTGTTTGCTGTGGTAGTTATTTCAATAACTGCCTTACTCTTCATTCTTAAATCGTGGTACTCACAAGTAAAGAAACATCCCGTTACACTTCAGGATCCCAGCACCAAGTATGCATTGCCTTTGATCGAGAAAGAGGTAGGGTGATTTTACTTCTTAAAGCAGTTGAATGCATCATTAATACCCAAGGACATATGAAAAGCAAGCATAAAATAATCCGTTTGTTCTGTAGTGCTGAATGGACTCATTGAACCTCTTATATTATTAAACATTCGATTGAGCAACAGGTTTACAGTGGAGTTGGACCATCAGGTAAGCACGTAATGTGAGGAGACAAGCTTTCTAGTAGAGTGTCCTTGAAAGAACCATAAGTGAGTTCTGAGTTTTTAAGGGTGACCTGTTGTTGTTCTGTAGTCTCATATTCGTTGTCATCATTGTCCTCATTATCACCTGTTTAATCGCCATTTTCTGGAATTTCCCAGGTTCCTCCATTCTTCATTGTTCTGGATATCATTTGGTATAAGAGCCATTCATCTCATGATATGTTCCACAATCTCCAGCTAATTTTTCTTTGGCCTCCATCTTGGACTCCTCAAGTATACCTCTACCTTGGTGTACCTCTTAACCGAATCATGATCTGCCTTTCATTCCACATGTCCAAACCACCTTAATCTCGTCAGCACAACATCCATTGTCTCCGCACCAAGTCATTCTCTTTACTTAGCATTCATCTTCCTCTCACTCTGTAACATTCCATACATCCATCTGATCATTTTCATCTCTGTTCTTTCCAACTTTGTTTTATGTTGTGCTTTCATCAGCCACAGAGCATACTACTTCTCACAAAGCTTTCATAAACTATGAAATGCCAGAGAGACTCCTACTGAAGACAGGACGGAGGACGTCCTCCAGAATTTCTTCTATGCTTCTATTCTTCTCCCACCTTTTCTGTCACTGCAGAGTCTGCACCCCATTTGTATGCAACTAGCAGAACATCCTAATTTCTCCAGAACCACTCCATTGCCAATATCTAAATTTACATTTAACACATTTTTGGTAAGCCAAACTAACGTTTAGAGATAGTTGAAACTGAATTTTGGATATCATAAAATGCGATTCACTTTTTAGGATATCTGAAATGCATTTCAAGATATCTCAAAATATGTTCCTGTACATTTTATGATATCTGCAGTACATTCTGATATATCTCCAATTAACTTTGGTTGCTTTTTAAGGTACCTGAAATGCTTATTGGAATATCTTAAAATCACTTTCTGTAAAATTCTGTATTCTTTCAGTGTGACTTCCTGTTTAAATTAAGATATCTTTAGTATTGGGGTGTTGTACCGTGTTAGCTATTATGAATGTAGTGAGAAGTCAAGCAAAATGACACCTTTTATTGGCTAACTAAAAAGATTACAATATACAAGCTTTCGAGGCAACTTGGGCCCCTTCTTCAGGCAAGATGAAATCAACAATAATGTAATAAGATGTAATCTTACACAACATTGATTATTACAACTACGAGTATTATAGTATTATATATATTATTTAAACTAAAAAAACTGAGAAATCACATGTACATAAGTATTCACAGCCTTTGCTCAATGCTTTGTCGATGCACCTTTGGCAGCAATTACAGCCTCAAGTCTTTTTGAATATGATGCCACAAGCTTGGCACACCTATCCTTGGCCAGTTTCTCCCATTTCTCTTTGCAGCACCTCTAAAGCTTCATCAGGCTGGATGGAAAGCATTGGTGCACAGCCATTTTAAGATCTCTCCAGAGATGTTCAATCGGATTCAAGTCTGGGCTCTGGCTGGGCCACTCAAGGACATTCACAGAGTTGTCCTGAAGCCACTCCTTTGATATCTTGGCTATGTGCTTAGGGTTGTTGTCCTGCTGAAAGATCAACCCTCGCCCCAGTCTGAGGTCAAGAGCGCTCTGGAGCAGGTTTTCATCCAGGATGTCTCTATACATTGCAGCAGTCATCTTTCCCTTTATCCTGACTAGTCTCCCAGTTCCTGCCGCTGAAAAACATCCCCACAGCATGATGCTGCCATCACAGTGCTTCACTGTAGGGATGGTATTGGCCTGGTGATGAGCGGTGCCTGGTTTCCTCCAAACATGATGCCTGGCATTCACACCAAAGAATTCAATCTTTGTCTCATCAGACCAGAGAATTTTGTTTCTCATGGTCTGAGAGTCCTTCAGGTGCCTTTAATTCCAGGCGGGCTGCCATGTGCCTTTTACTAAGGAGTGGCTTCCGTCTGGCCACTCTACCATGCAGGCCTGATTGGTGGACTGCTGCAGAGATGGTTGTCCTTCTGGAAGGTTCTCCTCTCTCCACAGAGGACCTCTTCTCCCCCGATCGCTCAGTTTAGATGGCTGGCCAGCTCTAGGAAGAGTCCTGGTCCTGTCTCGGAGGTCTACAGACAATTCATTTGACTTCATGCTTGGTTTGTGCTCTGACATGAACTGTCAACTGTGGGACCTTCTATAGAGAGGTGTGTGCCTTTCCAAATCATGTTCAATCAACTGAATTTACCACAGGTGGACTCCAATTAAACTGCAGAAACATCTCAAGGATGATCAGGGGAAACAGGATGCACCTGAGCTCAATTTGGAGCTTCATGGCAAAGGCTGTGAATACTTGTGTACATGTGATTTCTCAGATTTTTTATTTTTAATAAATTTGCAAAATCCTCAAGTAAACTTTTTTCATGTTGTCATTATGGGGTGTTGTGTGTAGAATTCTGAGGAAAAAAATGGATTTAATCCATTTTGGAATAAGGCTGTAACATAACAAAATGTGGAAAAAGTGATGCGCTGTGAATACTTTCTGGATGCACTGTATATATATATATATACACACAGACACATATATATACAGATGTACATATATATACATATCCACATATATATACACATACATATACATATCTATATATATACTGTATATAGAAAAATCCCCGCGCTTCGCAGCGATGAAGTACTGCTTTAAATTTTTATTAAGAAGAAAAGAAAACCTTTTTAAACTGAGGGAAAATATTCCAATAACTATCTTTTAAGGATCTCTTTGTATACCACGTTGTCAGTTCAGCACTCCGGTTGTAATATGACCAAGCTGTGCACTGAGATTACTTTTGAGAATGCAACGTATAGTTGTCACGGAGAAAAGCAATCTTGCCTGAAATCATTGGCAACCTTTTGTAGGGTCTGTCCCTGAGACTTATTACTTGTCATCCTGCAGCAAAGCCTTACTGGAAATTGGAGGCATCTGAATTGAAATGGGAGATCAGAGGGTATAACGGGGATGCGAGGAATACATCGAGTGTAGAGAAACTCTAGAGACAGCGTGTGTATTAACTTGTGGATTTTTCTGTGAATATTTGGTGGCAGCGTGACGAAGTTGCTTCCGCAAGACTGCGTTAGCTGTGGAGCTCAGCTCGGAGCATATTCCTTTCCCACCTTGTCAATTGTGCAGTGCGTTTTTTGAACAGGTTTGATGCATGGAAGTGATCACTCGTACTGCGTTCAGTCAGTTCACGTGAGCTGCTCTCTTGTGTGATGTTGCAATGTCTACGGCTTTATTTAATGTTAGCTAAGACCGGGCACTTAAAAGTTTCTCGCTACAGCAATTTTAACTCCGTTAGAAAGTGATCCAAAGTCTTGTTTATACCTCGTCTCTTCTCATTAAACTTGTACCTCGCGAATAAAGTATTCGTCGAAGGCATGACAAACGTTAGCGTGAGCGTGTCTATAAACTTAAACTTATGGTTTACACTGTGCTTTCTTTCCGCAGTAGCTGCACTTATGAATAAGCTTGTATGCAGTTTTTCTTCAGCGCTCTTTGGAGCTCTTCTTTGTTTTCTATGTACTGCGTTCACAGTCAGTTCACGTGATTATGTGGGAGGCGTGATGATGTAAGACGTAACTCCGCCCCCCACGGCCATCGAGCTGAAGTCCATTACAGTATATGGAGAAAAATAGGTTCCAGTTATGACCATTACGCGTAGAAATTCAAAATGAAACCTGCTCAAATTTTGTAAGTAAGCTGTAAGGAACGAGCCTACCAAATTTCAGCCTTCTACCTTCACGGGAAGTTGGAGAATTAGTGATGAGTCAGTGAGTGAGTGAGGGCTTTGCCTTTTATTAGTATAGATACCAGAAAATGCTGTTCAGATATCTTGATATAATTTCACATTATTTTGAAGATATCTTAAAATGCATTTGAAATATCTTAAAAATAAAATTGAAGTACCTTGAAATACATTTTAAGATACCTGAAATGAAGTAGAGACTCAATTTTAAGATATCGCAAAATGAATCTGAGATATCTAGAAATGTGTTTTAAATACCTCAGACAGCAGTGAATTTCAAGAAATCTTGAATGTGTTTTAAGATATCTTAATTATTTTTTGAGATACCTTAAAATAACTACCTGATCATTTTAAGAAATTTGAAATTTATTTTAGATAAACGTTAATTTGGCTCGTCATACCACATTAGTTTTCTGCATCTCCTCTCAAACGCTCTCTACAAACTAAAGTCCCACTTCCCGACTGTAGACTACCCTTCACACCACTACACACGTCTGACAAAGCAGGCCCTGGACTAAACACACACTCCATGGCCAAACACCCCCTCTTCCATGCTGCTAGCTTGTTCACCTTCCACCGTTTCTGCTTTCAAGCTGTCTTTCCATTTATGTATCATCTCCTTTGATCACGCTTCACTTGTTGCCATTCATATGAGATCATCAGAGTATAAGAGCCCCCGTGACAGTCCTTCAGGCACGTCTCTGATGACCACCTCCATTACTACCAAGTAAAGACACAAATGCAAACTTTCACTTCTATTGTTCTGACCACTGTTTGTTCTACCACATGCATCAACTTCACAGCAGACACGCCTATTAACATTCACACCTAACTTTCCCAATGCCCACCTCTCATGACACTCTGTCCAGATCTGCAAATGTGCAGTACAGGTTCTTTCTCTTTACCTGATGATTTTCCCCATATTTGCCTGTTTGCATTTTGCAAACTTTCACTTGATTCATGATTCTTTTCTCTTGTTGCATCACAACCAGCTTTATTACTTGCCGCAAAAGCTTTCTCATAATGACCCATCCTTTTGGATTGTCATTTTCTTAGTATACATATTTTTTTTCAATCTGCAAACACAATCCTGTCAGTCCTTTAATTCCAGGACCTTCCACTATCTTCAACATTTCCAGCACCACTCTAGTTGGACCAGATGCTTTACCTATGTTCATCTTCTTCTGTTCCCTTATGACTTCCTCATTTTAAACCTTACAGCTCAGCCCTTTTGTTTTCTTACAATTAACATCATTGTCTCCTCCTTCAGCAACTTCTCCATGTACTTCTTCCAGGTATCCTTAATCTCATTGCTATAAGTCATGATGTTCACTTCAACATATTTCAAGGAATTCACACCTGCTACAGACCATCTTTCTTTTTCACATTCTGATTTTCTTACTACTGTGTTTTTTGCAGGGCATTCGTGTCTCTTAGCTTCTTGCGCCCTCCTAACTGTTTTTCTAGCATTTTTCTTTGCTTCATTATAGATCTTCTTGTGGCCTTGTCTCTTTGTTTTCTGCCACTCCTTATGCTATCTTTTTTCCTCAATTGCCTTCTTTATATTGGCATTCCACCACAATGTTTCCTTGTTTCTCTATGGTCTCTAGGTCTAAAAGCAGACATATTCTGTTGTTTCAACCAGCTGAAGATTCAGACTTCTTTTGCTCTTGGTACCATTTTTTTAGCGTAACCTCTTCCTTCGACTTTCAGTCCTTCAACATCATAACATACCTGTACTTGCTTTACTTCATGACTCTTACTAAAAGATCTTCACCAAGTAGGTAATGTAATACACAACCTTCTCCAGGGATCACCTCCACATGTGACACCATGTCCTATTGCCACCCCTCACCAACAACAAGTATGATGCTCCTCACCCCTTCCAGATTCATGTTTCACCAACTTGCTTTCCCTCCCTAAACACATGGATACATTTAACCATTTTCATTGCATTGCCAAACTCCAGAATCTTCTCATCCTTAACATTCCTCATACTAGAGCCAAAGCTCCTTTTATTTTTTTTTATATTCTTCATAATCATCAGCACTGCCTCCAACATCCCATTCAGGTTGCCACACATTACAATCACCCCTCCGCAAGGCACCTCAGATGTCACCTTCATCAGCTTGTCCCTACATTCATCATGCTCTTCATCAGGGCTACCTGTCCTGTGAGACATATACTGTAGTATGTTGAGATTATATTCATCAGTCATTTCCCTGCAGCCACAGTAACAAATATGGCATGTTCAGTCACTCTCATCGTCTCCACCACTTTGTTTGGCACATTTCATTGTCACAAGTATGCCAACCAAGCACTGCCATCTCTTCTCCCATGCCAGAAAATCCTGTATGTTGCACAATCCCGACTGAGCGTTGTCACACCTTTACCTTTCCACTTTGTTTCCTGTACACAGCACCCATCTACTCTTCTTCTGTTTAGCTCTTCCATCACTTCACCCAATTTTCCTGTCATATCACCACGTCACAATCCTCACATTCTGTCCTCACTCCTGTTATGCAACACCACACTTTCAACTCCCTGCTACCAAACTGGCCTCCCCATGCTACCATAATTACCCAGGTGTTCCCACACTGGGATTTGGCTGAGTTTCCAGCTTGCTATTTGATGTTGGCAGTCGGGTGTAGCTTATGGTATCCTGCGGATGCCCCTGACTCCTGCCTTGAACATCTAATCAAAGAACGTGTTGAAACTGAATTATTTTTACTACCAGGTGCTCTTCCTGAAGACATCCACCTTTAGTCACCTTTTTACAACACACAAGATAGACAGTGACATTATTCCAACTTCAGGTCACAGGGGTATTTTCAATCCCATATTCCATTGCAATTTGGCTTTTAGAGAATCATTTTAGAGGGATCCACTCTCCCTGCTCTGATGAATACAGTAAGGGAGATTAGGGAGTGCTGCTGTGGCTTTGGGACCACCGCCTTGGTTAAGTCTACATCAAGGGCTTATGGGGTATCCTTGGTCTTTGTCACTTTTTTAGTTGCCTTATCCTTACTGTGCAATATTTGCAATAAAGTCAGAGCTTTACAGCAAAAACACAGCGATGGAAAATGGACGGCATGAGCTTTGCACCTGGCATTTGTAAAAACTGTGAAATATGAGGGGCAATTAACTATTACGAAAGTGACTGGTTATTGTTTTGTGAAGACTCAGTAGTCCACAACAGATTATTATTTTTTTTTTAACGATTTGCCCTTTTTTTGGACTATTCTTTAATTTACAAAATCTGATTACATCAAACACTAAAAATGTTTAACTCAACTGAAACAAGATGAAAAAATGTTCTTCCTTCTTAATTGTAAACTACTTGGCTTATGCTTCTGTTGTGTTTATCTTGTAGGAAATCAGCCATGACACGAAGAGATTTCGATTTGGGCTTCCATCAACACAACACGTTCTAGGCCTTCCTACAGGTTATCATTTTAAAGTTACATTTTAGTCACTTGAAATATGTAAGCTTAGTAGAGTAAAATCATGAAATTTCAGCTTGTCATTGTGCGTATCTGCTTCTCAGTTTTAGTGTTTTTATGTAAACTGCTTTAACGTTAACTGAATATGATTTTTTGAAGTTCTGTATTTGGTGGGACGATGATTTCCACTAATTGCTCAGCAATACATCATGTACAGTATCTTTAAAAATGTGTGCATTTTGATGTATTGTGACAATAGGGAGGGCTCTTGAGGTCGTCTGAAGCAAAGAGAGGATATAACAGATGAAGGGTGGACTCAAAATAAGCAAACAAAACAGAGCATTTCTTCTTCTCTGCCTCCCTCTCCTGTTCCTCCACACAGTTCTATCTTCCACTGGGGTGGCTCATTCACTCCATTTTATCTCCCTTCGCTCTCTTTCCCCGTTTTCCAATACTTGCCTCCCAGCTCCACAGTCCAAGGGCAAAATATGCTGAAGAGGCTTCATACTCCATCTTAGGTCCCATCCACACTACAGCATTTTTAGTTGACAGCAGACATTTGTCTCCATTTTCGAGTTTCGTCCACTCAAGCCACTCATTTTCAACCCTCAAATTCGAAGATTTTCTAGCCTAAGGTTACGTCCACACAACTGAATTTTCATTTAAAGGTAATGAAAGTGATATCTGCCCATACCAGCATTTTCACATCTTTAACAGAAGTATCCCTCTGCACACTTAAAGAAGTGAAAACACATGTGCCGTAGACATTCACCTACATTGGCTATGCGCACTTCGGGTGGAAAATCCTTGAAGGGATGGTGTAGTGAGAAATTCAGAGCCCCATGAAAATCTGAATCCCTTGTGTTTTATGCTCTTTGGAGACCATCAGCATGCGCAGGACTCTGATTGTGCATTCACAGCATAGAAAAAGACAGAAATTCTCAAAGGAGCCCCCTTGTTATGTTAATGCGCTACTTACAGTTGAATTTAACAGTTTTCAGAACTGACGACGGTCATCCTGCTATTAAATAAAAATGCGGCAAATGTTAACAGCGACACTTAAGGCAGATAACTTTTTTCACGAGAGGAGTGATTATGAGAAGCCAACATCATCTAGTTAAGGTGACCATCCGTCCCCGTTTTCCGGGGAAAGTCCCCTTTTTTGGACAACTGTCCCCACCCAGAAACATGTCCCCGTGTTGTCCCCGGTTTCAGCTGGTTCACTTTATTGAATGTATCTCATCACCACGATAATTTGAACTCGGCACGCGTGCAAGGTGTTTTGACAGAGGTTATGCTTTACCGCATCCTGCAACTTTGGCGAGAAATCACGTGATAAGCTTTCGCTTTGTACTCTTTAGTGTTTAGAGTCCCTACTCGCGATCTGTAGATTCTAAGAGAGGCACACTGTGCTCTGCCTCAGCCTGTGGCTGTATCTACACGTGGCTTGCTTCTGGATGCGAGTGCAGCGTGCCGGCTTTTTTCTTCCACCTGTTTCTGCATTTTGGTGCGGTGACCCCTGTGATTCAACATGAGTGCTACAAGGAAGTGTCAGTTCAATGATGGGCTTCAGCGTGAATTTTTATATTTGCGTCCGACCCCGGATGCTTCTGTTGTGATCTGCAGCGTGTGCGACTCAAGACTCAAAGTTTCCATCAGTAGTGGTGGGAGAACTTCAATCACGGAACACAAGGGGAGCAGTCTACGCTCCTCTAGCCCCATATGTCCCGGATTGGCCCAAAAAATTCTGGTTACCTTAATCTAGTACCGAACAATATTTGTAAAAACTAGCTCTGTAAAGAAAATTAATAAATGCACACGCCCACCCGTCCATATGTGCGTGCGTCCGTGTGTCTGTCTTCGCTTTACTGTATTGTGCTCGTGAGTTTCTCTCTTTTCTGTATTCTTGTGAGCTCAGCTGCCTTCTACACCCGTCCAATTTCTTAAGCGTTTTGTTTTTAATTGTTCTACAGGATGCGCTCCTCCCTACTGAATTGATCAAATTTTAGTATTAAACACTAATAAGAGGCCATCAACTGAGTTATCTACAGTCTTATTTTCAGAGGACCCTGAATTTTTCACTGCAGCCGTAGCACTGACAACTATGGGATTTATTACAGGACTGTAGCGACTTTAAATAATTTGTCTTTTGTGCATGTAAGCAACTTTTCTTGGTCGACTGTTGGAATTTGTTTTTCTTCTGTGAGGGTGACAAATCAGAGAATTAGGCATTGAGACATAATGAGCAGGATCCAATCAGGGAAGGACCACAAAATAAGCAGGAACTAACGAGAGTGCGATTAGAGTTTTCACCTGTCCACGCCACGCTGCTGACTCTGCGTTTGTGAACGTATCTAGCTCTGAAGAGCATTTTCAGAAATCTTCTTTTTGGGGAGTTGAAAGCGATGGTCTAGTGTGCACGAAAGTCCAAAATGGATATAAATGTTTGCGTTTTTAAACAAAAACATTGCAGTGTGGACGGGACCTTAGTGATCCTTCCACAACTTAGGGGTGTCCTCAGAAAGTCTACAAGTAATTGTCCATGCATATTTGAATCCCAGAGTGACAAAGCTTACTGAGAGGGAGACCACAATCCCTTGTGTGCCGTTCTAGGACCATGTGCCGCCTGCTGGCTGGGAGCTTTTGTCATCTCTGCTCTTCTCCCATTGTATCCTTGCCCACTGCCCCTTCTGTCCCTGGCATTTTCATGAGTATACTATGTCTAATTTATTATGAGGGCATATCCATCCATCCATTTTCCAACCCGCTGAATCCGAACAGAGGGACACTGGGGTCTGCTGGAGCCAATCCCAGCCAACACAGGGCATATCTTCATTTAAAAAATAAACATAAAATATAATCCTTAATGATATGCTTTTAGCTTCTCTTACTGGTTTTACCATTCCACCAGTGGCTTCATTTATCTTTTCATCCATCCGTTTTAAAACCCACTTAATCCAATTCAGGCTCTTGGTGGTACTGAGACCTATCCCAGGAGCAAAACAATCAAGCCGGAATGAGTTTTCATTTAATTGTCCTGTTTTATTTTCCAACAACCAATTACAGAAGGAAGTTCTGTACTGGGTGCCACCAGCCAGCCTCATCCTCTTTCCTCTGCTCAGCACTCAGTAACCTTTCAGTGCTCTGAGCTACATGATGGTTCTAACTGCATATAATGAGTTAAGTCAAAACTTTCTTGCAAATTTTATCACCAACAATGTACATATTTATTTCCTCAGGGCAACATGTCTATTTATCTGCTAAAGTGAACAATAACCTAGTGATCCGGGCTTATACTCCTGTATCCAGTGACAAAGACACCGGTTTTGTGGATTTGGTTGTTAAGGTAACTTTATATTTTTACTTAATTGAAAGAATGTAAGTCAAATAACAAAATCTTTAGCCATTTAATTTTCCTGCCACATCTGTGGTCATAGCCTCTGAGTGGCCTTTAAAAATATAAGGGGTGCTCTACAGTGCTGATTCTGTAAGTAATAATAATAATAATAATAGATTTTATTTATAACGCGCTTTTCATTGACACAATCTCAAGTGGCCAATGAGCTCCTGCACACTAAATTATGTGAATTACAGATTTCCCCCAATTGTGATTATACAAAGTGTGAATCTCCCTGTATATCAAAACTCCAAAATTAATTGTTGAATTTACAATATTAGAGGACTGTAAGCCTTTAGAGGTTCATTCTCCCTGGTTTCCTTGTGCCAATTATGCCACCCTTCGTATGCCACAGTCAGTAGATGACCTGACCCACTGGTGACGAAAGAGACACTATGAATGCCAGCATTGACAGATGGTGACCACCAGGGGACAGCAAGACCCATCTCTAACCAATGTGCCCGGTTAAATGTCATGAGTGGCAGGTGAAGAAGTGAGTGTTATTTCTCCAGTTTTGAGCGACATTGCTGCCCAGTTCAGAGGGTGGGGGGCCCAAAGCTACTTTAGGGGTTCTGTATCTTTAAACTCATCTGAAGGCTACAGATTGTTCACGTTTGCTGGTGTGATTGAGTTTCAGGTTCAGATTCAGATTTTATTGTTCATTTTATGCTGGCTGAAAATAAAAGTAAGTATATAATTTCAGTGCATAACTATCAGAGAAATGCTCTGGTGCTGAATATCACATCAAAGCAAAGTCATTTCCAGTGAATGCGGGGTCAATATCATAATATCTATCGTATGCAGTGTCTTTCATCATATCGTGTTCAAATACGCAGTTAATGTGACCTTTTAAAACAGCAGGGGTCCGTGTGTGTGCTCGACGTGCAGGCGAATGCAACATTGGATTAGAAACTGAAAGCAAGGTAGGATGCCAGCCAGGACATTTTTGGGTGTTGGGGGATATTAAAAGTTGTGTTACCTCTGGCATCAGCTCTGCTCACCTGAATTTTATGCAGTGATTTAGATGAAACGTTCACTCGCTAGTTATCTTGACTCTTAACTACGTGCATCACAGTTAGTGAATTTATTACAAACGGACCTGGACAGAAGTCATCCTGGGGCAGCTATGTGGCAGATGAAATGTATTCACTAGAAGTAAAAATTTAGCTCAGGACGTTTTATGTATAGTGACTTGAATCGTAAGTGAGACACTGCTGTCATGTTGTTGTTTTAGTCTCATGCAGTTTAAGGTTAGCAGTCGTCACAAACATCCACAAAGTAAAGAGTACAGATGTATGATAGACAGGCTTAAAACTGCAGAAATCGTCATTATACCTATATAGACAATGTGAAACCTTGTCACGTTACTCCATGAATGTGAAGAGGGCGTGTAATGGGCACAGAGAGCAGCCCTTGAGAACCAGTCATTTAATGGGACCTGTAACTGCCTGGTTTCCATAAGTCTGACCCGTATGTCAGTGCTGGATGTCATTTTGAG
The DNA here is from genome assembly GCF_016835505.1 of Polypterus senegalus. Taxonomy (NCBI): domain Eukaryota; kingdom Metazoa; phylum Chordata; class Cladistia; order Polypteriformes; family Polypteridae; genus Polypterus; species Polypterus senegalus. Next base: position 65,369,634 of record NC_053154.1, on the reverse strand, counting down.
CCAACCAGTGCATTACTGTGAGTGCACCAGGATAAAAGCAGAAGGAAAGTCCATTTGTAAAAATTATATGTAAGGTCTTGGATCAGAATATGTGGATTTTTAACAATGTTTGCTGGAGTGTCACTCTGTCATCCTCCATTCCCCTTGACCTAAAGGCAAACCACAGGAGGTCTGTATGCTTAATGATGTGGCTGTGTGATACTTGGAGACGTTCCTCTGCAGGCTTTGATAAGAGAGGATGTTAGGCAGAGAGTGGTTTGTATCCCTAGCCCATTTAAACTTAAGCCCTCTCTAGCAAACAGTTTTAAATCTGCCATCAGACTTCTTTTAAATAAAAATGCTTGTATTAGACAGCGTCTCTCCTTCTTTCATATTGTGTGCAATGTTTTTGTAGCAAATTGTCCAGAGCAACTATCCACCTTGATTTTTTTTACTTTCTTGTATATGAAATATAGGGAAAGTATTGAAATCCTCCAAAAATACCGTTTTTAGAATTCTGTCTGTGTGTGTGGAAACATGATAACTTGAGTACGCTTTCACTTGGGTCAACCAAATTTTGCATACAAGTTGTGACGGACAGCCAGGACGCCTCTGCTGCATACGTCCCGGGGAGCCACCATGGACCGTGCAATACCTTCCCGGGGCGCCTGGGGGCAGTCTCCCTGGCCGTGGGTCCTTCCTCAGTCTCCCCTGTGGCTCCATGGGACATGGAGTCCACCACAGCCCAGTTGGGAGATGGGGTGGCCGCTAGGGGGTGCTGCGGAGAGCCAGCCGCCACATCGGACGACTTACCAGCCCCACCCGGAGGTGCAATTAAAGCCAGCTGGTCAGACACCTGGAACACTTCCGGGTGGGCTATAAAGCAGGCAACCTCCCTCCATTCGGAGCAAGAATCGGGGGGAAGAGGACGAGGTTGCCTGGGAGGAGTGGTGGTGCCAGAAAGGCTTGTATATAGTGTGAGTTTTGTGCTTTGGGACTGTGTATTGCCTGTGGGTCACGGGGAAGACGTGTGCCCACGGGTGAAGGAAAAAAGAATAAAGCCTGTGTGTTTTATACACGTGCCCCTGCGTGGTCTGTGTCGGGTCGGTCGCTATACAGCGCCTTTTACAAAGTATTAGGTACAAAATGAAGATTTCTATCAACTTTCTGTCTTTCCACCTTTCTATAAATGAAGATTTCTATCACCGTTTTGGGCTATTTCCGTTAAACGGAAGTGTTACTTTACCTTTTATTCATGCAGCTGCAGCGCCGATTTATTTGATTTGTTGTTGATGGTTCTTTAATGTACATCCATCCATCCATTTTCTAACCCGCTGAATCCAAATACAGGGTCACGGGGGTCTGCTGGAGCCAATCCCAGCCAACACAGGACACAAGGCATGATAGAAAAATATAATCATTGTCTTGCGGTTTACTCCTCAATATATATATACTAGACAGTAACGGCGCAATGCACGTACGCTTGATTTGAGCATTCCTCGTTTTCATCCACTTTCTCTGTACGTTTAGGATTCGTTTGCTCAGAGTTTGATGCGCTTGCTGCTTCCTGAGCAGCTCTTCTTTTCTCCACCCTAGCGGCCGGCTGCTTCTCTTCTTTCGTCACCATCTTTTCACATTAAAACTGATTAAGTCAGTGTTTGTCTTGTAATTACTTAGTTCGTTTTCCTTAATTCTTCACTTAAGCTGGCACTTAAGTTTTCAATCTGCCTCAAGAATGATTTAAGATATGGAGAGGAGGGGGAAGTGATGGTGGAGGTGGTAGGGAATGAGAACGGCACCCTGCTGGCCGCTGCCGAGAGTTGATTCTACAATAAAATAAAATACAAATAAAAAGAGGAATAACCTTGGAGGTCAATCATCACCCTGAAAGCGTATAGTAGACGTCACGTGGTATATGTGTACCACATTTCAGGTCAATTAGTCAAATGGTTTGCGAGCGACAGGTGATTTAAAATCCTGGACAGACAAACGGACAGCCACGGTAGCGTATTACGGTATATAAGAAAGTCTAGGGGAGACCACTCTTGATTTTTTTTTTTAAGCAGTCGATCCAACATCAAGTTTAAGTAGCTAGCACATCCCTCCTGTCTTCCAGGAGTCCACGCTCCTCTCCCACCGTTTGTCTTTCAAGCAGTTCAGTGTCACCTTCTGTTTTATTTTCCAGACAGCTGGGAGTTGACAGTAAGTTGAGCGGCCATATTGGGATTCTCCTTGGATCAACTTTACTTAGTAAAAATGTGTTTATCATGGCAGCATGTTGAATGAACATACTGTCTGTGTCTTTACCATCATTTCCTTAGCGTGATCAGCACAGACACCACACGTAATGACATCTTTACTTCTAGAACCTGAATGTCGGGCATGCTTTTTATGACTGTAATGACAGAAAGTGTAACGACTGAAAAAGGTGAACACGTTCCTGCTGTTTCTGGAGCTGTAACATGTATATTCATTTTATTAATTTTATTTTTTCTTGTTTATTTTTAGGCACAATTGAAGATCATTCACTTTGAGTTAGCGCAAGCTTATTGAAGCTTGTTCAATAAAGTGTAGGCGCTGAAGCAGCAAAAAACGATAAGTGGTTTTGTGCACCGCGTCAATCCCCCAGTCTGTGTGTTACGTTGTGACTCCACGTGTAACTCAAAAGTGATAAAATAACACAAACAGTATTTTATGAGAGGTGGTCGTGAGCAAGGAAATAACACCGGTGGCTTTTTGTCCCCCTTATCACACTTTTCTCACCAGAACTGGATTGTATTTTAAGAACTTGCATTAAATCCCATTATGAAGTATACCACACAATACAAACAAGTCCCCCATAAACACATTAAATACAACAATTCTCCTTTAGCTACAGAATGTTTATTCACCTGCTGAATGGAATGCATGATAACTCAGCAATGCTAATGGCCTTTTGTTAAAGTTCTCTGTTTATTTATATGTATTGTAGAAAAATACGCCCTGTGGTGGGCTGGCGCCCTGCCCGGGGTTTGTTTCCTGCCTTGCGCCCTGTGTTGGCTGGGATTGGCTCCCGCAGACCCCCGTGACCCTGTAAGTTAGAATATAGCGGGTTGGATAATAGATGGATGGAGGTAGAAAAATATCAACTGCTATGGCCAAATAACACTTCAAATCGAAATATAAGCTGTGGTTTGTAGTTACATTCTTTTATTTTCTTCCTCTTTTTACAGGTATACTACAAAAACTCCCATCCCAGTTACCCTGAAGGTGGTAAATTGTCTCAGTATCTGGATAGCATGAAGATTGGTGACACCATAGACTTCAGAGGGCCAAATGGATTGCTTATATATAAAGGAAGAGGTAAGTAATGAACAACGGCTATCATTGTAATACTTGTTTTATTGCATTTAAATAATTTTAAGAATTGACATATTAAATAGAATGACTCTAAAGAAAAAGCTCCTGTCAGGGTGACTGCCATCTGAGACTTTCAGACCTGTAAATAATCGGGAGCTGCTGGGTTTTTCGGCCATGGGTGCAGTGCCTTCTCACAGTAGTAGACTTGTGACAATAAATGAAACTTTCACTATATAGCAGTCACAGTAAAATGTGATCCACATCGCCGTATTTTCTGCATGCAGTGCAACTCACCAGGTGCGCTAACTTAGGAGCCAGGATAAATCCTCTCTTACATGATTTATGTATTTCCGCCGTTATTTTATCACCAGCAACTCCAAAGTTCAGCAGTGCGATGAGTCTTTAAGGGGTCCATGCATTCCTTAACATCCTCTTGCTGCATGATGGGTAGTCCAAATGAATAATTCATATCTTAGGCATGATTGGTAAAGTATGTATTCATGTTGAGTACATTTCTCTGCATTGTGAATTTTAATTCAATACCCTAATATATATATAATAAGTGCCATCCTCCCAAAAGCCATGCTTCCTAAAAACAAGTCTGAATTCCCTAAGTGCCTTGATATTCTTTCCTAGCAGTTTAGAGCAAATTGCCCCATTTAAACTTAAGCATTCTCCAGGAAATGCTTTCTTTAGCAAACAATTTAAATTAGCCAGCAAACTGTTTTTTAATAAAATTAGGAGGCTTTGCCCCCTGCTCACTTCGCTTGCCAACCTCCAGGCCCGCGCTACACGCTAGCCTCTTTGCGGTTCTGTCACTCACGTATGGGGATGAGGTTGTACAATTTAAACAGATTTTTATTTTCATGGGAATTGTTACATATGCATAATAGAACTATTTTACATTACAGCAAGTAATTAACCTTATTAAAAAAGAGTAAAACGTAATAATTTGAAAGTATATTATGTTTCATGTTGCGTTAAACGTATTCATTGATAGTACAATTTTGTTCTGTTTGCCTTTGAAATTAACATGCAAATACTTTTTAAACTTACACTTTTACTGTAAAACTTCAGTGAAAACAATTTTTTAAATTAAATTTTCATGAATATCACATTGATTTTTGATTCTGTGTTTGGTCTTTCATTGTGACAACGCAACATATTAACTGCCCGTGATTGAATTTCGTTTCTTTCTCTCTACTAAATAAAATGACTTTTTTGAATGTTTGGCTCTGAGATTTATTAATTGTCTTTGCAAAAGCTATTCTAATGGGAAACTGTTAACATTTTAATACGAATGGCATAACAAGATCTCCTTTTTTTATGTAATGTTATCCGCGGAGGATTTACTACATTACCTTTCTTGGATTACTTTCTACAGTAATTTGTGCGGAGGAAGACCAGATGATATTAACGGTTGTAAATATTCTTTCGATATTGTAAGTTGATGTTTTCATCCTCTACACGATCACCACCAACTGTTTCAAAATAGTCTATTGATGCGCATTTAACCAATTTGCTGTGTAACCGATCGACATTTTTGGTGTTAATTCGTTTGATTTCATCGTTTCTCAGTGCTAGGATTGCCCGTGTACTCATTTCTTCTGTTGCTAGCCCTTTGTGGTGAAATTCTTCAATAAGATTTGGACATAATACGTCTTTTTAATTGGGAACTTAAAGTGAGGAAAACGTTAAAACTTATAAGAGCTTTGAGAGCAGAAAATGTGTCTGTCAAAATCATTCACACGAAAGAGAGGTGAGATTACCGTGTGACTTGAAAACATCTCATGGCCAAGGTCTCAACTTGCGGGACTTGAAAAAATCTTCCAAAAAATCTCGTCTCGCCTTCCAAAAAGTCTCATCTCGTTGCAGGATTTTTTTTATTATAATAGAGAGAAATGCTTGTACCAGACAACCTCTCTCCTTCTTTCACACGATGGGCAATGCTTTTCTAGAAAATTATCTAGAGCAACTATCTGCTATTTTTTTTTTCAAGCAACTTGGAGCAGTTATTGCAACATAACGTTTAAGCAGCCAGCACACCCCTGCCTTCCAAGAAGCCACACTCCCCTCTCACTGTTACTCTTGCAAGCAGTTCAAAATCACTTTCTGATTTCCCCCAATAGCTGGGAGAAGGCAGTGAGTGGCCATTCAGTTTCATACTGGGATTCTCCCTGTATCAGCTTTACCAACTGAAAATATATTTTTCATGCCAACACGTTGAATAAACAATTCAACAATAAACCACTTGTAAACGTATTTATCGTGCCAAGATGGTGAATGAACATGCTGTCTTCATACCATCATTTCCTTAGCATGATCACACGTAATGACAGAAAGTTTAAAAGAGTGAAAAAGGTGAACATGATCCTATTATTATGGAGCTGTAACATGTATATTCATTTGTTTTTACATTGCCTATTTTTCTTGTTTATTTTTAGGCACAATTGAAAACCATTCATTTTGAGTCAGCGCAAGCTTATTGCAGCTTGTTCAATAAAGTTTCGGTGCTGAAATATTTAAAAACAATAAGTGGCTTTGTGGACCGCGTCAATCCCCCAATCTGTGTGTTATGTTGTGACTCCACGTGTAACTCAAAAGTGATAAAATAACACAAACAGTATTTTATGAGAGGTGGTAGTGAGCAAGGAAATAACACCGGTGGCTTTTTGTCCTCCTTATTACACTTTCCAAGAAATGGTGATAGGCCTCTTTAAGATGATGACTATGTTTTCATCTGTCAATTTTCCCATCACCCTCTCTGCTAAATACAATCTTTTATTTATTTTTTCTTTTTAGGAAACTTTGCAGTTCGTCCAGACAAAAAATCCGATGCAAAGTGCATACATGTGAAACATATTGGAATGTTAGCTGGTGGTACAGGTACGTGTGAAAGGCAGAAGCCCAATGAAAATTAACAAGTAATGTTTTTCCAATCAGGAAATTACAGCTGTCAAGGTATAGGCCTGTAGATTTAAAGAAATGCTACATTAAAAATAATCAATTATATCTTGCATTTTCAAAACTGTTTTTGTCAGCCTTTTAATATTGTAATGTTATTATCGATAGTATTCATATTGTCGTACGTAGTAGAAATAATCCTCTAGCTCTGTCATACACGAGTTTGTCAACTCTTTGGCATCACCCGGGACTCTTCCCTTCATTTTGTAAAGGGTGAGCCCACATGATGGTTCCACGTGCCCAATAGGATATTCTGGTCACACAGACAACGGACACTCTGTGCCTAATGGCAGCTCCAAAAATAAATTCCGTCCAAGTCCAACACATTGACCTTAGGCTTCGATTGGAGCACAGAGGATAAGTAAATGACTAAGAAAGTCCAATAGAGCCACATCAACATGGTAGCTGATGGGTTGACAACTGAAGGCCTTTTTATTATCATCCAGAGTGCCACCCTTCTCATTAGAACTTGATCACATTTTAAGAACTTGTGTTCAATCCCATTACAAGGCCTACTGCACAATACATGCAAGTCATCATTAAACACAACAAAATGCAAACCGTGCCATTTCCCCTTGCCTCTCAGTCTCTCTGTATCCTTAACAGCTTTTATATCAAAGATATTGACGTGTTATGATATGCCTTAGTCCTTCCATTACACAAATGCATCGAGCCTCTCCTGCCTCCACTACACACGGCAGACAGAAAGCCTGAAGTGTGTCAGCGTCTATTGCCAGATCTTTATCATCCCATCTGAGAGCGCTGAGGACCTCCGACATCCACTCACCCAAATCACGTTTGTCTGCCACCGTAGTTGTAGTTAAAACACTTTAATACTCTTCTTGACTCCAGATCAGTGTCGACAGCTTCAGGCTGTATGATTACAAAATATTTGTCTTTTGTTAAAATCAGAATTTTACCTTATCACAAACAACCTCATATCACTGCTCAGAAAGAATGGCCAGTTTTTTAAATAAATAATTGCCGTACTCGCGGCTTAAGGAGGGGTATGGTAGTTTGGCCGGAGCAGTACCCGGGTGCGATACGGGCGTGAGTGTTTCCACACTGAAGTGCACAGGTGCAGGATCGCCCGTGTCCATTATTGATGCCGGGAGCTGCTGATCGGCACACCTGTGCCACATCCCCATTTTAAGTAGTAGGAGCGCGAAGAAGAGAGGGAGTTAGGCGGATGGAGATTAAGAAGGAGAGACAAAGGCAGGAAGCTGTAAGAGCCGGTGCAGGAGCGAGCAAGAGAGAGATCAGGCTCGCTGATAAATGCTAGCAGCTGGGAGGAGAGTCCCTCAGAAGGAGTGCTAGGCTGACTCTCGGTGCAGCCAGTATGAAGCGGTCGCTCCAGCTGAGCGATCTCAGGAGCTGGAGTCTCCCAGAAGGAGGTTGGCTCGCCGTGGAAGGCAGTGGTAGTCGGGGAGGCTTGGGAGTGCCCTGGTCACTGGGGAACTCGAGTCTCAGTCCGGCAGGGAGCTCTACGTAGCCAGGGGACGGAAGGCTACCGGACCAGGTGAATGTCAGCTGCAGCTGTAGGTAGGGCGACTCCCCTGTTGCAAAGCCCATTGGGAAAAGCAGGGGGGAGCCCCCAAGGAGAAGGAAGAAGGCACTGGGTTTTTAAAAAGGGCCTGTTTCCAGCCTGTTGATTTTAACCTTATTGTAACTGGATTCATTTATTTGGATTAATTTTAACCTCCGCTTGTCATTTTTATGGATTATTTATTGAACTTTGAATCTCTGCACTTTGGGTGCAGTTTTGATTTGTTTAGTTTTTGTTTTTAATAAAAGCACTTTTGCACTTTGCACCATCCCCTTGCTCCCACAGTGATTTGTCCCCGTCTGGCAGTTCATCTGGTTACATTACTGACGGTGTTGGGTTCGAGGGCTCCTAAATCTAGAAGAGGCAGCATGGAGCAGGACCCGCACCGTCGTAATAACAACATTAATATTTCACCACACAATAATATTGTCAGGTCGTGTGGATTCTGATTGGTCAGTGTGTCTTCAGCATTGGCTTTGGTGCAGGAATTGTTAAGACTCGGTGACACAGAAAGTTTAAATAAGAGAAAGGAATAAAAGTAATGGAGGTCAGGAGAGAGGCCTGAATCAAGACCAAAAGCAATACGTGGCCCCAAACCAATAAAACAATTGTGCAAGCCAGTCCAGGTCATAGACATGAATATTAATATTCCAAACATGCAGTCCACTCTTGGGAGTGGCGCGGCTACGTCTGGACGCCTTCCTGATCGCTCCGTGTAGTCTAATGTTTTTACTTACACTTTTTATTTACTTTTTACCGCCTTAATGCCCATACAACAATGGGTTTTGTAGTTTATGACAGTGCAATGCTTCGGGACATTGGAAAGCAAGTTTCACACTTGGATTCTGAGTTTTTTAAACCTGATCCATCATGGCCAGCTGAGATACTCCAGAACACTGCACCAGATCTGATCTGCCATCTGTGCAGGATTTTAATACCAGGAGATCATCAGAGACTCGTCTCACCCCAGTAACTATCCTGCTGAAATCAGACTAATGGTTTAGGAGTATTATGGCCAGAACAGAGAGGCTCAGGAGGAGTTTCTGTCCATAGGATATACTGTAAGACCCCATTAACATGGACACACCACCACAAATGTATTCAAATTTAAATACAAACTGAATTTTCTACCTCATTGTTTCTCAGCTGCCTTCACGTTATTAAGTGTATTTATCAATCAAAGCAGCACACTGCACCTTACAGTACATACAGTAGGTATTCTATTCTGTTACATTTACACACAGTTCAGGTCTTGTTTAAAATTTGATTGCTTTAGATACATACTTTTTTCCCTATATATTTTGTATCACTTTAGTTCTACCCTTTTAAGTTTCTTTTTATTAATTTAATTCCTTCTTTCTTTTTTATATAAATTTAAATTATCTATTTGTTAACTTATAGTGGGTGGAGTGGTGGATCTGAGGCTAGGGGTCTGCACTGGTAATCAGGAGGTTGTCAGTTCGAATCCCGTAAACGCCCGAAGTGACTCTACTCTGTTGGGCCCTTGAGCAAGGCCCTTAACTTCGGTATGACGTTAATCTGCATCCAGTCCTGCTTGTAGGCCCTCCAACCTACAGGGAAAACTTGGAGAGTTAGTGGCAGAATTGGCACACCAGCCACCACAAAAAACCTCACACTGTTCACTTTCATCCAAACTAGTGTGGTGCTGAGGTGTCACCCGTCGTATGGCTGCACTCGGGTCCTAATCTGGGATCCTGAGGTGGTTTGTCATGTGGTGGCTGCTGCAATTCTCCTAATCTAACTTATAACACAGTCTCATGAGCTCATTTAGGGCACATTTCACTACATGTACTTGTATGACTGTGTATGTGGCAAATAAAGAATCCTGAATAAGATTAGTGTGTATGCTTGCAAACCAATACATTTTAAACAAAAATGTGTGACTTAGTGTTTTGTTTGGGCCTTTGTACCCAAGAGTGGGCTGTCTGCTCTTACAATGTGATTTATAATGGCATGAGAGTCTGCTGATCCTCTTTCTGAAAGCTCCTTTGACTTCTTATTATCGTTTCCTTCCCAACCTGTGCGGAGGCCATGAGCAAAGCCAAAACAATCCTAAACATCAGACAACATCAAGAGCTTCTCCTCATTGCTCAGCTAAGGCTTACCCTATTTGAATTGCACCCCACTCTGTCTAGGAGAGGTCCAGATGCACTTCAGTGGCCTCCACACTTCCAAAGCAAACTGGCAGGTGGCTCCACGTGATCTTCTCTTCATGATATTTGTGGCTTGTGCCTCTCTGCCAATTAGCCATGGATCTTCAGTCTCTCCTCATAGCTCATCCCTCTTGGGCCTGGAAACAGCCTAGTCGCTCTCCTCTGGACTTTCTCAGCACTGCTCTGTCTTTTTTGTACACGGTAGTCCATGTGAAGCCTCACCAGTTATCTGGAGCATTGCAGGTCACAGGAGACAGAGAACTGCTGTGTGCATGTGCAGTATCGACAGTGTATGCCGTGTTTATGATAATTGTAACAATTCAGGAACATAAATAAATATGGAAACATTTAAGGAAATGTGGTGTGAGAACATCTGTATAAATATGCTTTAAAATTAAGCTCTAGCGCATCCCATAAAAGAACAAGCAGTAAACTGTTACAAAGGACATGAAGATCAATGCAGAAATACACGGGTTAGTCCTTTTGAGTGGTTTGCTTTCTGCGTAAATTTATTCTTTTTTTTTTTCAGGTATCACGCCAATGCTACAACTGATACGTCACATAACGTCTGATCCCAAGGACAATACAGTTTGCCATCTTATCTTTGCTAACCAGGTGGGTATGGAGCATTCTGTGCCTTTGATACTCCAAACACATTCTTGTTTATCTGTCTATCCTCTTCAAACCGTTATTTCCAGGGCCAGTGCCCGGCCAAAACAACTAGAGAGAGAGAGACAGTCTGAGCATACAGAGCCATACTGGGCCCGTTGTTAGTAGCCATTAAATCTAACAGGCCAGTCTTGGGATGTGGGAAGAGCCAGACGTCCCTCAAGAAAATCCACTTAAACATTAAGAGAATTTGCAAACTTCACAAACACAGGAACAGGGCTGGGGTTTGAACTCAAGTCTCTTGAGCTGTGTGGTGGTAACCAATGTGCTGTCATCCTACCCAGGAGTCCTGTTTGTTACAATTGTTTCTAACTGTTTCTATATTATTTCACACCTTTAAAAGTAAATGTATGAAGGCACAAAACTGAGCGTTGCCCTCTTACAAATCCGAGACATTAGGTTTGAATCCTACACCTGGAGTTTGCGTCTTAGTGGGTTTTCCTGTCACGTCCTCAAGCTGGTTAGGCTGATTGTTAAATCACAGTGGCCCGGTGGGTGCATGTGCGAGTGGGCCCTGCGACAGAATCCTGCCTTGGGCCTGATGCAGATGGCGGGTGCCTGCCAGGTTAGTGTCCGGCCCTTCATGAAGCTGAGTTGGATTAAGTGGTTTGACAGTGTTAGTTTTCAGTACTGTGCACATAACTGTATACATAAATGTGTGGCATGTTGGTTGAATTTCATTGTACATGTGACAGTGCCATTACTGCTAGCATGTCAGTGAATGAATGATAGATACTAAAATTGTCGTCTACTACTACGTAATATGTTGTACATATGTCACATACCATAGGTGGATATTCAGTTAGCTCTCACTTGGGTTCCCTTCATGAGAATTCATTGCAAGTGCCCATCATTCCATTAAGCATTGATCCTTTTTCTAAACACTATATTATAGTGCAGAGGGTGTCATGGCAACGTTAATTAATTAGTTAGCTAATTAATTACATTTCTAACCATTTAAAACACTTTACATAGAAAATGGAGAGCCACTTCACCACTATTAGGATAATGTGATGGCAGCCATTACTTCGCCAGTATACTCACCACGCAATAGCTGTTACATGGTGAATGGGTGAGAGAGAGAGAGAGAGATAGATAGATAGATAGATAGATAGATAGATAGATAGATAGATAGATAGATAGATAGTTATGTGTCACCAAGGAGGAATTTGACTTTTTACAGACGCTCTTAAAATAAATAAATAAATACATAAATTTCGAGTGTGACAGAAAGGGGGCATTACCAAGCCCCAAACCCTGCACACAACCAACACAAATCCAGTCTTCACTTCACAACCGAGATTTTTATTATCAAAATTCCTCACAAAGGTTTCTCCAAATGGTTGCCCAATAACAATTATGAACAAATTCCTTCCTTCCTTTCCTCTGTTTTCTCTCCATCCCCCTTCCTCCAGTGAGTGTTGCCTTCCTTTCTCCTAACTCTGACCCCTCTGGAGAAGGCTGGATGGCTTTCTTTTATGATGGACCAGGGGGTACTCCCGGTGCCAAGGCATAGCCCAATGGAAGCACTTCTGGGTCAAGCGGAGGCCCTGCAGCACCCCAAACCCCCCTCCAGCAGCACTCATGGGACTCAGCAGGGCTGATTTTTGGCACTACAACTCCCATCATGCCCTGCAGGTGTTCACATGATTACCGAGGTCCTGGGATCCCGCCTTCTAGCAGATTTGAGAGAAATATAATTAGAAATAGGAGCCTTACCCATTGCTCCTTGGTTTTGTTCTCTCCCTGGTGGGACGCCAGATAATCCTTCCCGGCACTTGCAATAGATAAATAAAATATATACAGACAGACACACGATGGTCTGAACGCACACCAGAATGACTAAAATAGAAGAGAATTAAAAAAACAAGAGACTTTTGACTTTGCAGTCATAGTGAAGCATCATGCAGGCATATCTCTGTTGGTATAAAGATAGTAATTTAGAGATGGCGATGAGTAGGGATTTGGAATAAGCAGGCCGTGGTGGTCAATTTAGCCAGGATCTCGAGGTACACCCTACTCTTTACGACCTGGGAGAGGCAGTACCTCGGTTTCACAACTCATCTGAAGGACAGTGCCATTTTTTCTGCACTGGGGCTTTGGGATCCACATACAGACCACAGGGTAAGCACCCTCTGATGGCCTCAGCAGCACCTCTTCCAGCAGCCACCCAAGCTTTCCCCAGCTGGTCTTCCATCTATGGACCCAAACGTGCTGAGCTGTTCTGGAGTGCAGGTGGCATGGCTGCATTGAGAGTCCCACAGGACAGGCCACACTCGCACCGTCTCATGACTAGTCTGTTTACCTAATGTGCATGTCACAGACACAGGAGGAACAGGCAGCCGCCACGTAGACCTTAACTGGACAGCACTTGAATGCAGCAGCACTGACCCCCGCACCACTGTGCTGCCGTCATTTCAGCCGTGATACTGCAAAACATCTCAGGATGTCTGACACCACCTACACTGTGTCACTTACAGTATAAATGGAATAAAAGAAAACTGGTGGAAAGGGCTTGTGGCATTCTGATAAGCCTTGAAGCGCCTTTGAACAATAAGCCATTGTGGTGTTCCACACTAGTAAACCGCCTACAGCTACATTATGCCAGTCTGTGGGTCGACTCCATTCAAAAGAGAAATAAAGACAAGCATTATATGGGATGGCAGGCAAACCCAGTGACTAATGGCCGGTTTTTACTATGGGCTGTTATCTCACAGTCTGCTTGTGTATTTGATATCTTGTGCTTGAACGTCAGTGGGGCTATCATTGGATTAAAGAGCAGGTGCAGTTATCATAAGGATCGCTCTCTTGAACACGGCACATCCAAGTCAAAGGGACTGAGAAAGTGATGGAAGATGGAAAGACAATAAATAAACTGTACATTCAGAAACAACTTCTTTGTGATGAAAAGTATTTCAAATGTGCAACTGCAGTTAATGATGGATTGCAAGTAATCAGTTAATTAAATAGTGAAATGTAGTTGGTCCATCCATCCAAGAAATTCACTGCACCTTAAAATAAAAAACACTAAAGTCATAATAAATGGTGGAGTGGTGGCTGTGTGGCTAAGGATCTGCCCTGGCATCTGGAAGGTTGCCCGTTCAAATCTCATTACTGCCAGAAGGGATCCTACTCCATTAGGCCCTTGAGCAGGGCCTGTAAACAGAACATTGCTCCAGAGGTGCCGCACAATGGCTGACCCTGGGCTCAGACCCCCAAAGGTCATGCAAAAGGACAATTTCTCCTCAGGGATTAACAAAGTATATTAAAATCCAACAATACTAGAAGCCTTTGAAGACTTCTGGATGACCCTGACAAAGTCAGTCAGTCAGTCATTGTCCAATCCGCTATATCCTAACACAGGGTCACGGGGGTCTGCTGGAGCCAATCCCAGCCAACACAGGGTGCAAGGCAGGAACAAATCCCTGGGCAGGGCTTGCCAGCCCACCACAGATCTGACAAAGTGCAGTTCATTATTTACCTGTTTTTTTTTTTTCACTTTTTTAAAGACTGAAAAGGATATCCTTTTAAGAAGTGAATTGGAGCAGATAGCCAAGGAGCACCCTGACCAGTTCAAACTGTGGTACACGCTGGACAAGGCACCTCAAGGTAAGCAGGGCTGTGACAGTGGGGACACTTCACGGGTGATTATTGTGTCACAGGGCAGGGCAGGGCAGGGCAGGGCAGGGCGTAGCCTTGTTTCTTGACCCCACCATTGATTTCGATTTCGTTTAGTAAGGGCGTATCTGCTGTGGTGATAATGTAAATAAGCTTGGTAATCCAGCAGAGGGCAGTAGAGTACATATGATGAACGAAGCATTAGCAGTGGGGCTGTTGACGCCAGTACTTGCATAGATTAGCATTTAGCTGGGATGTTTTGCTATTGTTTTAGAATTGTAATAAAGTTTGCTTAAAGAACCCACAGTTTGTTCTCATCGGGGTAAACAAATGGCACATCTACTATATAATAAAAGACCAAGGTCTGTGTGTCCAGTCCCTCAGAGCAATCGGATTGGCTAGTTTGGCTTTGATGTGATTGGTCAGAGTGTGAGATGAATGAGGAGGAGTAAAGGCACAGCAGGCATGCTCAGAGAGTTGGCCTCAAAGATGGAAATTATAAAACCAGACAGGAGGTGAGAAAGGCACCTCAAAAATAATGACAGAGTCTGAGAAGTGGGCTTTACGGGAGCGCCGGTGAAGAGACATTCAGTTTCACGCGAATACAGAGGAAAGTACACGTATGGCAAGAGATAGCAAATACTTTTTAAGTATTCTATTATCTGTCTTCAACAGGTACTGCTGCTAGTTTTTATAGTTAAATAGTAATAAGGTAGCTATTAGCTGTAAGAACTGACAAGGATCAGCAGTGGGAAAAGCACCGTGCAGAAGTCATTTCACTTACAGTGTGACCTCGCAATCACGACACCACCAGTCACGACTCAAATGAAGATTTTATACTTGGCTTGCATTAATAATCATTCAGCACACAATGCAGGGGGAAACCCCACTGGAAGCTGAGCAGAATGACTGTAGCTGCAGGGGTCAGGACCCTCGCTGTCTCTCCCTGTCCGTTAGCCGAGTGCTCCAGCTGTTATCTCCTCCGGGCGCTTTTGGGACGTGCAGTGGTTTGATGGGTGGGAGTTTATGGGGGGCTGCAATTCCTAGTTCTCAGTATCGAGCAGGTCAGAGGTGGTGTCTGGGGTCCAGGGATTGTGGGGTTTTCATGTGCCAGGGCTTGGTAACATTATTTTTAATAATAAGTGGGTTCAATAAACTAATAGGGCAGAGCCCAAGAAGTACGTTCTCACAGAATGATGCAGCATCATAGTGAAAGCAAAAATGCAAGACTGTATAATATATCAAGTATGAAAACTGAAAGTAAGAAATGTAACATAATAATACGTAGAAATAAAAATACTGTATCTGAACTGGTTATATCTGTAAGTACAAAGCTTCTTAAATATGCCAACCACAGTGGAGCCCTAAATGTTGATTGAATGTCATTTCTGCCCACATTGGCTTAACACAGGCAATTAAGGCAAAGCACACTGAATAAGAGGTGGTCCTTTTGTTGTACTTGTTGTGCTCTCCATTTCCTGAGCTTTTGTTGTTTCTCTTTATGCTTCTCTGCCCCCCAAACACCAGTCACTCTTAAACCGTTTGTGTTCTCGCCTCAACTCACGTCTTGACCGCAAGCTCACTTTGACGAAGCCTTAAGTACTCATGCTTGTGTATTCTGTACACCAGGGGTCGCCAAGGCCAGTCCTGGAGGACCACCATGGCTGCAGGTTTTCATTCTAACCCTTTTTTTAACGAGTGTCCTGTTCTTGTGAATTCATTTTAAATGAATTGCTTTTTTAAGATTTGTTCTTCTGAATTTCTTCATCGTTCCTCTGAATTGCTTCATTTCTTTCCTTAAATGGCAACCAAAGTCAGGGAGCCAACAGAAGACCAACTAAGTGAGGGCCTCAAACTCCAGTCAACCAGCTACTTAATGAGGTGCCAGTTCTTGTCGTTAATTAAACCCGTTCTTTAATTTCATGGCTTGCTGCTGCTCTCGTGGTGCATTAGCAGACATTTCTGAAATTGTTGGATTTTCTCTTTTCTAAGAGCTCTTGTGAAAATGTTTTGGGGACCTGAGCAGATCGACATTCCTGAGACCTTCACCTTTCTTTATTTTCAGATATTGTATGATGGACACCAGTTGTTTTGGCTCATTTTGTACCTCATGATTGTTTGGCTGCTAATTAAGGAAAACGAAACAATTAAGGCGTCTGAGTCTTCAAGAGCAAGTCAATTCAAATTAATTCAAAAGAAGTTAATTAGCAGCAAAAACAGGACACTCATTAAGAAAAGGGTTAGAATGAAAACCTGCATCCATGGTGGTCCTCCAGGACCGGAGTTGGTGACCCCTGCTGTACACCAATCTCAGTTACTTTTATCCAACGTCCTTTTATTTGAACCTACCGGCAGCATCCTCTATCTATCCTCAGCTCGGTTCATACAAGTATAGTGTCGCAATGGTTACCCTCCTGTGTGCCCCTCAGCCAGTTTTATGAGTGGATGCACAGTCACAAGTTCCATAAGGTGCATGTGGTACACCACGCAGGTACTTACGTATGTTTGACAATGATGACATGTTCTTCTTGCAATGACTTTGTCTGCAAAGAACATTCAGTCACTGAAGTGAAACATGATACTGGTGACGAATGAGCACTGGAGAAGTGGATCAGGTTTATTTTCAGATTATCCTAGACCGTGTCATACTTTTCAGTCATATGGTATTAAATAACATTAAACAACATGTACAATTTAAAATTATTTCAGTATTTTATATTGCAACCTCTCAGCGTGCATATAAATAGCCATTTTAACCCTAGTGCATAAAGTACACTGTGCAAGTACTTATGAGATGTGAAATGGTGTAAGTAGTTAAGAGTTAAACCAACTGATGTGACAGTTAATTATTCAATTTATGAAAGAAATGTGCAAAGTTTAAACTGTTTTAAATCAGGTCTTTAATAAGGATAAGAGAGCCCAGATTGTAAATTTTGCACAAATGTTATAAAACACATCTTCACACAGAGAACTATGGATCTGTTAAAAAAAAACTCTGAATAGTGTAACTGAAAGGCATCACCTTGGGGACCCTCAATTTTCAGCTTGGCACCATCTGAAAAAGTGTTGGGCGAATAGGAATTGTCAAGCTATGTTGGGCCAAATGCCAGATGGGATATCATCTTCTGTTCTGTTCGTAGGTAAATCCCACATGTGGCCACTAGGGGCTCCTTCAGTACTGTTACTTACTTAACCTCCTTGGTGTTAACCCTGAGTGTCTCTCAGGCTCAGAATTCAAAGTAAATACGGTTAATCCCAAGTAACACTCCGCTTAGATGATTTTGATGAGATACGGTGCGTTAGGCCTGGGTAACACTTATTCTGCTGCCATCTTGTAGATGAAATCACATTGTACTGCAAAGAAATCGTTTCTTTTTCTATGCATTCTGCCACTCTATGATAACTCATCAATATTCATGAGTGGGAGCCTTTGATAAAAAAATGCAATGATGTGCAAATAAAAGGCTGCAGAGCCAGGTTTAGAATAAATCAAGTGAACCATTAGTTGAATCAGACGATAGTGGTATCAACGTGAATTGGTCTTCAGACATTGACACAGATAGTGAAACTGACGCATACGACACTCTAGAACCAAACTGCCGACATATGCCTGGTGACTTCAGTCATGTAACGCTGTAGCAGGGTGCAGTATCCACGTGACGAAAAGGCAAAATGATTGTGATCAAGTAGATGGACAGGGAGGGTGTCAGCCCCCTAAGCACTGCTCTCAGTGCAGCAACTGTCAATGTTCATGTCAGGGGAAGTCACTGAGCCTTCGCTGTGCTGGCATGTAATAGCACAAGTGGCACATTGATCATGGGGACAAGATGCTGCCATTGTACCCTCTGAAGAGCAGCAACAGCAAAAATATAAGGAAAGTGCAAGAAGAAGCACAATTGTATTCTCCCGATTGTTACGACCGTCTCAAAATATGTGTACAAAATCCACATCATTGCAGCAGTGGACACTCAACATGCCTTTTCTACTGTGTTTATGTTGACATTTGATATTTATATGTTTCTGTTACACATAATAACATTTTTTTCTTGTTGAAGATATTGAACATTTTTGGCTCGTTTTTCTGAGGAGGCTACATGGCTAATAATAATAATAATACATTTTATTTATACAAGGCGCCTTTCTGAGAACTCAAGGACACCGAACAAACAATAAATAAATAAAAAGACACATTATAAACAACTTAAAACATCAGAAAAAACAGAAGATATAAAATTAAAACCAAACAAAGCCACTGTAATCATAAAGAAAAAGCCATTTTAAACAGATGCGTTTTAAGTTTACATTTAAAGGTCGAAAATGATTCAATATTTCTGAGCTCAGTAGGTAATGAATTCCAGAGCTTGGGAGCAGAACGGCTGAATGCTCGGCTCCCCATGGAGGTGAGACGGGCAAGAGGGACGGTCAGGTGGATGGAGGAAGAGGATCTAAGGTTACAGGAGGTAATGGCAACACGAAGAAGGTTGGACAAATATGGAGGGGCGAGGTTATGAATGACCTTAAATGTTAATAGCAGAATTTTAAAATCAATTCGAAACTTAATCGGGGGCCAATGAGGCTGCTGCAAGACCAAAGTAATATGGTGAATAGATGAAGTTCGAGTAATGATGAAGAAGCTTATGAAGAGATTTATTAGAGAGACCAAAGAGGAGTGAATTGCAGTAGTCCAGCCGAGAAATAACAAGACTATGAACACTCCACTTCCCCAGGCAATGTGGCTAAAAATCTGGTCAGGTCTCCAGCGTTGTCTGTGCTACTCACTCTTTTACTGATCATTTATCAAGTGTGTTTATAGATATCAACGTTCTTATGTGCTGAACTTTTACAGTTAGCATATTCCACTTGTCATTGTGTTGAAGAGCTTTGACGCCCGAGACTGAACTACATACTGAAGAAGCACTTCCCGCTAAAGACATGGCAACACAAAGAGGAAATGAAAAAGAACAAAAAATCCCTGCAAATGAACTGACTGAGCCAAGCCACGATTGAACAGAATGAAGGGTGATTTTTTTCAATGGCTGATGGACATGCTCTTTTTCAGAATGTGATAACAGGATGGTGCTTTTGAGAAAGTAAAAGTAATTAGTCATTTTTAGTTTTTCACTGTATACAGAGACTTTGACGCTATTGGAGAGTCGAGACTTTCGGCAGTTGTTAGCTTTGAATGAATCAACGTTAATCCACCTATGTAACACTGAAGAATACGGTTTTAATATGGCAGCACCAGCACCACCAAGGACTGTATGTAGCATGTTCAACAGTAAGCAGCTCAAGTGAGCTAATAATATTGGCCTCGGTATAAAAAAATACAAATATCGTACATAGAAAAGTACTTTGTTACATAGTACTTCTGATATATCTGATTAAAGAATGGCACTACAACTGAGGCCTAGTGACAGGTGAAGCCATGTAACACAGCTAGTTTTGTTATAACATGGAAAGTCTTGGTTGGCATTGAGAAGTCCTAACTACACTTTTATTGGATGTCAGCATGAAAAGAGGAAAAAGTGCAAAACAAAAAAAAAAAAAAACCAAACTCAACCAAAAGTCGCAAGTGGCGTTGTATAGAGTGGACCAGTTTGAATCGGTCAGTCTGGTGAATGAAATGTCTGTCAAGCACCAAGAGCAGCGTTTGGGGGTGGCAAGTGGGGTGACTGCCTCAGGACCCACACCTAAGGGGGCCCCGATTTTGAACTCCGCATGTCCCATTCGAGTGGATTTGTTAAGTTATATTCTCCAGTTATATTTTGATAAAGTTCGCATGTTATCTGGCAGAAATTTAGCTGAGTACTGTAATGAGAAAATTCAGTGTATGTTAACATCCGTCCATTATCCAACCTGCTGTATCCTAACTATATGGTGGTCCAGATCTAATTATGCAATTTTCATTACATTATAACTTACTAAGTTTATTACATAGAAAATCACCCAAAAAATCCCGGACCATCAAGAAGTGTGTGAACTGACGACATGAAGAATCGCCTTTGCGCCGAACTGGAATTGTACCCGCATAAATCAAAGTCATCCAGATGATCTGGTTATGCATAATTAGATCTGGACCACCCTGTACCGAGTCACAGGGGTCTGCTGGAGCCAATCCCAGCCAACACACGGTTATTTTTATTCAATTTGTGTGCAAGTTTCTACAGTTAACACTTACCAGTAACAGTGTTTGATGTAACCGGCCCCGTGTGGGGTTGGTCAGCCCTAAGCCCTGCACACCCCTAAGTCCGCCTCTGTCAAGCACACGGCACTCTGGTAAGGCTGCCTTCACACTTGAGCTGGCCTGAAGTTTGGGATGACGCACCGTGCGATTTGATTGGACGCTAGCGTCACTGATACTCAGCAGCAAGCTTTGCATTTCAGCAGGTTTTGTATTCAAATGTCGCTCGGCGCCCCTGTTTCTCCACATTTTAAACCCCTCTAGGCCATTACTCATGGTATTATTTAAATATTTCCCTTGTGCTTATGTAAACTACTGTGCCTTTTATTTAATAAAACAAAAGCCTGATCTCATGATTTCAGTGTTCATTAAAAATCGCACGTTATTGTGAACATTATTAACATAAAAGCATATGGAGAGTGTGCTCAGAATGCAGGAGATGATGGACAACAGAAGAATTTTGAAGATACAAACCAGAAGGAGGATGACAAGCTTTTTTCCCTTTAATATAATATATATGATAAACTGCACCCCTTCAGTGTGGGATAAGAGAAAAGACTGCTGGGCGTTGGCCTCCCAAAACAAATGTTCATGCAAATGGAGGAGCAGCAATACTCAAAAAAATGAACTTCAACAGGCACAATGTGCTTAAGAATCATATACCAAAGATGTCAAATAACGAATGCCATTATAATTTTGAACCCTCTTAGGTCACCTCAGGGCCGGGTGGTCCAGAGTCTTTCTTAACCATGTGATTCATTTCACATTAAAATCAACTGGCAACAGGAAAGAGAAAAAGTTGAGATCAGGGGCCAGACCGATGGCAAGGAACTACCTGGGAGCGATGCATATACAGTAAATCACAAACCTAAACTGTATATCTTGATCATTTGGGCTCTTTGAAGTGGAAGAGATAGCAAATGGATTTGCATGAAATAGGGAAACAAGAGGTAGAGCAAAAACTTGTGGGGAGAAAGAGCAAAGAGAGCAGAGTAAGGAGAGTCTTTTATATCATATCTCGAGGTCTTTCCAGCTTTAAGTATGGGCCTAGGTTAAGCAAATCAACTTGATGAGTAGAATGGACAAGGGCTAAGGAGTACACTGGGTGGGCTGACTTGTCATGTTACGTCAATGCACCATTGTCTCCCCTCTCAACTACCGCTTAACTGCCCCCAACATACCAGTCCACACCATGATGTTATCATGCCAGCATATTCTCGGCCTTCCCTGCCCTCTAACCCTTTCCACAGGACCTGTCTTCAGTGGTATCATCCATGTGACTGTTTCATGACATTCCTAATGTACCTTAGCTTGCAGGTTTTCAGGTGGCTCAGCAGTTCACTTTCTGTTCCAGCCAGCTTGTAGATTTGCTCAGTGGTTTCGTCCATGAGACTCTCAGCAAGTTTCTCATGCATTTGTTCTCAAAAGCATGGATGTTTCTGTCTTTTTTTTTTCTTCAATGTCCAGCCCTTGCATCCACCAAGGCTTTCATCAAGCTCAGCTTAGTGGTGGTGCTGACTGGCCAGTTTTTCCATTTTCTGTTTAGCTATCACCGCTATGCCCATTCTCGACTTCACCCCACCTGCACATTTAGCATCATGTTTTACTCCCTGCAATGGACTGGCACCCTGTCCAGGGTTTGTTCCTGCCTTGCGCCCTTTGCTAGCTGGGATAAGCTCCAGCAGACCCCCGCGACCCTGCTCAAGACTAAGAAGGTTAGACAGTGACTGACTGTTACTCTCCTGCCCAAAATACACAAGAGTCCATCTCCTCTAACCTTCCTCCATCCACCATGATCCTATGTACCTCATCGGTATTCAATTCTTGTTGCACTCGTTGCAGCCCCCTCAACTCACCCCACCAGCTCCTGTAGTCCTCCCGGTGATGTGGCCAATAGAACAACGGCATCGGCGTACCTGAGTTGTTAGAGAAGCCAATGTTCTGCATTTGAAGACATTCTTATTCATCATGGTGCCAGAGAGTGGTGAGGTGGCACATTTGGGTTTGGGTTGACTTTGCTGTGTACACGGGATAATACTATTTCTACTACTGAGGCACCTTTTGAAAACTTTACAATGCAAATTAGACAGGGTGAGTCAAAATTATGTTAACACTAATGGTACTGCTATGTTTATATTTATGTATAATTTTTGTAGACAATTTATGTGCCACATATGGTACATGTGTTGAACGTGATGGCAAACACGTCGAGACATTCCTGTAAATCATCTTTCACGTCTGAAGTATGTTTTGTGAATAAATTGTTTCTGCCATTCAAATGTTACCATCATTTTCACTCACCTTGTATTTGTATTCATTACAATATCGATTGGTTCAAAATGATATACAGTATTATCAAACCCCATCAAAAACCCAGCCACAGGGGACGCACAAACGTCATGTGTTTCTTCATGCCAGTCCCAAGCCCAGATAAACAGGTAGGGTTACGTCAGGAAGGGCATCCGGTGTAAAATTTTGCCAGATCAACATGCGGACAACAATTCAGATTTCCAGACCGGATCAATCTATTGATCAATCAGGGGTGTGATGGCCAAAGCCGACGCTAAGTAAGCAAAGCACAAGGCGGAGAGCAACTTGGGAAGGTGGCCAGTCCATTCTAGGGGGCACACTCACCCGGTGACCAGTCACAAATGGGATGTGGTGGTGTTGTAGACAAGGCCACACAGCCATGAGGAGAACTTGCAGACACGAGCCACACAGATGGCAACCGAGGGTGGCTTTTGGGTCCCGACCCTTGACGCTGCAGCAGTAAGAGCTTTCTTAAAATGTTAGGCTACAATTTTTATTTATGGGAAATGCTATGTGAGCACAGCGGTGGGCTGGCGCTCTGCCCGGGGTTTGTTCCTGCCTTGCGCCCTGTGCTGGCTGGGATTGGCTCCAGCAGACCCCCGTGACCCTGTGTTAGGATATAGCGGGTTGGAAAATGACTGACTGACTGACTGACTGGCTATGTGAGTAAATTTCTTCTTCTTCTCCTGCCATCTTCAGCGAGCGCAGAGCTCAGATGCCCTGATAAAACCCAAGAGCCGGCGCTCATTACTGCTTCATTCGATTAGCTCTGCTTACTGTAGCTGCTCTGGGCCGCCTGTCCTTTCACCAGTCGGCCATCCAGATCAGCGCTAATCGAATCCTGAGACGTCACTGTGCCTTTGGTGGGCTGAACGGTGATTGGGTGGCAGCTGCTTGTTGTCCTCACCAAATGGTGTGCCTTTATTTTTGACTGAAAGTCTTTCTATGTGATAAAACTCTTGCCCCTCAATGCAGGTTTTCTTATCCTTTTACGTTTATGAGACGTGAAACAAAACACTTTCTAGCTAGAAGAATATCAACTAGGCACACAGTGGCTAAGTGATGATGATGATGATGATGATGATGATGATGAACGGGTGCAAATGGCCGTCTGGCCGCTGTCTGAGTAAACTTTGCGTGTTCTCCTCATGTCTGCCCGGGTTTGGCTTTGGCTGCTCTAGTTCTTCTTCCATGTCTGCCAACTCAAGCCGGTCTGAAAGTGGATGAGTAGTTCATTTCATATTAACACAACCTAAAATTTTTAAACCAGCTGACACAATGAAGGTCATGGGGGGCTTCAGCCTGGGTACAACGCAGGAGTCAACCTTGGACAGGGTGCCAGTCCATCACAAGACCACCATGGAGTGGACAAGTGACTGAATGGGCACATCTTTGGAAGGAAGACCCACAATGACATGGGAGTAATAAGCAAACCATTTGCAACTGGACCAGGGTTGATGTCCAGGACAGAGCAGTGCTAACCAGTACACCACGGTGCCCTCCTTGTGCTCCTTGTTCTTACTAATTCAGTTGTGCTTTCCTCAGAGAGCCACCTTCTAACGTGAGGACATGCAGCCTCGCCCTCAGAGTGCCATAACGGCTGCAACAATTGTGGGTTCATGTGAAGTTTATCTTGACGCCATGTTTCCTCACTCTTATGAGCCCCCGATTCTCATTGGCCGATTACCCCACAGCGGCCATACTTGTGATTTAGCCAGGAAAGTGAAATTCATTCACACGTGTGACCTGATAAGACCACAGGATATGTGTGTGTGAATAGAGGAGGCTTCTAGAATGATTAGGGGTCTAGCAGGAGTGAAGACCCCAGCGGCATCCGCCACAACGTCACGTCATGGCAGACTTGCGTATTCTGATGTTGTATTCATGTGTGGACCGCAGAGGCAGGCGCTTCTGAGGGAAATGGCGGCTAAATAACAGAACAGTGAGGGGTCTTTCTTTGTTTAACAAACGCGGCCTTTCATGGCGTAAGCCTTGGACGGTAGTGTTGGTGGGCCAGGGCTGTCCATGGTCACTCTTGGGGAAGTGAGCCCCTTCTGTAAACCTTCAAGGGTATCTTGGGTTTCAGCCTGACCAGACTCCCCCTTTCTTTTGTGTGTCTCTTAGGTTGGAAGTACAGCTCTGGCTTCATCGACGCCGACATGATCCGGAATCACATGCCTTCTCCAGAGGAGGACGTCCTCGTCGTCATGTGCGGCCCCCCACCGATGATTCAGTACGCCTGTCTTCCTAATTTGGACAAGCTGGGCTTTAAGCCTGATGCTCGCTTCACCTATTAACCCGAGAGAAAGGCGCTACATGACGCTGCATTTGCGAAATGGGCCAGCCGAGGACCTCCGCAGCTCTGCTGGACGGCCAATCGGATTGCAGGTTTTTGTCATTCGGTTCAGTTGACTTGAGTCACATAAGCCCCCCATGAAGCAGCCGTAATCTTAACCACAGTGTAACCAGGTGATACCATCGACGGATAAAATAAAGCGACAGCCCCCTCAATGGACCGGAGCTCTGGAGGTCCGCAGCTATTGCCGTTCACACAGTTCTAGTTTTGCGAGTTTCCTTTTGTACAAAAGCCATTACTGTCAATTTGAAAAATGTTTACCATTAAAAATATTAATGATACGATGCTAATCAATAAAATGTCTGCAAACCTACCCTAAAACTGGAGGAAGACAAGTGAGAAAATGTGTTGTTTATTGTCTATTAATGAATTCACACATAATAAAGTTATAGATCTCTATTTCTGAGTTCAGTGTGATAATACGTTTTTAAATAAAGTGATTACTTGTGATGGCTAAACGTGGATGAAGTGTGTTGAAGTGTGCAAGGGGGACACAAATATAAAGGAGCGCCATGCAGATGTTGGAGAAGCTGCCATTTACATCTGATGAAAGGGGGTGGCGCAGCCTACCTTGGCAGTGCTGGGCACATCACAGTTGGGAGGGCAACAAATCACAGAGGTTAGGAGCAGGCACTGATGCCGTGCATTGCTGTACCCACCACATGACAAACCAACTCAGGACCCCAGATTAGGACCTGAGTGCAGCCATGCAGCGGGTGACACCTCAGCACCACACTAGTTCAGATGGAGTGGGACAGTGTGAGGTGTTTTTATGGTGGCCTGAGTGCCACGTCTGCCACCAACCCCCAAGTTTTTCTCTGCAGGTTGGAGGGCCTACATGCAAGGATGGTGCAGATTAACGTCATACCCGGGACGGAGCAATTGCAGGTCAAGGGCCCAACAGAGCAGAGTCCCTTCTGGCAATATACAGGATTTGAACATGGAAACCTTCCGATTGCCAGTGCAGATCTCTAGCCTCAGAGCCAGCACTCTGCCCTACAACAAATCACAGACTCAGCTTAACATTAACAGCTCAACATCCCACATTGGGGACGTGGGAGGAAAGCGGATCACGCTGGCATAATATTTCTCTTTAAAACTAATAACACAACATCAAGTTTGAGTTCACAGAGAGCTGCAGCATAAGCAGCATTGGGGGCAAGGCAGGAACAAACTCCCGATGAGGTCGGTGCCAGTCCATCACAGTGGCCGCTCACCGACATCGTCACATTCATTCATACGTGGCCAGGTGAGAATCTGCCATCTGTCCAGTACACACACCTTTGGGGCATGGAAGTCTCCCAAAAAAAGTCCATGTGGACAAGCAGTCCGGGCAAACAGGAACCAGGAGTAGCATTCGAGTCCAGGGCACGGGGTCTGCAAGGCAGCAGGAGCAGCACAAAGCACAATGCCAGCGATCTGAAATAATGAAGTGCAGGAGAGGACATAACGAAATGAGGCCAAGAAGGGAAAGAAACCGAACCAAACCTGAAAGACCCCATAAATAATAATAGTAATAATTCTTTGCATTTATATAGTGCTTTTCTCATTACTCAAAGCGCTCAGCAATTGCAGGTTAGGGCCCCACAGAGCAGAATCCCTTTTGGCATTTTACAGGATTTGAACCGGCAACCTTCTTATTGGCAGTGCAGATCCCTACCTCAGAGCCACCACTCCTAAATAAATGCTTAGTGACGATGAGCTTTGCTACATTTACATTTATATTCATTTGCTTGGCAGATGCTTTTATCCAACACCACTGACAAAAGAGGTACAACTGAGTAACATTAGGCTCGGGCCTGCTCAGCAAATGTAATTGGACGGGTAACAAAAAGTGAAAAGAGGTGGTAACTAATAAATATTGTGGCAATATATTGGGAACACGAGAGGGCAGCTGCCCTGGTTGCATCAAGGCCACAGGATCGCAGCTGGCAAGCTGGCACCCAGAGGATTATGGAGCCTTGGACCGCAGCACTTCTGCCACACCAGCATTATAAAAGGGGGCACCTCACCGGAGTTGGGAGGACAGAGGACAGAGCTTGTGAGAGAGGAGTGGAGGCGGCAAAAGAAGAGAAAAGCAAATAAAAGGAGAAGAAAAGGAAAAGGAGAGGGGTGATTTGTGCACTGTGTGTTCTGTGGCGAAGGAAGAATAAACGTGTGTGCTTTTGGACTTGAGTGTGTCTGTCTGTGATCCGGGCTTCTTTAACAATATACAGTCAAGGATTACAATCAATAAGGCAATGAAACTTAGTCAAACAATAATGTAACCAACAATATAAAATATCACAGAGCAAAGGTTTTTTTTTCCAGTGAATCTGACAGATATTCACAAAACAGTTGGACCTTCAATCACTTCTTAAATAAACTGCTCAAAAAAATTAAAGGCACACTTTCTAATCAGAGTATAGCATCAAGTCAGTGAAACGTCTGGGCTGTTGATCTGGTCAGTTAAGGAGCAGAAGGAGTTGTTAATCAGTTTCATCTGCTTTGGTGCACTAGGGGGGCAACAACAAGACGACCCCCAAAACAGGTTAAACAGGTGGAGGCCACTGACATTTTTCCCTCCTCATCTTTTCTGACTGTTTTTTCACTGATTTTACATTTGGCTACAGTCAGTGTCACTACTGGTAGCACGAGGCAATGCCTGGACCCTACAGAGTTTGGTGGCACAGGTAGTCCAACTTCTCCAGGTGCCATTTCCAGAAGGTTTGCTGTGTCTCCCAGCGCAGTCTCAAGTGGACGGAGGAGATTCCAGGGGACAGGCAGTCACTCTAGGAGAGCTGGACAGGGCCGTAAAAGGTCCTTAACCCATCAGCAGGACTAGTATCTGCTTCTTTGGGCAACAAGGAGCAGGATGAGCACTGCCAGAGCCCTACAAAATGACCTCCAGCAGGCTACTGGTGTGAATGTCTCTGACCAAACAATCAGAAACAGACTTCATGAGGGTGGCCTGAGAGATCTCTACTGGGCCCTGTGCTCACTGTCTGGCACGGTGCAGCTCGAGTGGCATTTGCCATAGAATACCAGTATTGACAGGTGCACCACTGGCGCCCTGTGCTTTTCACAGTTGAGAGCAGGTTCACTCTGAGCACATGTGACAGACATGAAGCCGTGGAGAACATTATGATGCCTGTAACATCATTCAGCATGACTGGTTTGGTGGTGGGTCAGTGATGGTCTGGGGAGGCATATCCATGGAGGGACGCACAGACCTCTACTGGTTAGACAACAGCACCTTGACTGCCATTAGGTATCAGGATGACATCCTTGGACCCACTGTCAGACTATGCTGGTGCTAAGGGTTCTGGGTTCCTCCTGGTGCACGACAATGCCTGGCCTCATGTGGTCAGAGTATGCAGGCAGTTCCTGGAGGATGAAGGAATTGATACCATTGACTGACCCCCACACTCGCCTGACCTAAATCAAATAGAACACCTCTGGGACATTATGTTTCAGTCCATCAGATGCCGCTAGGTTGCACCTCAGACTGGTCCAGATCTGGGAGGAGACCCCTCAGGACACCATCTGTCATCTCATTAGGCGCATGCCTCCCCCCGAGGTTGTCAGGCATGCAAACAAGCAAGAGGTGGGCCATACAAACTACCGAGTACAATTTGGAGTTGCTGCAATGAAATCTCGGCAAAACGGACTGGCCTGCCACATCATTTTTTCACTTTGATTTTCAGGGTGTCTTTGAATTCAGCGCTCTGTAGGTTGATCATTTTCATTTCCATCAAACGATGTGGCATCCTTTTGTTCCTAACACATTACCATATCAGTCCATATCAGTAGAGATATCCAGCAGGATTTTTTTTTCCCATTGAAGTGTTTTCAAAGTGTTCCTTTAATTCTTTTGAGAATTTTACATTGAAGGAGTCAGCAGTACAGATGGAGGTGGGCAGCCTGTTCCACCAAATAGGAATTACACAGGAAAAGAGTCAAGATTGAGACTTGATGCCACATAGAGGTGGCATCACCAGACACTGTTCCCTGGCAGACCTGAGTGGGTGAGAAGGAGCATAGCACTTCACCAGTGTCTCCAGATATTCAGATGCTGACCCATTGACTGCTCTGCAGAAAAGTGTCAGGGATTTGAACTTAATGGGTGCTGCTATAGGGAGCCAATGTAGCGACCTGAAGAGAGGAGTGACATACGACTGTCTCAGCTGGTTATATACCAGACAGGCTGCTGTCTTCTGGACCATCTGCAGTGACTTGATGGCACATGTGGGTACTCCTGCCAGAAGTGAGCTGCAGTAGTCCACATGCAACAACACCAGAGCCTGGACCAGAAGATGTACTGCATACTCTGTCAGGTTAAGGTCTGAACTTGCGGATGTTGTGCAACGTGAACCTGACAGAATGAGAAACAGCAGAGATGTGGTCAGAAAAAGATTGCAGATCATCAATTACCAACCCAAGGTTGCGTACTGACTTGGCAGGTGTTAGCGACAGTGACTACACAGAGATGGGGAGTTGAGCAGACTGGCTGGCTGGCCAAGATCACAAGGGACTCGGCTTTCATTAAAATGAACACAATCTACAGACACCTTTAAAATGCTGAGCTACCAAAAAACAAATATCACAAATAACACATACTTGAATCACATAGTCATTTATATATATATATATATATATATATATATATATATATATATATATATATATATATATATATATATATATAGATACGTACAGTATATTCATATATATATGTATATATACACACATACACACACATATATACAGTATATGTATAAAATCCCAGCCACAACTACATAAGCATCAGTCTGGGGTCCAAACACCCTCTGTTCTAAAGACCTCACCTTTGACCCTGTCTTCTTCTTCTTCTTCTTCCACAATACTTTTTCATTTCCTTCTTTTCCTTCTCATTTATTCCTCCTCCTCTCATGACTCCAGCTCCCCCTGGGTTTGGCGGAGGGCTGTTTTTAACCTGTGAGCACTTCGGTCACGTCACCGGTGTAGCGAGGAAGCCCTTCTGGGTTAGGCAGTATGTCCACCTGACTGAGGAGGTTCCCCCCAACAGCTCCCTCTAGTGGCCCTCCACAACTACGACTACCATGCAGCATAGTGGGTGTCCAAGCAGGAGCAATGCCAGAGGGATGCTGCCACGCAGTGGAATGGGGGGACAGACAGCCTCAGGAGGCAGACACTTCCTGTCCTCCTGTTATATCCTCCTCCTAATGGGCAAAAGGATAAAGCAACCATCCCACCCTTGAGATGCTGGCGAGAGAGTTTGAATTTAAAATTGTCCTGCAACAAGTAGGAGGTGGCGACGGAGATGGCAGCATTTTTGATTTCTGTCCAAAGCCTTGGGCTCTTGACTGTGCCACCCACTAGTCGGCTGCAGACCACCGAATGATCACAAGAAGCTGAATTTACCCCCTAATAAAAGGAGTTTTGAACAGCCGGCACATGCAAACTTCTCTGAAAAGCTACAAGGTGTGCAGGATGGCATCATCTGCAATGCTTTGAGATTGAGTAGAACAGAGAAAAAAAAAAACATCTCATAAGCAGCAATGACATACAAGCTGATTATTTATTGTGTTGGTTTTAGAAATATCACAAGATTTAGCTGAGCTAAAATACATCTATTAAAGCACCACCGCTGCTCATAAGAATTGTCTAATTAAGCAAATTGTTACCTGCTTTTTATGAAGACCTTTACAGAATTAAAAGAATCCATTACACCAGACCACTTTTAATTTACATTCTGCGTATTTTCTCATTAAACTAAAAGCTCATCCTTGTCAAGCAGTCTTACCTCGGCCGCTCCTTCCTTCCATTTTAGCATCTCGGCCTGCTCTGTTTTTATTCTTTACTCTTTTGCGCTCTTATTTAACGGGGAGGAGGGCCTCATTATGATTATTAGATAACATGGACTTGAATAAATGCATTCACTTACAATATTTACATTGCAAAGCCACTGTGAAGTGAATAAAACGAGCTTGGGAATGAACTGACATTGCGCCCTCCTTGTTTCATTAATACGACGTGCTTTTGGCTAACAAACCGTCAAGATACGCAGTTCACAGATGTGGGACGTTTCCAAGAGAAATGACCCAACGTGCTTTGCGAAGCTGCTGTCTTCAAGTAAACTTGACCACCATCGTTATCGTCTCTTCTTGCCGTGATCCCTTGTGTAGGATGGTTTGCAGCATTTTAGCCGGAGAGTTGTAGGCTTCTGAACGTTTCAAGAAGTTCTCAATGAAGGCCTTGTTGATATCCACTCCTTTCCCAAATGCAACGTGGAAGTTGTTGCTGAGGACTCCATAAATATTAGCGGGGTCACTGTTGGTGCCAAAGAACATGAAGAGAGTGTAACAGTCTTTGCCAATGGAGGAGCAGAAGGTGATGATCTTCTCCTGCTTGGTTTTGTCA
Source organism: Polypterus senegalus (assembly GCF_016835505.1). Taxonomy (NCBI): domain Eukaryota; kingdom Metazoa; phylum Chordata; class Cladistia; order Polypteriformes; family Polypteridae; genus Polypterus; species Polypterus senegalus. The sequence goes on along the minus strand of NC_053154.1, from coordinate 65,338,096 downwards.
GACGCCTCAAGCTTGGCCATCTGCACGGCCTCCGTCATGGGCACCACCTGATCGCTGGGCACATTCTCCTCTCCTGCCAGATGGAAGACGTGAACTGCGATCTGAACCTTGGGGTCCTTGGAAGAGTCGTCTAGCACAGCCCAGACCCAGTCTGTGCCCATCAGAATCTCCTGCTTCGGGGTCATAATGGTGCAGTTGACCATTTCGGGGAGTTGCAGCTGCACACTGCGGCTGATGTATGTCATGAGAAAAATCTCTTTCAGGAGTGAAGAGCTGACACAAAACTTGTTTTCGGGATCCTTAAAGACCAGGTACTCTCGGGTCCGCTGGGACGCATGGGAAATGCAGTCGGCGAAACGCTGGCAGAAGTCGCTCTTCATGGTTTTATTAAATATGTCTTTAATGATGTTCCTGGGTTGCATTTGTGACTCGAGTTGTCCCATCTTCACCAGCTCAAGGCAGATTTAAAGAGAGGTTTCCTTCATACACTGAAAAAAAAGACAAGATAGTTAACTATGAGTCTGTGCAGGTTACAACGTTATTACTGCCCTCCACTATGTCCTGGGTGGGCTGCACTTCTGGAAAGTCTACAGCTGTCAACAGTTGGAAAATGTGCCTGCAATGAATCTGAGCAAAGTGCGTGAGCGACAATGCTGTGACACAACTGCTGTCAAATCTGATACTATAAACGTTAATGAAAAATAAATAGTTAGCAGAATGAACCCCTAAACAACTTAAGGGAGACACTAACCCTCGAGGCTGCTTGCTAATTGTGAAGACATCCCAAGTACAGGTAGTCCCCAGGTTACGGACATCCGACCTTTGTGCCTAAGTAACTGCCGCTCCGTCATCTTCGCCCTGGGGACGCTGCAAGTGGTGGCTGTACGGAGGCTGGAGGGGGGGCGATTTCGCTGCCTGCGCAGCGTAGTGTCCCTCGGGTGGCTCCCGGCAGCAAGCAGTTTCACAGCCCACCCACCACACACGGCTGCCCCGTTCGTTCTCGGTGGGTGGCTGGTAATGCTGCAAGTGGTGACCCTGTTGTGGCTGAACGGAGGCCATTGTGGGTGAACGGGGTGGTGGGGGGTAGCATTGTAGTGTGCATCAGATGGCTGCCTATTGAATGGGGGTGATTCACTACCTGCCTTTGGCCGCACCATGTTTGTTCTCAATGGGCAGACGCTGCAGGCAGCATACTGTAGTGGAGATGAATGTGAGGTGGGCTCCTGATGAACTTCCCCTCGCCGCCCCATTCATTCTCAATAGCAAGCCTGCTTGTACTGTTACGCACATAGCAGGAAGTTGTCGCTTGTCTGTACATCAGATGTTTGACGACTGGTGCCTTCCTGCTGTGATAGCGTGTACAGTACTGTGCAGAAGAGCTCATCTTAACCTTTCGTCTTCACCCTTCAACAATGTCTCTGAAACACAAATCTGATGCAAGTGCTGGTGATACAGTAAAGAAGAGAAAAACCATCACCATTAAAAATAAAGTAGAAATAACAAAAAGGTCAGAGAGAGGTGAAACTCCATCATTCATTGGCAGAGCACTTGGTCACAGTCGGTCAACAATGGCATTTATTAAAATAAAGTACCTGTACCAGACTTACATACAAATTCAGCTTAAGTACAAACCTACAGTCCCTATCTCGTACGTAACCCGGGGGCTGCCTGTACTCCGAATTCAGAAGCTCAGGCTAACAAACATCCATGTAGCCTCAGTCTGTAAACACATACAATGATAACAGCAGATAAACAATGAGAATACACCATGAAGTCCGTGGTTTCCTTCAGCCGATGGCGGTGCCTCTCATTAGTACAAGAGACGAGTCGAGCCTACTTACAATGGCTGTTTTAAATCCACCTTTGTCAGCATTTACTCTCCTGTACAAGACCAAAACATTTCAGCAGTTTTCTCTGCATTTCATTTTTTTTATAAAGGTAAGGCTACTCACCCAGGGCACCAGTTCTTTGTCTTCTTCCAAGGGAACAGAATCTGCGTCCAAGTCCACTTCTGCAACCTAATAAGAAAACTGCAGGTTTGAATGCCAGATGACATCTGGAAGGGCGGCTTTTCAAATGAAGGAGGATCCTAAATACGCTTGTTTGCCATTCAAATCCTAACTTGCTTTGTGAGCCAGCAAAATTCAGCACTTTACTCGGGCAGGTGCAGCTTCACTGTTACGTTCCTGTCAGGTCTGTTTAATTAGTGCAGCTCAGCTTTTAACAAACAAACAAAATCATCATACTTGGACTGATGAAAAGTTCACGTTGGATAGAATCAGTCTGATGGACTGCTGACCCTACTCAGGATAAAGCAAGACTTGAAAAATGATGGAAGGAAGGTTTAGTTTCCACCCTCTGCAATCCAAACTTTTGAAAGAATGAAAATAAGCACACCACCCTGAGACAAATCTAAAGGCAGATGTCAATTGTTGGTCCTTCCTTTTATTTGAAATGCTCGTAATAAAGATATTTAAAGCCTCGGCTGCTGTCTGAGGAGCGAGGCCATTGCTAAGTCACGTGGCCTTTGCGTTTCAGCGCGGCTTCAGAGGCCTGTAACGTAGTTTAGCATAACAGGCCAGGCTTCAGCTTGGCAGACAAGTGCATAATTGGAATTCAGCTGTCAAGTATAACCTTCCTTCCATAAAATATACAAATATAGCACCAGCTTGCCCCACTTTTGGACAGACTGTCCTGAACTGAATGGGATTGATGAAAATATGCACACCGATAAGGCCATGCCTCAAGCATAGAGCAGAGAAAATGAGAGAGCTCGTCGACACACAGAGTGGCTGTTTAGCTAGCTGGATCAACACGGGCATTAGTAGTGAAGATGACAATAAAAAAAATGGCATTGGTATGAGCCGCCACGTTTTGGGGTGTTCATAAAAAATGGAATGATTTGGCCATAGAAGAACATAATAAACAAGGACAGTTGTGTCAGACATTCAAAATGTTACAATGTGTGCTTCAATTGAAATGTCCAAAGTCTAAGGATTCTCGATCGTTACAGAAATTAGTTATTTTTCACCCTCTGTCGGAGGTCCATAGAGGGCTAGATCCCTAGTAAAGGATCAAAAATTAAAAATAACATCTTGTTCATTAGGGCAGCACGGTGGCGCAGTGGTGGCGCTGCTGCCTCGCAGTTAGGAGACCTGGGTTCGCTTCCCGGGTCCTCACTGCGTGGAGTTTGCATGTTCTCCCCGTGTCTGTGTGGGTTTCCTCCAGGCACTCCAGTTTCCTCCCACAGTCCAAAGACATGCAGGTTAGGTGCATTGGTGATCCTACATTGTCCCGTGGGTGGGTGTGCGTGCGCCCTGCCCGGGGTTTGTTTCCTGCCTTGCTCCCTGTGTTGGCTGGGATTGGCTCCAGCAAACCCCGGTTGTTAGGGTATAGTTGGTTAGATAATGGATGGCTCTTGTTCATTATCACAGACCTTGACGTAGTTTACAATGATACCCTACACGCTTATATTTGCCATTTATAACCTGCTGGGAGTTGCTGTTAGAGGGCTAGGACCACCAGTAAATAATCAAATATTACAGTATCATAGTCAGGATCAGCAACCTTGAAACAGCCGAAACCGACACTCCTATATGTCTGTGTTGGCAATTTCTATTCGTTTGAAGTTTTGTGAAAAGGAGTAACTTTGACACCTTGTATCCCATTAACCTTTTTTGAGTCACGGACCCCTTTAAGAATCTGATGAAAACTATGGACCCCCTTCCCCAGAAATATTCACATAAATACAACTTTGCATGCAATGAGTATAATGTACTTTATTTATTGAGATTGGATTATATGACCTACACAAAGTATCATTAAACTTTAAAGTGAACAATCTAAAAAGAACACTCCTTTTGTATGCAAAATGTAATGGCCACTCATTATAATTATGAAGTACAATCCTTTTTTTGCAAATTAAAACAGATCTACTACTACTACGTTTTCTACTACCATTACTACATCGATTCTAAATCAACATTACCGGGCTGTATAGTGAATATAAATATTCATTCTTATCTGACCCTCACGGACCCCCTGAAACCCATTCACGAACCTCATGTTAAGAACGCCTGCATTAGGAGGTGAACCTCTCTGTTTGAACTTCAAATCCTTCTGATCATTTTTTCCGAAGACACCTTTGGCTTATTCTTTGCTATAAAGTGTCATTTTCTGCACAAAATATCATCCAATAATGGCCTAAAAATGTTTTTTTTCAAATCTAGAAGAGCAGAAATAGGAGTAAAGCTTCACATCTCGTTTAATTAGACATCAAGACGAATTGAACGGTATATCATATGTGGAGGTTTTCTCAGGAAATATCAATTTTAAAAATGTTCATAAATAATTCATATGAGCATGATAACGTGTAGCCAATCATTTCTCTTCACAAACAACTTCGTCTGCCTTAAAGGTTGGGGGGCAGCGAGTGGTTTAGCTGAATCCCATGCCCAAGTTTCCTTTGACGCTTACCCTGGAAGAACTGAAGAAGACAAGCAACTTGTCACATCCTTGAGAAAAGACCCCCTGCTTCCTCAATGTTATAAAAAGGCAACTTTGAAAGGTGGGATTATCTCTGAGTTGACCACAGGCTTGACGCGTGTTTTGGATGTTAAAGCATTTTCAGCTAAATAACCTCCTTGGTATCCATTGATGCTATAGCCATTCTTGGATGATGGCACCAAAAGTGTGCCTCATCTCTATTTGGGAAAGGTAATGCCTTCTCAAAACAGCTACCTACCTTAATCAGCCCTGCTGTTAAACAAAATCTGTTAACTGGTTAAACTTTAGAACTAACCATATTTAACGTTTGCTCCAATTTTTATTTGGAATAAGATATGCATGTGACATTCTAGCATATAACGCCCAATTATATAAACATGATAATGAATCACATGCACCAAAGATGGATGCATCCAACTGTCATCTAACCCTTTCAATCCAATTTAGGGTCATGGGGGGCAGATGCCATTTCCAGCGTTGTGAAGCAACCATGCCTGGTGGGCCAGATCATCCAGCCACATTCACTTCTTTCATGCCAGGCTGTGTGATTTTGGAAAGTGAGAGGAAAAGCCAGCTGATAAGATGACAAGCCCAAGCTGGGATTTGACCCTAGGATTCTACGAAAGCAAACCCCTGAATTTTGTCTGTAAATGTTTTGGTGGCCAGTTTACTTCTGCACTGTTTGACCATTCTTCTCTCTTATTTTATGTGCAGTGCACTAAATATTAACACTCATTTATCTCCATACAGACTGGCACCTGTAAACGCACTCTCGCTCACAATACCGTACACTCAGAGGCCACTTTATAGGTTCATCTGCTTGTTAATGCAAATATCTAGTCAGCCAATCACAAGGAAGCAACTCGATGCATTTAGGTATGTAGACATTGTGATGACAACCTGCTGAAGTTCAAATCGAGCATCAGAATGGGGAAGAAAGTTGATTTAAGTGACTTTAAATGTGGCAGTATTTTAGAAACTGCTGATCTACTGGGATTTTCATGCACAACCATCTCTAGGGTTTACAGAGAATGGTCTGAAAAAGGGAAAATATCCCGTGAGCAGCAGTTCTCTGGGTGAAAATGCCCTGTTGATGCCAGAGGTCAGAGAGGAATGGCCAGACTGGTTCAAGCTAATGGAATGGCAACAGTAAATAACCACTCGTTACAACCGAGGTATGCAGAAGAGCATCTCAGAACACACAGCATGTCACACCTTCAAGCAGATGGGCTACAGAAGCTGGAGACGACAGTGGGTGCCACTCCTGTCAGCTAAGAACAGGCAGCTGAGACTACAATTCACACGGCTTCACCAAAACTGGACAATAGAAGATTGGAAAAAATGTTACCTGGTTTAATGATTCTCGATTTCTCCTGCTACACTCAGGTGGTAGGTTCAGAATTTGGCATCAACAACATGAAAGCATGGATCCATCCTGCCTTGTATCAACATTTCATGCTGGTGGTGGTGGTAATGATATGGGGATATTTTCTTGGCACACTTTGGGCCCCTTGGTACCAACTGAGCATCGTTTAAGTGCCATAGACTATCCGAGTATCCTCCTAAAGCTGGCCACCCAGCCAAACTGAGCAGCTGGGATAGAAGGGGCTTGCTAAAAGTGGTGACCAAAAACCTGATGTCAGGTTCAGTCAGACTGAGCTCCAGAACCTTAGTGGAGATGAGAGACGCTTCCACGATGACAGCCATCACTGCAATTCTCCACCAATCTGGGCTTTATTACAGAGTGGTCAGACAGAAGCATGTCCTTCAGTAAAAGACGCATGAAAGCCCACTTGGAGTTTGAAAAATGGCACCTATAGGCATCTCAGCTTGTGAGAAATAATTCTCTGGTCTGATGAAATCAAGATTAGCATCATGTCTGGAGAACTCCAGGCACTGCTCATCACCTCTAGAATACCATTCCAGTGAAGAAGCATGGTGGTGACAGCCAAGGACTGGGAGACATGACAGGGTTAAGGAAAGCTGAACAGGAAAAAGTACAGAGATATCCATAATAAACACCAGCTCCAGGGTGCTTTGGACTTTAGAATGAGCCAAAGGTTCACCAACCAAAAAGACGACAACCCTAAGCAAAGCAAAGCAAAGACAACACAGGCATGGCTGGGAACAATTTAGGGCATGTCATTGAATTTCTCAGCCAAAGCCCAGTCATGAATGCAACAGGACATCTCTGGAGAGGCCTGGAAATGGTCTACTAATCCAAAATGACAGAACTGAAGAGGATCTGCAGAGAATGGTAGAAAAAATCCCCAAAACCAGTCGTGTGAAGCTTGTCATGTCATACCCCAGAAGACTCCAGGCCATAATTGCTGTCAAGGGGGCTTTATTTAAGTAAACGGTCTGAATACTTGTGTCAAGGTGAGATTTTAGTTTGTTATTTTTAATAAATTGCAAAAAAAAAATCCTTAAAATCATGTTTTCCCTTCGTCATTCTGGGAGATTGAGTGTTACTTGATGAGGGGAAAAATTAACGTATAGTACATTCACGTTCTCAGAGTTTAATAACCAGAAAGATTTGCATGCAGTGAAGAAGTATATAAAGTAGCCAGGTACTTTGTGTGCACAAACCACCTATGGAAACTATGAACGTTCACAGCACTGGAAAACAGTGGAACTGTCTGTTTTTCTGCCTCTTGCCTTGTGAAAGCATCACCACCATTCACTGCTCTGTTAAACATGAAGGTTGACTGTTATTGTTCATCACTGCCGACAGTCTTGACGTTTCCTCACCAGTGGTTCAGCTTTGTTGATTCTTGTTCATTCCTCGATGCTCACCAGCCATTCTACTCGTGGTGTTTCTCTAAATTATTTAACTTCTTTAGGTCATTTAAGTAGTCTCTTTACGTTGCACCACCTTACAAGATAGTCACAATTTTCTTCTCCTTCATCATGGGTATGACATATCTCTGAGTTTACCAGATTTAGAGCTTCCTCATTACTCATTTTCACTGTCAAAAAATATCTTCATCAGCACTGTTAGTGCTCATTCAGTCTGATCAAGGAGGTTTCTGCTATGCAAGACAGTGAGGGACACTGGGCTTAGTGTTGGTTCAGGTGCTTCTTCCATTATGAACTTCATGTTGGTAATTAAAAATCAGTCACCTCTCTGTTGTCTACCTACTTCATTTACATTTAGATTTACATTTATTTGCTTGGCCGATGCTTTTATCCAAAGCAACTTACAACAGAGGCAAACATAACTGAGTAACATTAGGTGCATGCCTGTTTGTATACTAGGCCAGGTTAACAAAAGTTGATTGCCACAAGTGAAGAGAGGTAATAACTAATAATTTACAATCATGGATTATAACAATGAGGCAATTAAACTTAATAAATTAACCAACAATATAAAAGATCATTTTTTTTCTCTTCAATCAATTTCGACAGATATTCACAGAACAGATGGGTCTTCAATTGCTTCTTAAATACAATGACGGAGACAGCAGTATGGATGGAGGTGGGCAGGTTCACAAGGAAAAGAGTTGGGATTGAGACTTGATGCCACGTATAGGTGGCTTCACCAGACGCTGTTCCCCGGCAGACCTGAGATGGCGAGAAGGAGGATAACACCTCACCAGTGTCTCCATATACTCGGGTACTGACCCACTAACTACTCTGTAGACAAGCATCATGGGGATTTGAACTTAATTCTTAAGAAGAACCAGAAGAAGAAGAAACAGTTAAGAGTGTCTGGTAAGAAAGTTTTAAATTGGACCAGAAAATAACAGTCAAAGTTTCACTTCCTCTGGTAGCACATTGCAAATGGTGCTGGTAATATCAGTGCACTATGACGTGAAGGTACACAACTGAGATCTCATTCAGATATTTCATTCACTTTTTCAGGAGAGTGTCAACAAGCTGAATATACCTTTGCACCCATAAGAAAAGTGTCCAGTTACTTTTGGGAATGTTCTTGGCATTCTCAAGCAGGCTTCTAAGAGAGTTATACCCAGTAAGCCCAACCACCAGTCACTCTGCATCCTCAATAAATGTCTCCTAGTTTCTCTTCCTCTTTATACTCTGTGGAACTCAAAGAATGTTGAGCCACCCACTGTACTGTATATAGTGAGTGAGCCTGGTAAATCCTCATGTGGGCCTGCAATAGCTGCTATAAAGTTTATTACCATAAAATAGATTGAATGATAAATCAACATGGCTCCCTAGTGACCCGCATCCTCTAGCGCGATGCCCACAATGACAATGATGCACAAATACTTTAGTCACTCTTACAATACCCACTGCCCTCACTTGTGAACAAGGCTTACTCCAACATCTAAGGCACCGCGCTATTACTTACAGACAGCACACTATTCATTTCCAGGAGCAAATCACATCCTCAGCCTCAGGACCCTAAACCATATACGCTCTGAGCTTCAACTTTTCAGAAATAAGTCACAAATGGTAGAGGTGAAGAGACACTTATTAGGTGGGGTTGAATGCCTAAATAAAATGTATTAAATCACCTCTCTCTCTACTGGGAAGGAGGGGGAAAAATGGCACTTCCTATACCACTAGCATCCACAAACAAGGTGTAGAGTTGTCACCATAACTGACAGCATCCATCTTTCCACTATAGCTCTTGGCTACTGGATTCTTAAATATGGCCCATTCGCTCTTCACATCCCTGACTCGACTCCAAGATGTTGGCTGGCCTCTTTCTAGAATTACAAGTTGAAAATGGCACCATTAAAGGGAACCACTAGGCATTCCCAGGATATCCACATTGCTCCATAAGACTGAGCCATAAAAAAGTGGTAATTGGCTTGAAAGCTCAGAATCTTGGTTTTGAGCAATGACTTCTCTAAGAAGGCCAAATACTGTAGCAGTTTGATAAATAGATGTTAACAACAGTCATAGCTTTTGTCTCTTTAACTGTGAATCAAATTCATATAATATTCCTTTCACAAGCGCAAACTCCAACTGAATGAGACTAGCTGGTTTAATGGTAAAACAGAATCTGGCCAATGCCTTTACCATCGAGCAACTCCACCTGTTCAACAAAAAAGTCAGTGCTATGCACAGAGATGAGCGTGTCTATGTACATTTAATACTTTTGGCTCATAGGAAGAGTTCTAGTTCTTTTCTTTGTTGCTAGTGTAGTTACACCACACGCTCCAAGAGTCATTCAGTATTGCCAAGGTCTAGTCCATCTAAATCTGACCCATATTTGCTGATGGGTATAGGGATGCTGAGCCCACAGGGTGATTCTGCATGGCTTTTCCAGTCAGTGTATGGACATCTTACACACAGTACACCCCAGGAATCAAGACAGGTTTTATGGATGCCAAGAACCATGTCATCAGTAAGTGTCTGCTCTGAGCAGTGCTTCTATTGTCAAACTGACTTAAGGTGAGGGGCCAGTTAAAAAATGATAAAAAATGCACACGCCACATAAAGGACCAAAACAAAGACAACAAAAATCAAAAAATATTATTTGCTCTGCTAACAGGATGTGCTAATACAGAATTTTGATGAATAAAACAGGCATCTCATTGTGGATTTTATGCACAATGAACATATTTGCAGTGCAAAGGCCAAAATTTTATTTCATAGCATGTATTATATCTGGAAGAAATTCAACTCTATATCATATTGCTGTTTTATATTATTTGTAGCTTTTCTCATGCACTTCATGAGTGCACCTTTTCACCCATATGCTTACTTATATAAAAAGCTGTGTAATCAAGTCCCACTTTAAAAATTTCACACTTATAACACATAATATACTGCATGTTGAACATTTTAGGCATACAACATCTATTTAATTGGGCTTACTATGATTAAATACAAATGTGAAGATGAATGCATTTAATACTGTAGCAGTCTGGAATTGAGCTTCTATCGCTCAGTAGATTGTGTTGTGCCATGTATAACTGTTTCTGACATTTGCATTGTTACAATAAATTTGTGTTGATTCTAGTAAGCACATGTTCCCATTAAAACCTAAGTGTGTGTCATTGAGCGATAATTTAAATTCTATGTGATAAATTAGTCTCTAGTATTTATACTAGTTAATACACAAAAACAGATTTTAGCTAATTTTAACAACTGCAAAAATAAAGGCTTAAATTAAGCAGAGCTGGTTGAATTTATTCACTAAACGTCAACATTCTGTAATGGTACATAATATAGGGGAAAATACGGAAAACAGTTCAGGATTTTATATTGAATTATGCATATGAAGTATTTAACAGAAACTCAATCTTTTAATTTCATTTTTAAATATAATCAAATAATGACGTACTTTGTATTTTTATGTTTTCATATTAATCATTTACACATTAATGTGTTATTTCTTTTATTTTCTTAAGCCACATGTCCCTAGTTACAACTTTTTATAAACTGTAGACAAAAGGAATAACTTTGTAGGTGAATCCTAGCTACTTTTAATGACTGTCCTTGCTACTTGAGGCATGTCTGTAGAGCCGCATGTATTCGTGAGGTGCCAACATTCCTGGGAAATGGCAGACCACACAATAAGATGCCAGGTATGTACCAACAACAACAACAACACATATACTGACTGATGCCAAGGCATATATAGGGGGGTCCAGATCTAATTATGCAATTTTCATTACGCTATAACTTAACTTTATTGCATAGAAAATCACCCGAAAAATCCCGGACCATTGAGAAGTGTGCGAACTGACAACATGAAGAATCGTCTTAGCCCCGAACTGGAATCGTCCCCGCATAAATCAGTCATCCAGACGATCTGGATCTGCATAATTAGATCTGGACCACCCTGTACTGTAGCTAGGAGAAAAATTTAAAATTCTAGTCAAAAAGGAATCTACGATCTTCTTCTGTACCAAAAGTGGCTTTAGTGTTTGGGTTCTCATATTTAAACTGGGTCAAATACTCTTCACAACTGATAAGCGGGTGGCTGTGCCCCTCAATGAGCTCATGTGGACAGAAGTATATACTCTACCAAGTACCAAGACATATACAGAACAAATTACCTTGTTGAACATACAATAAAAACATCAAATCAGTGTGTAGTACAACACAGAAATGAAATAAGAACATAAATCATTATTTTTAGTAAACATAAATATATTAGAAGAAAAACAAATGAAAAGAAATAAAAGAAATACATCAGCATATTAGTTCAAGTAAAAATGTTTTATAGCAAATTAAATCATTTACACCATCTTACAGGGCTTTAATTTAGAAACATTTGCCTTTTTTGCAAAAGCTCTTTAACTGTTTCCTTAATAAAGCAGAGGTATGGTGGTTGTTTACTTGGTCAATCAGCAAGTTAGAAGGCGTTTTCTTCTTAAAGTGTTGCAGCATCACCTCGTCTGATGTCCTTCAGAAACTCATCGTGGCTTAACATATACTGAAAGTAAGAATTATGACAGGCCTGTGTGTTAGTCTGAAGCAGACAGCTGGTTAAAATATTGTTAAAAGAGAATATATTCATAATGCTGTTTTCTTAATTGGAATTGTATTTCATAATTGGAAAAACCGTTGGTAACAATGAACCTGGAACAACTTAAAAATGCTGACCTTTATGGTATATGAAGACACAGTTTGTGCACCATATGAACGTCTACTTAGTATAGTGTGCTATGCTATTGCAAACAGAATTACAATGAGCTTGCAGTATAAAAGAGAGCATTTTTGCCAGTCGTTGAAGAAGCAGCAATCAATCAGTACCTACTGCTATAAAACTATGACATTTAATATTCTGCCTACTATGTCCTACATACTGTTCACTAAAACACTACACTGAAAAAACAGATTTTAACCCTTGTCTGTCACTACCTTCTTCTTCTCAGATGTCTGCTGTTTCTTACCTTTCACTACATATACCGCTTGTTTCCTAAAAGCAGGACCCTCTTACTGTTTTTGTGTTACATGAGGGTACCTTCCTCTCATAAGTTAAATAAGAAAAACAAACAAACTGTGGCATAGTGGCGTTGAGGTTAAAGGCGCTACCTCACTGTACCTAGGACTAGGCCGATTCCTGACTTGGTCACAGGAGGTGTGGATTTGTATGTACTCCCCATCTAGTAAGTTAACCAATGACCGCTAAACGGCTTGGTATGCCCAAGTGTAAGGTGATGTGTGTGAATATACCGTTAATGGAGGGCTGGGTTCTGCAGTATGTTTCATGTTGGTGCCACTCTGCCAATGGAGTAAGCAAATTAAGTAAATGAATGGACAAAATGTTTAATCAAATGGCAGTTTTCTGATTATCTGTGTTTTATTTATAAGAGAAATTAATATATTAGTAAGATATGAAGTTTTGTTTACTTAGTATTTTGAAAAAGACTGATTTGAATATGAGAGCTTGCTGCGTATAATATAGTGTTATGAATGTCCTTTTAAGTAAATATCAAAAATAAAACATACTTGAATCAATAAGCCATTTATATATGCCATTTATCATAGGTATGCTATACAGTACCTGCCAAATAATACAAGGAGTACATGACACATGTTTCGCCCTAATGGGACTCATCAGGTGTACGCACATTTTCTTCCCCATGTGGAGATCAAACATCAGATGTCAGCACCTGAGGGAAAGCATCAGACATTGCACTATGGTGGCTGGTTCACCTATTTGACAGAGTGTAGGTCAGAGTATTGCATGCATAGGCCTGATCACAATCTGATAGTTGGATGGTTACCTACCAGGTAACACATGTGGTTGGTCGGCCAGTCGGCAAACATCCGCCATGCCTTCCCAGGTGTGATAAGAAGATCATAGAGCAAAAGTGCATACACCCGATGAGCCCCACTTAGGGCGGTACACATGTTGTGTAGTCTTTGCATTATTTGACAGGTACTATATATATATATATATATATATATATTTTTTTTGTTTTGGTCTTGTGGTCACAGTTACTTCATAATTACAAAACCACTAGTTCCATTAGAGCTGGGGTTCCCAAAAAGTTTAACTAAATGGTCCTCAAGTTCAGTCCTGCAGATCACCTTAACTGCAGGTGTTCATCCCAGCCACCTTCTGCTTTTAACTGGACTCCTAACTTTATTAAACAAGCTGTTATTTACAAGTTTCTGCCTTTGTTGTGTCAGTCCCGAAATTACAAAATGGGTTTACAAAATTTTGGGGGAAGTATAACAACCATTTGTGTGTGTGACATTAGTTATTGTTATTTTTTTGTTCTGTTCTTTTAAGCCTTTTCTTATTAATTAGCTCACATGTGAATTTTATACTAAGGTAGCCGCTTCTCTGTTAGTATTTAGCTATATTTGCACCTGTGTCTGTACTGCTCATCACCAGTATCTCGATACAATTAAGGGAGTAAACTCCACAGGAAAAGATGAATGAAAAAGAAAACAGTAAAATTCAACATTTAACGTTACGGCAAAAATGCAAATTTCTGAATTTTGTTTACCAGTATATATGCTAGCACATATTTCTAAATGCAAAATAAGAAAAAAAATGAATTAAACAATTAGATAATTTATTTGCAAAGCTAATTGAGATGAAAACCTGCAGTCACAGTGCTAGCCCAGGGCTGAACTTAGGAATTCCTGCATTAGAATGTAACAATAATGTGATATCCAGCACATCTTGCCTTTTTGTGTGAAGTGAGCACACTTTATAAAAGGATTCTGTTTCAAAATGGTAATAAAAAATAAAGTACTAAACTCCTAATTCTGTGATACTAAAGGTGATACATGGGCCGAATCCAGCAGAAATAAGAACAAGGAAAGCATTACTGCCAAAGGGTCCTCAGCCTGTAGCAAGAAATATACATGGTGGTCACTTCTGAAATTTGTATTCTGCACTACTTGAGTGGGTGCAGTCAACATTCTCAGGATACAGAAAATGTTTCTACATTAACCCGATTTAAACCACTTAAGCACTGCTACTTGTAGACTTTTTTTTCTTTTACTTATTTGTACTTGCCCACAAATTATCTGTTTATCTTGTCCAGGTAACACTGTTTCCAACTGAAGTGTTAGTTATAAAGTGTAAACCTTTTATGCAAAACTAAAATTCATGAAAATAACAAATTTCTGTATTAATTTGTGGTACAGTACTGTGCCTTTTTATAGTAACAGAGTTTAAAAAAAGGTACAAATATCAAAATTCAAATCTGCCATAAATATTAAAGCGTCTAACATATCACATACAGCAGTGGTTCCCAAAGTGTCGTAATAAAGAGATGGGGTTGGGGTCGCAACAGAATTTCTACAATAAAACAAAAAATGTCTTTATGTATTAACGACTTACTATAAATGAAACACTGTGTTCCAAGTATGACCTGGTGTCCTGTCTATTCATTCAATTTGACAGTCTTAAGCTGAGGCAAGGCGAAGGACTGAATATTGGTGAAGAGGATTTTGCTAAATAGTTGCATTTCACATTGAAAAGCAAGTTGAATTTTTGGTTGAGATGGAAGGAGCTAAAACAAATTTTGATTGCTACGCTGAACCCACCACACTAGGATAACTCTGGACAAGATGGCTAGCAGCGTTTGAGTTGTTCATGGATGGCAAAGCACTAATTTAACACATAATGTATTGGAAACAACAAAACAACGGAGAAAGGCATTACTTTTGCACCATGCGGGTCTGGATATGCAGGATGTATTTTCTACTTTGGAAAAATACCAGTAGGCCAGCAGATTACAACAGAACATTAGCTGCATAAAACACTTACTTCGTGCCTCAGATGAACATGACTTTTGCAAGGCAAGCTTTCTATCAGCTGAAAATCAACATGAGAATATTCAATAGTTTTGTTATGCGGCTCAGGCAAGCAGCTAAAGACTGTGGTTTCGAGGGTGATAGAGGTAATCAAATCAGAGAGGTGGTATTAAGCAAGTGCACTTCAGAATACATATGGAGGAAGTTACTAGAAGAAGGCTCAAGGCTCATGCTAACACGGATAGCAGCACAGTGTGAGCTTATTAAACAGAGCTAAAATGAGTTCTTGAATGACTGGAATGAATCAAATGTCTTTTTGTCAATTGAACTTGACCAGAAATCTTCTTTGGCTCAAATTATTGGAGAGAGGTATTGTTTTTCGACAAAAATATTATTTGCACCATACCAACAGCTGTCCATAAAATCAGATTGTCAGCAGTTATATGCAGTTTACTGGCTATTGCAATGCAAAATGCAACTTGATAACTAGCCAGTAATTCTTACTACTAAAGTAAAAATGGCTTGCTCCTTGTCGAGGTAGTTTAGCTTTCTTTCAACAGGCTTGACTTTTTTGTCTAGATATTTGGTATTTAAAAATCTTTGACAGCTTCATATTTTCTTTTGACAACACTTTTCGTCAAACTACATGCTGGGATTTATTTGAAATAACAGTAAAACCATATCTGAGAAATTCATCGCTATTTTTTTTTATTCTTCTCACTGCCAGACAGAGAAGGTTCCAATAATCTTTTAAAAAATGTATCCATCTTTAACAAAATGGGTATAGCTTGTACTTATCGTTGAATATTTGATATTGTACTTGTCACTCAACAGTACAGCGCACAGATTGTACCTTAAAAACGTTTGGGAACTACTGACATACAGTGATTTAAATGTCCAAAAATATGTAAGACTTTTTGTTAATTAAAAAAAAAACCAAAAACAATGTAACATTTATCATAACTCCCTTTAAATACTTACCGTAAGGTTACTGATGCCATCAGAGAGTACACCAATTTGTTTCATTGTCCCTTCTGTAACCTCTATCTGTAAAATTGGGCAGCAGTTATATTAATCAAGTTTAATTTGTCCAAATAAACTCAGAAAACGATATACTGTACATTTTAATTTTATGAAGGGCATAACTTTCAAAGAACTTCAATAAAAAAATAAACTTGATATAAGTGAAGTTAAGGAACAGATACTGTTTTAACGGCAGGACTGCAATTCGCCACTGGAGCAGTAACACTATAGCTGACACTGTCTTACATGCCATAGGACTTTTCCATTCCAGATAAATACATCCACAGCATGTAAACAAAAGAAAACAGGAAAAATCCTATTTTGACATTAACTGCAGTTCAGAGAGAAATTGCACATAATCTGTGCATTACTGCAAGAACATTAATAAAAGCATACAAGGATTCATTAAAGGATTTGAAAATCCAACTGCTCGCATCAGAACAACAATAAAAATATTTTGGTGCATTTATATTAGCTATGTTGGTACAATATAATTATTTATTATTAATGCTGGCAAACCAAATATGTAACATTTTATCTTCATTTATCCAGTGAAAAAGTAGGTAAATTCAGGTACGAAAATACATGAATGGAACAGGCTAGTACCCCGTCCCAGTGATGTTCCTGTCTTGTGCCCTGTGCTCCAGCTACTCCTAACTCTATGCTGGATAAGCAGGAAAGGAAGATGGATGGATGGATGAATGAATGGAACAACTGTGTGTCTTGCTTCTATTATGTTTTCAGTTCAAACAGATATTAGCTACAAAATATCTGGGGAAGATACACATTAGGGAAAATTAATTGTAAGGACTGTGAGTTTGTCATGGAAAAAAAAAAACTTGCACACTCTAGTCTCAACTTATGCTGTGAAACACGCAATGTGGCCCATGATTTTGATGTCTGGCTCATGGCACCCCCAATATTTGGCTTTCAGTCCTTCTCATGGCCACCAAAGTTGTAGGAGCCATACCTGCAGACATGAAATCCATGGCTGTGTGCAAACAGAACAGATGTGTGGGCACACAGTGTTCACTCAGTATTGCTGACATAGACAGAACTCATGAAACAGTGACAGGAAAGTCACAGCGGCACATCCAGAAACAACTCCCAGCACAAAACAAAGTGATCACTCTGTCATATTCTGCATGCCAATGACACACATGTCAACTGAGGGGTGAAAAATGTAGGCGGCATAAACACTGACAGTTTCCTCCACAACCTTACACTCCACACAAAAAACAAAGCTATGCACACTGTTTGGCCAAGAAAATCAACAGCATCCTTGACCGTTCTTCAGTGTTGGCTTAAAAGCAGGAGACAGTTCACTGACGATGAAATGCAAATAATAACACAGCAAGATACTGCACTGTATATCGAAATGAAAGATCAACCTGAAATTCTACAGGAGCTGCAAGAATAATTTTCCATTCCCTTTTATTTGAGGACCACACAAACACATGGTGTTGAGAGCTCCTTATCTTTGTTATCCATTTCAGCCTTTATTACTACTGTACCGAAAAACATTTCTCTAAAATTTTTAGTTTAATAAACTTTTTGTCTAACTACACTAAGTAGGATGAAATCATTGTAGTATGTGGACCATGAGCTATCCACATAGCTTCAGAAGGAGCCAAATATGGGCCCATTACATTATATTAACATGTTATCAGCTTTATGCTAAATATACTTTTGTATATTCATAAACTATAAAGGCTCTGTATAACAAAGGATTATTAGCACACCTGTGATGGCAATTCAAGAGCGACAGATCTTCTGTATGGTGCTCCAAAGTTGTCTTTGTTAAATACATTTCTTATACTTTCATATTGCTGGAGTCTAAAGAACATTTTTATGTACAAGTGCTGAAGTGTAACTGGGGATTAGGATATTTCCCAGTCACTCCTATGTGTTCAAAATTCATATTCAAGCTTATCATTGCAATGGTGGATTAAACTCCTATCAATTTCCTTTTATTTGAAAACTGGAGGTCTGCGTGTCCCACTAGTACTAATTAATTTAGTAGTCACGTCTGAAAAACACAGCCACCTTCTGACAAACAAGGTGAAATGTGAAAAAGCAAAAAATGAGAGATAAGCTTGTTAATTTGATATTTAAATCAGGAACCTGTCATTATTCCTGGTAATATTATACTCTGTGTTTGTGGAATTAAAAATACCATACATTAAATATTTTCATTTTGGAACAAAACTCTAAATCTTAAAAATCAGTGTCATAAATGGACATTAAATATGAAATTCAATAAATTAATCTAAGTTTTTGTAAAATTAATGAATTATTTAAGCAATTCTGTTTTCTTTACATACCTTGAGATGTTTTCAAAAAGACCACTTGCCACATGCAAACATTCTTCTACTACTAAACTCATAATTTAGCAATGACCTCTATGTTGAAAGGTTAGACAATGAATGTTACTAAAGTTAATAATGAGTATAACAAAATTATGTTACAAGTTCAAACAAACTTACCAAAATGCAACAAAACATGAAAGCCTTTAGTAGAAGCATATTTTTCAAAATAAAAACACGCTACATCCTGGAAATGATTGATATTATTAAAAACACAGGACCAAATCACATGCTCATTTTTTCATTTTAAAGATTTTTTTATCTACTATATTATAGTCATAATGAAATCTTAACAGTGCAAGACAGTGCGACTAGTTTGATTTGATATATATTCAAATTTGATTGATACACATTCAATAACTTGATGTGATAAATATTATACTGTATTACAAAAGCTACAATAGCATATGTATTAGTAATATTCACAGCACCCAAGATGAAAAGACTACTGTGTAGCAATTGAATTTACTAAATTTGATTTATTGTCAATCAGTTTTAGTTGTGTGCTATACATAGTACAGAGTATATACAATTTCTAATTACAACAAAATATTTTATATAAAAATAATCTTTCTTTCACTTATTTCAAATACCAAATAAAGTGAATAATGAATTATAATTCTGAGTTCTGAACAAATACTTTTGTTTCTGTAGTGTTCAAGGCTTTGTTGTATAATTAATCCATATAAATATTAAATATGCTAACCAAAAAATGAACAATGCTAAAATGCATGATACAAAAATCTTTGAAACTTTCAAACTGAAATTGCAACAAATAAGAGGTTAATACTATAAATGAGTTATCAATGGTGCAAGCGGTTTATACTGAAACATTCAAAATGCACAACCAATGAAATTATTAAAAATAGGCACAACAAAAAATAAAAATGTAAAAAATGGTTTCTGTATATATCAGCTGGAAAAAAACAAACACATGGCCATCAATTAGAAAAAAGATCTAAAAGTTGCAAGAGACTTTGAAAGTCAGTATCCTTTTTAGTACATCCTACACAATTTCATGCCCATGGGTCAGCATTTTAAATTGTTACAAGATGGCAAAATGTTACTGGGTGTTAGATTTTTGGCAGCATCGAGATGGGATGCATGATTTCAGCTTTTTTGTCCCACCTGAACCAGTTCATCCAAGTCCTTGTCAAAGATTGGACTAAGTCCTCTGACTCCTCCATAGGAGTCTTGGGTTCCATTTATTGCAGGATGGCCTCTGTCCATTGGGCAAATATAATCAACAGAATCATCCAACTTTTTCTTTCTTAAATGTCCAAAGTTTGAAAATCCAAGTTTCTTTGGCTAAATTTTGACAAAAAAAAAAAGAAACATATATCAATTTTTCTTTCTTCTGTTTTGAAAAACTAAATTAGGTGGAAAATCTATGCTTAATGACTGCAGACTGGACACAATATAAATAAATTCACATTTAAACACCACTAGGAAAGACAAAAGGGGACATGTTCTTAATATTTTAAAATTTGAAAAACAAACTAAAATATGCCAGCTTCGAGTTTCTTTTTTACATTGCCATTTAAAATTTCAGCACCTTTCACGACAAGGTTGTAACACATCAGGGAGAAGCAGTGTGACAGAAAGATAGTTGGTGGGGTTGTGTGTTATCTCTAAAACAAGTTTAGAGGGTTTTAAATTGCATTAGTGATCAATATTTGGTTTTATAAATATGACCTAGATAGACATGCGGGTGGGAGTTTGTTAATGTTGAGTGCCCCCTGTGATTGCAGAGTGAGAACTTGATTCACTGGGATGTCCTTATCAGATGTAGTAGCATCACAACTTGTGAGGGAGATGTGGCTTTAAGTATTTAAAAATGCGCATTAATATCTTGAAATAAATACTACAGGTAAAATTCCATTAGAATGAATATCATTACAACGAAATGTTCATTACAACGAAGTATTTTTATGGTCCTGATAGCTTCCCCATATGACGCGAGTCTATAGAAATCTCGTTACTACGAAGTACAGTCAACAGATACTCTCATTGCAACGAAGTGCCCAAAAGACCTTGAACTGCCTGAGTGAATCATCCACAGAGCAGCTAGTTCTGTGGCCGCAGCTCAGTTGTGCACAATATGCACAGGATTACTTGATCACTGATCTGGCCATGACCCTGCCTGACTGCTGTGTCTGTGTACAGCAGAGTGGCACATCACGCTACAATAAATAAGTGTGCCATTCCTATTTCAAGCTGAATAAAGCTGGTTTTGCTAAAGTACTGAGACTCAGCCTCGTGTTTTGGGGTGCAAGACAGGGACTTATAGCGTGACCCCGATCTTTTATGATTTGCTTCTGTGTCTCTTCACTACAGCGCCATGAGTCTGATATTGCCCTGCCCTGGAAACGGACAAACAATCTTCCACAGACACTGAAATCTCGCTTCGGGACGCACTTCAGTGTGTCGTTCCCGTTGGGTGAGGAGTGGGGTCTCAAAAGAGTTCAGAAACCTCACAATATGAAGAAGAAAAGAATGATTCAGCTCCTGATTGCCCACAACATGCTTCCACATTTAGATTGTTTGCGTTGAATTCCTGTCACCCAATTGCACAGCAGTGCTTCAAGCCATTGGATTTGGGCATCATTCGCACCCTGAAAGTGTATTATCGCAAGGAAATGCTAAGAAAAATTCTGGTCAGAATAACTTGTAGGCAGGAGGAGATTAAAATTAAAGTGAAAGAAGCTATTGAAATGATTGCAAACGCCTGGGTGCAAGTTAAAGAAATCACTATAGTAAATAATACAGAATCTCATTACAACAAAATTTTCGTTACAACAAAATATTTTTTAGGTCCCTAGGAGTTTTTTCTAACGGAATTTTACCTGTATTATACTAATTCATTTCTATCAATTGTAGATCTCAATGTCCCAGTCAAAAATAAGTTTGCACATAAGATGTTGCACAACTTAAAGCAAATTAAGCTGGAGGAAGGAGGTTATCAAATTCAAACTATAAACTGTATAAAAATCAACAATTTAAATAATTTGATTTGATGCATTTTAAGAAATGTCACTTTGTCTGTTGCGAGAAACCAATTTACACCTAAGATATGCTTCTGCAATAAGCAGAAGATGGTGACTATTAAACAGATACTGGGTATTAATGTGTCTATGGATTTTGATCAACTTATGTAATAAACATTGATCATGGGCTATAAGCAAAGGACTGAATTACATAACAACTTTGGAAATTCATGTTTAAAAGAAAAAATGTAATTTGAAATCAAATACTTTTCTCTTTCCAATGAAAAAAATGATGATCAAATATGATTTTTTGGCTATGCAGCCAGATGCTTTCAATAAAATGGGTTAAAAGCAGGCAATTTAATACATTTCTCCCTAAACTTTTCTTGCTTTTGCTTACATTGTTCAAGAAAGCGTAAAATACCAAGTTATGTTTGTCTAGCATTTTTCAGTTTTCCTTCGGGGTACAAAATTAAGAAAAAATATGTGAAATTTTGTTTCTGTAATTAGAAAAGATTACTTAAAGTCAAAGCTTCTGGCACTGTTACATTTAGGCTCTTATGCACAAGTATTTCCCTTTTGGTTCATTTAACACTGAAAGAATACAATTTATGATGTATAAATTCAACTTTACAAAGCAAGTCGTATCCATTTAATTAGACCCTTACCCGGACTTTTGCAGTAGTTGTCAGAGATGTGTATGTGGAAGATTCCATGAACTCTCTTTTTTCTTGCTGTGCTTCTAAACCAATTAAGGTGTTGAAGTTGGTAGTCAAGTGTCTTCTCAAAAGCGTCTTCTGGGGTGGAATGTTTAAAAGCATTGCCATTGTATCAGAATTGAAGCGAGGCTCTAAAATCTGGACAAACAAATAAATAAGCACACTAGCAAAACATAAAAACAAAAAAAGAACAAATTCCAATTGCAGACAAATAAAGTAAACACAAACATTAATCATGACAGTAATAAAAAAAAATGGGAAAAACAGAAAACAAATTGATTAGAAGGCATGTCAGTTTGTCACTATATAAAATTGTTCAAGTGTTCACTTACAATGAGCCCACCATGCACGCCACTACCTCGGAGATTTGGTGCATACTCTGCCAAATCCACAGAACGCAGCCATTCCATTACTCTATGATTGGACCATTGTACCACTTCAGAAGGAGTTGTGTTGTGCTAATATTAGAAGAAAAAGGCATGTTATTTTATTTCATATACTGTACATGTTATGACATGCTTTTTTTTGAATGACTATTTTAATCATACATAATACTTATATTTGGTAATTATTGTGTGCAAATATTTTCCAGTTTCAATAATTAGTATAAACAAGGGGACAGAATATATTTATATTCTTTAAAGAGCAATGAAAATTATTATCCAGCTATTATTATGCTCCCGTGACCCTGCATTCGGATTCAGTGGGTTAGAAAATGGATGGATGGATATTATGCTCCATAAAGTCATGTCATCTATCTTGCTAATATTTGCAAGCCATGCATTTTTTTGACAAAATATTAAAGAATTTAATATATGTATTAATAAAATTCTGAAATGTTTATTATAATTGTTTAAAACTTTATTTATTTTATGTTTACTAATAAATATACTCTGAGAATAAGGAAGACATAAGGTTCAAGGTAAGGTATTTATACTTACTAGTCAAGGAGGGGTGACATGCTGCATGTTGATTAGCATATGCAAGTCAGAACTTCACTCTCCACTCTATACTTGACTATATGACCCTATGAACATACATGCTGTTGAAGTTTCTAATTGGCAGTAATTAATTCTATGAATATTGTTTGTTTTTCTGTAGTTTTTTTTTTTTTACTAGATAATAATGTATGTTATATTTTTATTGCACCTTCACTTTGTTTGCTTTTAGGTGCTAAATTGCTACCACATGAGAATAAGAAATTCCTCATCCAAGTTTTGGATATATAAAACAAGTAGTCAGGATTTTGCATGTGCTTTTCTGTTTACAGCATTAGACTCTAATAGGTAAAGTAAGTTCTGTTTGAGCTTTTGAGAAATTTGTAGCCAAGTCTCTCCAGGCCATTTCAAGCCAAATTCAGCGCTTAAACCAAGCTTTCTGTAGTGGGCCAGTGTGATTTGTTTTCTTCACAATATATCCCCATTGTGTATTTAAATCTAACATTTTTACTTCCTACTTGTAATACTTTACATTTGTTAACATTAAATCTCATCTGCCACATATCAGCACACGCCCAGTCCATTTATAATGTTTACCATAATGTCTACCATTCCATGTAATTTAGCGATGGGAGAAGTTTCAGCTTTCTATTATATTTTACTTAACACTTTTACATTGTATTATAATATAAATTCTACTCCTGACTTTTTTTTTCTAAGAGCAGTATGGAGGGGTGCCCAGTTGGCAAATTTTTATCGGGGCAGAAGCACACACCACAATGGCACATGCTAGGAGAAAGTTCAAAACAAAATCTCCAGGATGGTCCCCATTCCTTTCAGATGGCTGTGTATTAATAACCTCTCTTAACAGGAATTGCAAGTTTAGGGAAGTAAGATACTGCAGGACCTCATTGCCAACAGGTGGCAAACAGGGCTATAAACTGAGGACACAAGGAGTTAGTGCCCAGTTCAAGGGTACACTCTCACTAATTTGTTATGGTGAAACATAGGGCTATCCATCTAAAGGAGTGGGTAGCTAAGAAACTGGAGTAATTGGTCACTAGACACCACGAGAGGGAGTAGAAATGAGTAGTTTGGTGTATCTTCAAGACAGATATGTGGGTTAGCCACCCCTCTCCATAGATGGGGAACTGATAGGTTTTGACTCTTTTGTGTCATTTTGGGTTTAGATGGTTTTTAATGAGAGTTCAGCCTGTTACAGCTGACATCATCTATTCCTGGTATAGGGTTTGCTGAAGTACACGGTCACTTTTCAAAAAGCTATTTTTAATTCTGTGTCACAACACCAGTATATTAGAAAAGACAATCAAATATCACTTTAAACTAATGCTGGCTATTACCTTCTCCTTCAGGACTTGAAGGAAAGCTCAGACAAGCTTATACTTAATAAGACGTATATCTGACAGAATATAGTGCAATTTAAACATGTTTCCTCAGTACTGACAAAAAATGCTCAAACATTACACTACAGCCTGCCGCTCTCAATTAGACATGTTATGGTGTTAGACATCATAGATTAAATAGCACAAATAATACTACATCACACAAAGTACTTTGCATTTCAGTGGTTTATTCTAACTTAATTAATTCCAAACATGTCTGTGATACTTTGTCTACCTGAGAGTGCAAGGTCGGAAACAGCCCATTAATTTGGTGCCAGTTCATTACAACACACAATCATTGTTATTAATACAATTTGTAATTGGCAATAAACCTAACTAGGATGACTTTGAGACGTTTTGGGGTAGTGGGTGGGATCTGGGGGAACTGAAATACCCAGGCTAAAAAAAAAAACTGTATCTGAGGTGGGATTCGAACAATGTTTCCTGGGGCTTTGCATGACTGTGTTTCCTTACATTTGTAACTACTTATTTAGCATTTAGGCATGGGTTACAAATGAAGTCACTTCACTTTAAAATTAAAAAACTCACTAGAATACAAATAACCTGGTCATACTTAGCTTTTGGAAATGCTGTTATTTGTACATGACTTGAGGAATGGCCACTAGGTTTGTAGACTTGACTGACCTGTCTATAAAGTCTACAGGATTTTGTAGACAACCTTATCTTGAATACCACCTTAAACATAGTTCATTAACCCAATATTTTCATGATATTGTGCAAGCATGTAAGAGACATTCCTTCCCAAGTGGAAATGGATAATAAATTTGTTTGCATAATGGTGGGTGTCACCCAGATCATGTCAAACAACTTTTCCTGATTACTTATATTTCAATATATATATATTACAGAATGTTAGTTCTTTAAAAACATAAATCCAATCATGATGAATGGTCCACAGCATTGAAATTTGAACACTGAGAAGTCACAGAATGTCTGTGCCAGAAGAGGGTCCATAATGGCAACGCAACGATCTTCATAATGTTACAAAGTCTAAAAGTGTCTGGAGATTGTTTCATAATTGCATTACTACACATAAAAATGTGTCATTTTAATATTTGATAAAATTAAAGATGATAGCTCTCTGTATTATTTTTTACTGATTACTTAGGCATGCAACTATAAGAGATACCCTATGCAAGTACAAAAACGATAAAATTCTAAATATTTGCCTAATTAAAATGAACATTTGTAGGGTTTATTTACTGTAGTTTTATAATTAAAAAATGTACTTATGAAAATGTGGTTTTCTTGATTACACATATTTGGAAACATAGATATGTGAAGTATTAAATCTGGATAAAAAATAAAATTAATCTAAGGAAAACCAAGAATATTTAAAAATTCTAAGAATTTTAAATGCTGTCTACACTGACACTGATAAATGTTATATTACTCTTTTTATCAGTTTCTCATTTCAAGCAGGCAGCTTATTCAAAACTCAAGATAGTTCACTACTCTGATATAATGCATCTGATTATTTGTACTACTTTAAGCCAGTTAAAAAAATAATAACATAAAGCAATGTATGTATCTTGGTTGCATCATAAAAAAACCTTTCAATACTTTATAACCCCCCTCTCCAAATTAAAACCTTCTTGCAGTGACGATTGTATGTAGGTCTACACACCTCATCTCCTGGTCTGCGCCGCAGGCAATTTGGATTGAACTGGTTAACATGGAGCACATGAATAGCACATTTAATACTGAGATGATGGAGCTGACTGGTAACTTTAAGAAAAAGAAGGTCATTCTGCAGGAAGAAAATAATATGTTTAAGGAAAAGAACTGCAAGTTTGACTACTGTTCAATTTTTTTTTTTCAAAACAGTAATTATTTGGTAATGCTTTTGATACCTATATGAAGCCAGATTACAGTTTAAAAAATATTTCTATAATGTTAAATTTTTGCCCACTACCAGTAGGCCAAACTGCAAAACACAAAATGGTTGCAATTCTCAAATAATGTTAAAACATGTTTAGATGTTCACATGCACTACACCAAAAACAGCTGATTTAGACTTTTATAACTGTTTATAATAACTGTTCTTTACTACTCACTTGGTTTTGTAACTCTCTTCAGTCATTATTATGGTAAAGCACTTTGAGTTGTGATATATACAGTAAATACATGCTGCTGGTGTTCATAAAGATATGCCAGAAGGTTGTAGATTGACAAGGAAATATTAATTTATATTACACATACAGCATACATTATTTTTTTATAGTTATTTGGGATCATTAAGGCCAAGTTATGCTCATAACAGTTATTTTTTCAATCGTAGGCAGAATACCATTCAACTTTTTTCAAAGCAAATTTTATTATGAAGACTTAAGTTAAAAATCTGAAATGAACTGCTGATTAGTTCCTCTGTGATCATTACTCTGTACATCTGGAAGCAAATGCAAGTTATGATTGAACTTCACAGAAATGTGAGCTAAAACACCACAGTAAGAATGCAGGTAGAATGCAGTTTGTGTTTATCATCATATGTTAATCCTGTTTGCATTAATGGAACTGATTTCTCCCCTTAAAAATCCATGAAATAATGAATGTTTTATTCACTAGACAGTATCATGCATGCTAAATAACATGAAAATATGAAAGGAAAAAATTGTTATACTAATATTTTTGGGCGGTGATTAACTAATGCTGTACATTAAGGTACACTTTATTGAGGTACAATTGAAGTGTGTTGTCTCAAAATACTTAATATACATTTCTCTATCTTATCTCTATCCAGTCATTCCTTGTCCTTGATTATACTATAGTTACATCGCATATACTGTTCTCTGTCCAATGTTGTTTCTCACTGTCATTGGATTAAGCAGGACACATATTTGAATCTATGATGCACTGTGTGTGATTTTCCTACTTGTATTCCAACAATCATCAATTTTTGAATTCAGTAAAATCCAGTTTGATTTTTATTTCATTTTCAAAATATTTCATGTTTTGTCTGGTCAGCTTCATTTCATTTGTTAATATACATCCTTTCATATATTTCAGGCCTGCAACACAAGTTGGGACTGGGCAAAATTTAAAGACAGTAATGAAGTAAAAAAATTAAATAATGATGTGATTTCAAACAGGTGTTTATGACCATGATTTTATACAAAAGCAGTATCCACAACAGGACGAGTCTTTGAGGAGCAAAGTTGGGTAGAAGATCTCCAGTTTGTCAACAAATACATGAGGAAATTATTGAAATGTTAAAAAAAATGTTCTTCAGAGAAAGATTGGAAGGGATTTGCATATTTCTCCCTGTACAGTGCATAATATTATTAATCGATTCAAGGAATCTGGAGAAATTTCAGTGCATAAACTGCAAGGGTGCAGAACACTGTTGACTTCTCTGGGCTTGGAGGCATCTGGGATGGACCATTACACAGTTGAAATGCGTATTATGGTCAGATGAATCAGGATTCCACATCTTTTTTGGAAGAAATGCATTGGTGCTACAAACCAAAGACGAAAAGGACCATCCAGACTGTTATCAGCAACAAGTTCAAAAGCTGTCATGGTATGGGGTTGTTTCATTGCCCTTGGCAAACATAAATTATACTTCTGTGATGGCAGCATTAATACAGAAAAGTACACTGAGATTTTAGAGCAACACATGCTGCCTTTAAGATGACGTCTTTTCCACGGACACCTATGAATTTTCAACAACACAATGCAAAACCATATTCTGCACACATTACAAAGGCATGGCTGCGTAAGAGGACGATATGGGTACCGGACTGGACTGCCTTCAGTCTATCCCCAGTAGAGAATGTGTGCAGAATTTTGAACCAAAAAATGCATCAAAGATGACCCTGTACTTCTGCACATCTTAAGATGTTTGCTGGAAGAATGAGACAAAATAACACCTGAAATGCTTCATTGTGTGGTATCCTCAGTACCAAAATGTCCTAAGTGTTGCGAGAAGAATTGTCAACATTACAAAGTGTTGAATGCTTAACAGTCCCAGTTTTTTTGTAATGTGTTGCAGACCAGAAATACAAGAATGGAAGTATATATTAACAAATAAAATGAAGTTGACCAGATAAATCATGAAATATCCTGGGTTCATACTGTCTGCAATGAAATAAAAAGTCAAAGTAAATTTAAGAATCATTGCATCTATATATATAATTCACTAAGGCAAGACAACCATGGAAAGCACGCCGGAAGGGGCGTGGATTCACTAAGCCGCCGACAAGTGAGACACCTATGGCGCACACAGTAAGGAGCCACGCTCATCAACTCCAAGACCATTGGATACGACGACAACTCACAGAGCCACGCCCACCAACTCGGATGCGATGACACAGAAAAACCGGCGTCATTTATATTCGTCTGTCGTAGAGGTCACATGCAGCTCCGACCCACGTTGACTGTTAATAGAGGCATGTTTCTCGCGGGGTGAATCGCCATATGCGGCGTGTAAAACTGTTTGCGAGGGGTATCCCATGGGATCCTTAAAACGTTTCTTTACAACTGAGGTTAAAACACAATGAAGTGAGCAGTCTTTAAAAAATTAGTTTTCGGTTACGACGCACGACCTCGTGCACTATAGCAAACTGTTTTACACGCTACATACAGCAATTCGCATCCGCGACAAACATGCGTCTTCTTAGATACTCCTGCACTTTGTACACACCCCCCTCCCACTGTGGTCGGGTGTCTTGGTGGATTATATATAGAAAGGCAGCCAAAACCGCACAGAGCAATGAAAAGTCTATGTGAGTCACAGGTGCATCTGGACTGTACAAAGACTCGAGTAACGACTTGGAGGTGGGCACATGAGCAGGCAGTGTATACTGAACGAGAAACCAGCAGACTAGCATGATGGAGGGAGCGGAGTGGATGTCCTTCTCCTCTCCTCCCGTTCTAACCTGAGCGCCGCACGAACGATTGTGTGTTGGTTCGTTTCGTGCATTGGTTAAAACCCAATGAAGGAAGCAGTCATTAAAAACCAATAAGCCCTGTGCCTCTGTTTCATTACCGTCTCACCTGCTTCACCAATGCAGGCCCGCAACAGGCGATCCGGCGGCGTATTCCCATGACCCGGCAGCCAACCGGTAACCAAAGTCTTTGGGTTCAGGGGGGAGTATGGTTACAAAGCTGAAACTTAAAGGAATTGACGGAAGGGCACCACCAGGTGTGGAGCCTTTCGCTTCATTTGACTCAACACTCAACACCGGACCTCACCCGGACCGGACACGGACAGGATTGACAGATTGATAGCTCTTTCTCGATTCTGTGGGTGGTGGAGCGATTTGGCTGGTTATTTCCGAAAACGAACAAGACTCCCGCCTGCTAAATAGTTACACGACCCAACAGCGGTCGGCGTCCAAATTCTTAGAGGGACAAGTGGCTTTCAGCCACGTGAGATTGAGCATTAACAGGTCTGTGATGCACTTGTATGTCCGGCGTGGGTAAGCCGTTTAACTCCATTCGTGATGGAGACCGTGGCTTCCAATTGTTCCCCACGAACGAGAAATTCCCAGTACGTGCGGGTCATATGCTCGCACTGATTACGTCCCTGCCCTTTGTAAAGCCCCCCATGGTCGGGTGACTTGGTGGATTATATATAAAAAAAAAGCAGCCGGAACCGTAAAGAACAATGAAAAATCAACATGAAAACCGAATGAGGCGGTATTTGGAAAATTAACAGTCAACGTGACTCACAGGTGCGTGTGGACTGTACACAGACGAAAGTGACTCAGGTAGGGAGTTGGGGGCGGGCACATAAGCGGCCAGTGCGTACTGAATGAGCGGCGTTCAACCCCGTCCTTCGCTTTGGAAGGAGAAAGTGCGACGGCGCTTCTCCGGTTTTCAGTCACGGACAATTGTATGTTGGTTCGTAGCGTGCATTGTTGCAATGTTACTTTTCTTGGTGGTTTATTAAATTACGGATTTTTCAAATGTTTTTTTTTTCCTCTGTGCTTAAAAATCATTTAAAAAGCGGCCTGATTATGCGGCATACGCCGCAGGTTGGCTAGTTTTTTTTTTTTTGCATTTTCCATACAATCCCAACCTTTTCTGATTTGGGGTTGTAGTGATTTGGGGTGTCAGATATGCCTATTCTCTTTATTTTTCTTTGGCAATGTAAATCTCTTTAATACTTTTCATTTTTAATACGTTTCAGAGAGAACAAAGTGAATACAAAATCCAGTTTTATGCAGGGGAACATTTTATGTTTAGCAACATTTAAATTACAGCTTTTCACCTTTAAGTAATAATACCTAAGAAGAAAACAGAAGCAGTCAGGAGTCTTCTTTGTAAAAAAATGGAAGAAAGTTAAAATATATTCTCTTTGCAGATAACTTTCCAATACCAAAACATTTCCCTTTTCAGTGGAATGATTGTTTCCTTATAAAGCTTAAGACATAAAATTAACTATTGGATGATGCATAAAAATGTCTAATTTAATAGATTAGGTTCATAACATGTGATGGAAAAGATGTAGGTCAAAAAGCACAGAAGCGCAAAATGTATGTCCCTTTTTCTATAGCTTTAGGCATTTTATGTTAATCGTGAAGACCTTCTACAGTTAAAAATCCAGAAACACAGAATTATTCTCCAATATAATACACACACTGAAGACAGATAATGAAGAATGTACCGACAGTACTTAAACCACGCTAAATATGGCAGGGGAAGCATATTAAATGATAGGAAAGCTGCATGAATTATTCTCTAAAGTAGTCTTTCTTCTTAAAGTACAGAATAATACAATATAATACAAATTACCACAGTCAAATACTGAAGCATCCTTCCATCAACTCTTGCTTCATTGAACTGATCTTTGTACTGAGGGAGACCTATATCATCCAGCCATCCTGGTAAAAAGAAAACTCACATTAGAAAATGATTATGTGAAATATCAATAAATCAACTTTGTGCAAAAGCTCCATAAAAATATGTTGATATTTTAAAGATATCATAAATAAATTATTAAACTGCATTTGTAGATAAAAATTGAAAGTTAAAATTAAATTGGCTGTGAAGTTGGGATACTTAACACATGCACGTTAATGACAAATTGTGATGCCTCTTCACTGAATTCCCAGTGTCAAACATTCCTCAACCGTATGTCTGTTTCACATTGGAAACAGAGGGAGTAAAAAGGTTTTGAGAATATTTTACCATACTTTGTATTACTTCACTTTTTGGACATTGTGGTATCAAATGCTTGTTTAAAAAAAAAATGATTTCAACTAGAGGAATGTGAGCACTTGGATTAAAACAACTGCATAGTACAGATAAAAAAGTGTATTTTATTTGTTTATACCAATACCTTCCTTATAATTCAACAACATTTCTTGCATATGCAAAAAAACAAAACCTAACCAGGATAAAGTATTTACAGTATCATGGCTACTGTAAGGGTCTACAATAAATATTCCAGTAGTTACATTTCTCTCTCTCTTTTTCCACAATTTAATAAAAATCACAAGATATTTATTCAGTGTCATTATCTTATAAAGCAATACCTCAAGTAGAAAATACATTTCTTATGATGTGTTTTCACTAACTAAATTAAAAAATACAGACTCATGCACTGACCGCACAATATTTTCATGCCCCCCAACTGTCTGGATTGATTTTCTGAAGTTAATCACGTACCTAATTCGAATCAGCATGCTATAAGTGAGTGTGTATTTGTGTGTAAAAGGTATGGATAGGAAATTAAACAAAATAGCTTAAACTCTAAATAAAGTTGTGATAAAACATTATGGATACTTTTTAGGCAAGTGTAGTGAAGTCACACTTGAACCTCTAATTCCATCCTTCTGTGTTAATAGTCTGAGAGAAAAAAAACTTCACATCTGTAAAAAGCTTTCTATCTCGTCAGCACAATGAAATTCCCATATGATCAATGTAAGGAAACTGACAATGTGTAGAAGTGGAATGAGTAAGTAAGCTGTTCACTTCTTTCTAAACTGGCAGCTGCATACAATTCCATGGTGCTCCAGCAAGAGCTGACACATTATTATATGCCGTATAAAAAAACATGTATGTTTGCACATGTGCTTTCAACACCTACCAGTAAATGTGAAACACAGTTCAATTACACTTATTAAAAATAAAGAAGACTGGCTAAATGAGACTTCTCAAATAAAAAAATTGTCCAGAACATTTTTTGTGAAAATGCCTGACAAAAACATGCTGCCAAACTAGTCAGTTAACGCATAGTATTTCCTCTGACCCGATTTTTCCAAATCTGGAAATGAGGATAATGTTAACTCTTCACATATAAATATTCTATTTATAATATTACCTAGTATTGTGCGGACTTTACTTTTTATAATACTTAATATCAATTCTAGAAAACACACAGATCTCCAGTCCTCTCAAGATCAAGGCTCCAACACGAGCAGCTCACGAGCACTAGCAGGTTGACACTTAGCAGATGCCAGAGCTGTCATTCTTCCTATCACGCAATTGACTTCTGCAATTTGTTTACATTCAGCAGATGTTACTACTCTTCTTTTTGTGTCTGCCATAGCACCTTCTTGATCAGTTAGCCTGTTTTTGCCATAGGAAAGATATGAACCCCTATAACTTAATGGAAGTTGCTGGCAGCCACAGTTCTTGAATAACAGCATGTTGTGTGTAGCTGACAACAAGGCTGTTCTTATTCATCTGTGATCTGCTTTAGGCTAAAGTGTGTAGCCAGTGGCAGGGTTGTCCTTCATCTTCTTCCTATCACATAAACAACTTCTGCAATTTGCTTCATGCTCAACAAATGTCACTGCTCTTCATTTTATCACTACCATATGACCTGCTGCATCAGTTTGCCTATGCAGTTTTCCATAAAAAAAGGCACAAACCACAATAACTTTATGAGGGTTGATGTTGGCCAAATGTGCTTTACCAACTTCAGTCATGCTATAAGCTTTTAATTAAGACCAATATCAAGGATGTAACCCCAGCAGTCCATGAATAATAATGTGCCATGACAGCCACAACCCTCAACATTTTATATACAGTATATAAATTATATGCTTCAGGCAACAGATACATTCAAATAAACAAAAATCCTGGATCCTGGATTTACCAATAGTGTTGATAATTCAAATAGAAGTACGCTATACCAATGTGACGAGAGAGAGAGACAGAGATTAGGTCTCAGAGTCCACAAATATTGAAACAAAATTACATAAATAAGCAAAAAACAAACAAACAATTTATACTTCTACTGTTTCTACCAAGAGTTTATACTTTGTGATTTCTACACATTTTCTTTCTTGCCCTTACTTGAAACAAATAGTTTTCTGCAATATATCAAGAACATCAAAACATAAGAACAAGTCTGACACAAAAAGACAAGTTAAGCCTACAGTAATCCATCAATTCTTATTTAACTAACCATTAAAATCTATCATTCAGTCTGGCTCAGAAATTCCACAAAGTACCACTATCTGCCATCATACTTTCTAAGTTATTCCACATATCTATGGTTCTCTAAATGACTAAATGAAAAAAAAAACACAATAAATATGCTAAATTTAACCAACTTTAACTTAAACCATTACTGCACTTGAGCACACAATGAGCAACTGGCCAATTTCCCCATTACGTTCTCAGTGGCTGCACATCTTTTTGCCAGCACACCTACACTCATGAGGTCTGAGCTGGATTATTCTCTACCTAAAACATGCTTTACCACAAACATACCAAGAAAAACATTTGTCACTTATTACATGTACATATTCCTGGTCCTTTGCTCCATTATTTGAAGTGATTTCCTAATTAACATTAAATTCTTTTATTGCTATAATATCTTCCATAAGCTTGCACTTTTAAATATCAATAAAAGCTTGCATTTTGACACTGCTATTTTCATTGGAGTCTAACACACATCTCAAATTATGGCCTCTATTCTCACTGCTTTCTATTTGAATCCATATATCCTCAATAACACATAACTCATCTGCTATTTCAAGTAATTTGACTAAATACTTACGAGTCACCCATATATGATCCAGTGCTGCTGATTTTTCGTTCAGTTTCATATTAAATGATCTAACAGCCAGCTGAAGTTTCTTTCTGTGCAGGGGATGCTTAATTCCCATTTCCTGTAAGCACAAAAGTAGAACGGTGTAAAATGTTTTCCTGAAATCTAAAGTATTATTTATACTTAGTCTTTGTCTCAGACTAAAATTTTCTAGAAAAAAAACAAAACAGGAACCTCTTATGTCCCAAAGCATTTATGTAATTACTTGTGTTATTTTCAATTGACATCATTTGTTTTTGTTTCCTTTTGCCAGGGTCAAAAGACAACGTCAGGTATTTTCACATTTGTGAACATTATGTTATAGTGCTAAATAGGTCTCAATAAAGCTCAGGCAATGTTAAGCTATTGACAGGAACCAACCATCATATCAGCCCATCACAGGCCCACTCATGTACACACCCATATTGGCCAAGTCAGATTTGACAATTAATCTAGCCCAGGGGTGCCCACACTTTTTCGGCTTGCGAGCTACTTTTAAAATAACCAGGTCAAAATGATCTACCTGCATTAAAAATTATATATACACTTTGTATATATATAATAACCTTTATGGCACAATAACAATTCAATACATTTATAGTCACTACAGTATTTGGATTTAATAATCTTCATGTGGGAAAAGGCTGACTCGCATAAATAAGTAGAGCCGAATAATGCAGTCAAGGAGCTTTTGAATTCAGCCGAGTGAAGAATGACAGCTGTCTGATTAACTGCGATTTTATTTCCCTCTCCTTTCTCTTTCTCAGATCGCTTTTCGTAAAGGAAGTCAGTTTCGTAGTTTTTATGAACAGTTCGAAAGTGCCTTTCCACATTTTCCTTCTTTGGAATAGCAATGATAGATTGACAGATCAGACAAACGCACTACAATTGTGACATTGTGAGAAAAAAAATTCTCTTCCAATTCCACATCCAGCCCTTAAGCAAACAAAACAACAACAATTTTTTTTTTAAATCCCTTCTTTAGTCGATATAAATTGGAAGGCTAACTAGATCACAGCCGGAGTTTTGCAATAGCTTGTGCGTTTGATTGCGTGTGTGGGATGACCAGTGTGTTAGAAGAAAAGAGATCTCAGACTGGCCGCCCTGTATGTCAATCAAGTGGCCAATGCCATAGGGAGGATATATGATAGACTAACGTTTAAAAAAAAATTTGAACGCAACGCGATCTACCTGCACTACCTTTGCGATTTACCGGTCGATTGCGATCGACGCATTGGGCACTCTTGATCTAGTCTGTGTGTCTTTGGGTCATTTCCAGTTAGAAGGAAAGGTGCATGCTGACAGATGAAGAACATTTAAACTTCCATAATGGGGAGACATGGCTGACTTTGGAGTTGTAACATCTAATGTTTAATAGATAGCATCAAATGACCACTAGATGGGAAAGCTTTTAATTAACTCAAGGTTTAGGGTTTGGAGAAATGGCAGGAAGTAACTTTCATGGTCCTTGTCATAGAAGAAAAGAATTGTTTCGCTTCTTGCAGGACATGAGTGACTGCTTGTGGGACCTCGCTCTTTAAGGACAACTGAAGACACTGAGGCGTAAGGACACCAGAAACCACCAGAGGGTGGTGTCCATGTACCAAAATGAGCTCAGCCACAATAAAAACATAGGATTGCTGTTTTAATTTTGTTTTACTTATACCCTTTCTTTCCTGAATTAATTAATATCCACTTTGTTTTTGTTTAAATTATTAGGGACCATTATAGTTTACTTTGGACTTAGAGTTAATCTTTGTATGCAGGACTGCTACTCCATTCTTATAAGAAATGCAGTATAAGCCCTTGCAGTTCATATGCAGTAAAACAGATTGGTAGATCTAGCAAAATGATCACAAGGTGGTATCACATCCAATCATTCTACCATTTTCTAACCTGATGGATTTTTAGGTTTTGAGAAGCTCATGTCCATCCTGGTAGAACTGGGCACAAGGCAGAAACCAACCTGAGATTGAAGTCCAATCCATTCCAAAGCACATTCACACATACGCACACACACCTATACTCACACACAAGGGACACATTTAAAATTACCACAATGTATGCTGGATGATAAGGAAGACTAGATTAAACATAAAGTGATACACTAAGAAAACATCCACCATGCCTCTAAAGAAACTGACAGTGTTCTATAGTGTATGAATGGGTTTATTTAACCAGTACATATGTACCCTTTCCATATCTTGAGGAGTGGCTGTCAGCAGTGTGTGTCCAGTCTTTACCCACTGTCTCGTCAGATTCACATAATGACCCAGACCAAATTCTTCCAACCAGCTACAGACCTGTTCATTCTTCCACTGGGAAAAAGGAGCTGTATAGTCACTGTAAATAACAACAAAACAAAAACCATAAAAATGAAGTTGTGTGGTGTTAAGCTGTTTATTGCCAGGCAAGTTATATGAAACCAATATATAATCATTGCAGATAAATACACATTTTTAAAGCTTTCTAGCAATACTATGGTCATAATAATATGGACATTTTTTTATATCTTATAGTATTTTGTAATTTTTAACAAAATATCATCACGGTAACTCTATTATACATGCTCTTAACTGTAGATAAATAAGATGCAACATAAATAACATGCAACACAAATATGCAACATGCAGTAAAAAGAAGAAAAAACATAAGTAAACAATCCTTGATGGGACTGACAAAGGAAACTTAGAGCAGTGATTGAAGACAGAGTGAGAATACAAGGCTCAGGAATTCTAAGTTTATGAAGAAATAGTGAATACATCATACTTACTAAAGTAAATGTTTAACACCCTAAAATAAGCTAGAAAACTTTCAATATTTTAAGAGAAAATTAGATGTACTGGAGCCTTTAGCACCTTTTATGCTTTTGAATTCCTAAAGGAAAAAATAGTAAGAGAAAAAGTATAAAATATGAAGAATTGTTATAAAGTTAAGAATAGGGCCAAAAACATAAAGGGCATATGGCTTACTAAAAATGTGTATTTTATTCTCCCTCTTTAAAAACAATTCAAGAAAAGCTGCAATCAAGTAGAAGAGTTGCTCTGATGGTTGCAGTTTAATTTTGTGTTCAAATATTCTGTTCTTGAATCAGGCACTCCAGCTAAGGTGGAAAAGGTGTGGAATGATGGGTGCTCAATAGTTGTGAAAACAGTGAAAAATACAAAGTCCACCCGTTTATCCACATACCTGATATTGCTTTCAGAGTCTGTAGTCCTTGCAAGTCGTGGTCCTGCTGTTGCACGCAATCCACCTCTTCGGAATTCAGAAGGGCCCAAATCATCAGCATTAAGGTTACCTGACTGAGTTCTTTTAATTCTTAAATATAGAACAAATAGCATATATTTAATACAGTATAAGTCATACAAAAAGAAAACAATTCATTCTTTCTATTTAATCACAAAATTCCATTAATTATTATATTATGAATTTGGGGTAGACAGGTGTTTAAATGTATATGAAAATAAAATAAAATATGGACTTATTATGTCCTAAAATTAGTAAATATGTTTAGACGACATATGAAGCTGCTTAGCACATGAAGTGGTAGATGGTAAAGACAACCATGATAGGATTTCTATAATTAAGAATGACTATAATCACTATCATTAACTTATTCTTATTTTAGAGAGATTTCAGTATCAAGAACACCTGAAAATAGAAATATCACAGTTGTTAGCCCTTCATCCTTGTAAAAAATGTACATGACAGGAAATAAACAGAGGAACAGCAAAGAGCAGAGGAAAGTTTGGACAAGTAACCCATTAGCACAGACAGTTCTGAGATGGGCTGTGGGCTTACAAATGTTAAAACAGACAACAGAATGGGCAAGACGAATGTGATGACAGAAAAAGATTTAGAGGCAATCTGAAACAAAGGCCAAGAAAGGTAGGCAGTGTTCTAGACTAAATTAGGTAGGATTAAAAAGGAGATAGTGAGGTCAAATAAACCTCTTGGAAAAGAAAACCTGTTTGTAACATTTGGCAACAGATATGGAGGAGTAAAAAAGAGGAGAAGATAACCTGGCCAGTTAGCACAATACAGGAAAATCTGTTGATTTGGAAGCTTGTTCACTAAGCTGTGGTCAAGCCATGATTGAGGACACATGAACATCAATAGATACAGTAGGTAGAACTTAATTTGTCCCCAAGGGGAAATAAAGACTTGACATAAGTTCAAGAAAAATAGAACTATTTTAAAATAGTGTATAGAACTGAAGTACTGTCAAGATGTAATACTGTAAGGACAGGTTGGACTGGTCTTGGAACACAGAGGAACTTTATAAGAAAGGGCAGGGCAAGATCTTCTTCCTTAGGAAACATTCCTTTAATGGGGGACGTGACATACTTTGCATCTTCTACAACTCAGTTCAGTGTGATTTTGTATGCTTTGGTAAGCTGGTAACATCAAGAGAGGCCCACCAAATTAACAAGCTAATTAAAAGAGCAAGGTCAGTTATGGGACACACTCTAGACCCCCTGGAGGTCATAGTAAAAAAGAGGATTAAAACAAAACTGAGTGCCATTATGAAGACTTCTGCACGTGCATTCTCTGACATAATAACATTGAGTGCTTTCAGCCAACAAATTATTCAACAGGAATGTGTCAAGAAATGCTACTGGGGCTCAATTATAAACTGAACAGACTCATTTCTCTTCATCATTATTAATCCACTTGTAGATCCAGTCACATTTTTACAAATGCCTTCTGAGTGACAGTAGCAAAACAAGTCTTACTATTTTTGTACAACATTGGTTAAATTCTTCAGACCACCATAACCTATATTTTTTGTACACCTTTCTTGTGATGAATAACGGACACTACCAGCATATATGCATATATAAAACCCCACCCTGACTACCCACTATCACTTAAGTTTTAGTCTTTTCTAAAGAGAAAGACAAATATTAGAGGTATTCTTGACAGGAATTTCTCCTATGAACTAGGGAATGTTAAGACAGGT
Source organism: Polypterus senegalus (assembly GCF_016835505.1). NCBI lineage: Eukaryota > Metazoa > Chordata > Cladistia > Polypteriformes > Polypteridae > Polypterus > Polypterus senegalus. Next base: position 65,298,529 of record NC_053154.1, on the reverse strand, counting down.
CAAATGTCTAAATGGAGCACAGCAAATGGCAAGCTGAAACCTGAAAGTAAAGGCATTTGACACTGACCAGACAATAAGGCTTACAGATGCCTCCAATTAGAAAGGTACCATAAATTAATTTGTAACAAAAGGTACTAGCACAGATAAAAAAAACATTCCCACTGAATAATAGTCAAAGAAAAAAGCAAATGAAGCTACTGAGATAAAAGAAATACAAATAAGATTTGTAACTAAGGTCTTAAAGAAAACAGAAATCTTAGAATGCAAAAATTGAGAATTAATCTTTTTTTTCTGTTGGTACGGAATCACTGATTCCAATGGGAGTGTGATCATGTTGAATGAGGTTGTTGTATCAAGAATAATTAATTATATTTTAATATGCAGATAATCATGGACATCCGGTCCAAAGATATTAGAAAATACAAGGTATATTTTATTAATTTAATTTTATGATTTAAGCCAGTTGTGTTCTCCCAGGAAATTTAATAATAGGATGGGTGTCAGTTACAGTGCTGTCGGTTAACCTGGTGTATCAGAAGTACTATAGGTGGACAAATCGGGAGCCTGGGACTACCCTTCTTTAATTCCAGACTCCCAACTAAAGACTAACAAAGCACGGCGGACCACCAGATGTTTTGGATCTTTGGTCCATACAATATTTTCATGATCAAACACAAATTTTATAAAAACAAAACACCCAGTTCTTCATGTGCCATCATAACTTTAGAGTCGCTTTTAAGGAAAGCTGCTTACAGTATATTGTGCCACAGTGCCATAACTGCTTATATTCCTTACTGTATTTATCAATAGCACCTGATGACTCCGACTCTGTTGTTTCACTAACACAATGTCTTACTTGTGTTTCTGAGTGGATGAGTAGTAATTTTCTCAAGCTAAATAAAGAAAAAACTGAAATTTTAGTGATCGGCAATAATGGATATAATGAGGTTATCAGAAATAAACTTGATGCATTAGGATTAAAAGTCAAGACGGAGGTAAAGAATTTAGGGGTAACTGTTGACTGTGACCTGAATTTTAAATCGCATATTAATCAGATCACTAGGACAGCATTTTTTCACTTAAGAAACATAGCAAAAGTTAGACATCTTATATCATTGAAAAATGCTGAGAAATTAGTTCACGCTTTTCTTTTCAGTTGACTAGATTACTGTAACGCTCTCCTCTCAGGACTACCCAAAAAAGACATAAATCATTTGTAACAAGTGCAGAATGCAACTACTAGAATCCTAACTAGGAAAAGAAAATCCGAGCACATTTCTCCAGTTTTGATGTCACTGCACTGGTTACCTGTGTCATTCAGAATTGACTTTAAAATACTGCTTATGGTTTACAAAGCCTTAAGTAATCTCACTCCATCTTATATATCGGAGTGTCTGACACCTTACATTCCAAATCGTAGCCTTAGATTTTCAAATGAGTGTATGCTTAGAATTTCAAGAGCTAAACTTAAAAGTGGTGAGGTGGCCTTCTGCTGTTATGCACCTAAAATCTGGAATAGCCTGTAAATAGGAATTTGCCAGGCTGAAACGGTGGAGCACTTTAAAAAAACTGCTAAAACACATTACATTAACATGGCTTTCTCATAACTTCATTTTCATTTAACCCTGATGCTCTGCATATTCAATTAATTCTCATTACTATTCATGGTGGCTCCAAAATCCGTACTAACCCCTACTCTCTCTTTTGTTCTTTTTCCGGTTTTCTTAATCAAAGCACCATGATGTCCCTACATTGATGGATTAAAGGCCAGAAGTCCATGTGACCCTCATCATCAAGTCCTTCCATGAGAGCCCTGAATACAATGAGGACTGATCATTTGTGTTAGGTAGAATGCCTAGAGGGGGCTGGGCGGTCTCATGGCCTGGAACCCCTGTAGAATTTATTTTTTCTCCAGCCGTCTGGAGTTTTTTTTGTTTATTCTGTCCTCCCTGGCCATCGGACCTTACTTTTAATCTATGTTAATTAGTGTTCTCTGATTTTAATTCTTACTTTGCCTTTATTCTCTTTCTTCATCATGTAAAGCACTTTGAGCTACATTATTTGTATGAAAATGTGCTATATAAATAAATGTTGTTATACTCTAAATATAAATGACATAATAATGCTGCTCATATACAGTACACCTAACATTTATTTTTTTTTAGATGTAGTCAACATAAACCTGTACTAGTAGTAGCTAAAAATGAACTTACTTGCCCCAAAATTTTTTGATCCCCTTAGGACTCTTCTTGTTCTCTGGAGAGCCTGGTGACTGCGGTCCAGAGTCAACCCCAGAGGAGCGGGGTGAAAGGTCAGAGGGACTTGGTGTTGAGTCATCCAGTTTTTCTGTTTTGCCTTAAATGTGAAAACAATTATTTACATTGATAAGTAAATGTATACAGTATCTTTAAATAAGATATGACAACAAAGCACTCGAGCAGTGCAGCATGAAAAAGCAGAGTGCTTACAGTGCTAAAAAGGAAAAAAAGATTCTAGATGAAAAACCAAACATCAAGCCAGCAGTTATTTTATTTAAATAAATCATATAGTTGTCCCAGTAGAAATTTCCTGCTCTTAATTATTTATAAAAGCGTGTAATTAAGTTGAATTTACTGTACATTTCAACAAATTCCATACATATTAGTAAGTAATTCTGTTCAAAATTTTAAACATGTTAGATATTTAAATAGTGTTCTGCTGTTTTTTTCAAGGTTGATGAAGAATAAATGAGTCAAGGAGACCTAAAGTGATATTAAATGAAAGATGTTTTAATATAGTGGCATTTCAGTTCCCTTAATTTAGGGCATTACTACAAATGTTACATCATGCATACCAGGAGAAGGATGGGACTGGAGGATGCCATCATCTATATGCTACACCGTTCCCTCTCCCACTTGGACAGAGGCAGTGGTGCAGTAAGAATTATGTTTCTGGACTTATCTAGCTCCTTCAACAACATCCAATCTCTGCTCCTTAGGGACAAGCTGACAGAGCTGGGAGTAGATTCATACCTGGTGGCATGGATTGTGAACTATCTTACAGACAGACCTCAGTATGTGCGTCTTGGGAACTGCAGTTCTGACATTGTGGTCAGCAACATAGAAGCGCCGCAGGGGACTGTGCTTTCTTCAGTCCTGTTCAGCCTATATACATTGGACTTCCAATACAACTTGGAGTCCTGCCACGTGCAAAGGTTCGCTGATGACACTGCTATCGTGGGCTGCATCAGGAGTGGGCAGGAGGAGGAGTATAGGAACCTAATCAAGGACTTTGTTAAATGGTGCAACTCAAACCACCTACAACTGAACACCAGCAAAACCAAGGAGCTGGTAGTGAATTTTAGGAGGCCCAGGCCCCTCATGGACCCCGTGATCATCAGAGATGACTGTGTGCAGAGAGTGCAGACCTATAAATACCTGGGAGAGCAGGTGGATGATAAATTGGACTGGACTGCCAATACTGATGCTCTGTCCAAGAGAGGACAGAGCCAACTATACTTCCTTAGAAGGCTGGCGTCCTTCAACATCTGCAATAAGATGCTGCAGATGTTCTATCATACAGTTGTGGCGAGCACCCTCTTCTACGTGGTGGTGTGCTGGGGAGGCAGCATAAAGAAAAGGGATGCCTCACGCCTGGATAAACTGGTGAGAAGGCAGGCTCTATTGTAGGCACGGAGCTGGACAGTTTGACATCTCTGGCAGAGTGATGGGCGCTGAACAGGCTCCTGTCAATCATGGAGAATCAACTGCATCCACTGAACAGTAGCATCTCCAGACAAGAGGAGCAGCTTCAGTGACAGACTGCTGTCACTGTCCTGCTCCACTGACAGACTGAGGAGATCATTCGTCCCCCACACTATGCGACTCTTCAGTTCCACCCGGGTGGGTAAACGTTAACATTATACAAGGATATTGACTGTTATACCTGCATTTTTCAACTTGTACTGCATTTTTATCACTATTTAATTAATATAGTTTTTATCAGTATGCTGCCGCTGCAGTATGTGAATTTCCACTTGAGGATTAACAAAGTATCTATCTATCTATCTATCTATCTATCTATCTATCTATCTATCTATCTATCTATCTATCTATCTATCTATCTATCAATCACTGGATTAACTTTGGTATACTAGTATACTAGCATCGTTTGTGTTCTAAGTAGAACTACTCTCTTTTAAGATATCACTGCCTTGTTATAATTTTTGGTTCCTGCTCATTAGCTATACTTTAACACTGTGCATAATGAAATACAGTACCTAATGCTGGAGCACTGGCACTCCTGCTGCGATCTTCAGTCATTCCATTAAACAGAAAGCATCAGGATGAAGCAAAGAAGAAACAGCAGCAATTAAAATGTTAAGCCCAGTAAAATTCAGAACTGAAGACATGCACTATCAGAGCAAAGAAAAGTTCTAAAGAAAAACAAAGAAGCCCAAAAAATGGTAAAAAGTAACAAGAAAAGCAACAAATAAATATTTAAGTACAAGGTTTACTGCCCATCTGCTTTTAACAAAAGACATGGTATGAAATAAGAAATCTAAAGAAGCAAAGTGCTTGCAAAGAATGTTTTTAGAAGCTAAAGTTAAGAACACAAAGTGGGCATATTTTGCAAAAGCAGTTGCACCAAAACTTAATAGAAACAGCAAATTCCTAAAATATAATGCTTGTGTGTAAAGTCTGAGGTGCTAATTGGTTGATGCACATGTTTGGGATATATGACCCAACAGTTTACTTCCCAGCACACAAGCCATCTCAACTCTACATGTACGGTTCTGTTTTCAACTTCTACATAGCATTCTTTTCTCTCTGGCTAGTGGTTTAGTGTGCTTGGAAATTTGTGCAAAATTAGGACTGTTCACATTTTGTTTAATTGTGGCATTTATTGAATCATGCTGGTAACTTCACATGAATACTTTGAATAAGTTACCACGTAGTATGGTAGACAGTAGGACTCTAGAGACAATCAAAATTTAACTTGATGTTTTTTGGAGGAATTAAGTGGAAAGGACTAGTGAGCTTTGTTGGGCTAAATAACTTTTTTTCATCAACATTTTTCTAATGTTCTAATTTTAATTGAGAAAAGTGAGCATGAAGAAAGGTGAAGCGCAAATAATGTAAAAACTAAGAACTGTTCTGCTTTATTATTTATTTTGAAAGCTATCATTGGCAGTGATAGGAGGCGAACTCACATATTACCTCCAAAATCATGGAAAAATGACTATTAAGATGGGCTTACTGTTGCTGTGACTAATTGATATAGTATATAAGGAAGAAAAAAAAAGGAATTTATACATAATTTGCACTTCTCCCAAAAATTTAATCTCTTTTGTGTTAAGCATTATTATATTCACTTGAGTCATTACTACAATTGTACTTATGTAGACTCACTATTAGTATTATTTCATAGATGGCAGAGTACAAGGCTGACACATTATTTTTATTTACATGTACAATGGAGCACAGACATTAAGTGACTAAGGTGTGGAGAATGAACTGTCAAATGTGTCTTGTAAAGTTCAACACCCTGATTGCTATGTTACATTATCTCACATTACTTTATAATATTCTAAATACCCCAATGCATGTACTAGTTGCACTAGTGTATTCTTAGTCATCACATCATTTTTAACCTGTAACAATCATGCTTTTAATCATAGGGTGAGTAGCTGGTAATGGGCAACACAATCTCAGACTTTGACATTTGTTTACTAATTAATTTAGCTCTTTTACCAACCTATCCATCCATGTTCTATATCTTCCTTGTCCAGTTCAAGGTTGTGTGTGCCAGATATTATCCCAAAAGGATCAGGCATAAGTTAGAAAACAAACATGAGAGGTGGCAGTTTATCATTGTGCATATTTCCTTACACATGTACAGTATATTCACTTACAACAGACTAATATAGGGTGATCAAATAAACTTTATGATGAGCGGAAAAACAAGAGTGCCTAAAGAAAAAGCCCAAGCAGGCATGTGAATGTGAACCCTGGACTCTGAATTGAGAAGCAACAGTGCTAACCACTATTAGATTATGCTGTACTATTTAACCTGTTCCTCTTCAGCTCTTAAAAAACATTCACATTTTACTTATCTAAATTACTTAAAAATAACACACAAGAACATGCAGACTTTCAACCTGTTGCAAGTTAAACAGTAAGTTACACTGCTGCAAACATACTTAGGCTAAAATCATTTTCTTCTGCACCATCTTTTATTCTTTGGAAATTTGGGGACTTCAGTTTTTCACTGTCTCCGTTCTGATTAACTCGAGAGAATTTCCCTGGAAGTGTCTGATATTTATTATTTTCAAAAAAAGTTTTGTTCTGCAAGAGAAAAAAGATTGAAATCAAAATACTCATCTCAAATTTAGTTTAAAAAAAGAATAATCATTATCACTATAAATCTGCTGTAATGCAGAATGTGAGTTTATGTTCTTATGTTCATAATATGCAGACAGTACTCAGAAACAATAAAAACACCTCCCTCAACATAATTAGTATCATAAAAACAATTTACACTATTAAATGTAGTTTAAGGAAATCAGAAGTATAAAATAGTGAAATCTTAAAGTGACGACATTTTAAAAAAGAAGGAAAACTAAATTAAAGAAAAAGAAGTGAAGATTAAAAGGTTATAATTTAAAGGAACTTCACTGATTAATTGTACCTCTGGTGATACAACTGGTTCTACTGGTTCGCCAACTACATGCTATGATGTGACAGGAAGGGTAAATGGTGCAGCCAGTGCATGTAATTAAGAGAACAGACACATGGTTAGTAAAATTGTATGCAAAGAGACACACAAACACAATGAATTACTTTTGATTCATTAAAATGTTGTTTAAAAAAACTAAATATGCCCATTTAAATCACCTGAAATAAGCTAAAAACAAAGCCATTAAGCACTAAGTTAAGTTTCTAAAAGTTACCTTGGTTACAAAATATAATTAGAAATTTGTTGGTCTGATGTTGTTAACTTACCAAAAAAAAAATAAAACAATAACAAAACATGACATGCTTTTTTTTGCTCCGAAACCAGAGGTTATTACCAAAACACGAAGGAAATAGATAATCCTTTTATCAGGAAAACACCACTTGATTAGTCACTCGTTAGTAAAGGCATGGAGATGAAAATATTTAATGTAATGTCAAAGGAAACACTTCTTTTTAAAATAAAAATAAAAAAACTTTTCTATTTAAATATAGTTTTCCTTTACTAATTCATCGTTAGAGCTAACCTTCGGCAGTGATCCACTTTGTAGATCTTCTAGACTACTGGATAACATCTTCTGTTGTGTCCTATATGTTGAGAAAAATAGGAGTTGTTCAAAGAACTAAAACATTAGAATTAACAATGCAACAATTAGCTGTTCCAGCTTGGTTTTAAAACATATAATAGAACATCCTAAAGATCAACATATTCCACAAATAGTCTTTTGTATCTGAATTTAAATATACAAATTTTTGTTGATAATTCCACCCATCGTGTGACCTATTTTAGTAAATGTTTAACCCAGCCACTGCTAAATCATTCCCATATGCAGGGCAGCATATTTTATAATGGTAAAGAAAGCAAAGTGTAAGAACTGTACATGTGTTTTACCAGTCTAACTCCACACATACAGTACACCTCAAAAACCTTAAAAAAAAACAAAAAACAAAATGTAATGTTGCAAATAATATAAATCACACACTTGGAAGTTACTTCAACAGATTAATCCTTATAATAAGGAGAGGAAAGAAGAATTAAACTGATAAAATCAAGAACATTGTAGATAGAGATTTTCCCGCTGGCATCCCATCTCTCATTCATCTCCGTTTTAATCTTTTACTATATACACTATTTCACAAGCAAAGCTAAATGATCATTATTACCCAAGAGACAACTGAGTAGCACATACTGTATATTTAACTCATTAAACACTATGCCTAACATACGACAGAAAATACAAAGTTAATATGCAGGGTAAACATCTTAAATATATGTGGCCACTTTACAATCCACTTGTATTCCTGTGGTGCCATTTATCAGGGCCTCCCATATCCTACCTTACAAGTGTGACAGTCTTTGTGTAGTTGTCATCACCAGAGCTGTCTTACTGTCACATGACCATGGTCTGCATTTGCAGTACTATTTTAATCAATGTCTGATGAAAAGTAATTATTCAGCATGCACTACACTTTTTCAATTGTTATATTTGTAACACTGAGCTTTTAGCAGCTGTATATAAGTAGTTCTGGGTATGTATGTTCATTTATCACATTACGTCCGAAACATGAATACCTAGTAGAAGTTTAACAGACATACAAAACGCAATAATTTGCAAAAATGGTCAGGCTTACTTTAGAACCGGTTTTCATGCAAATTTAAAAACTGCTTCTGTGTGCAACTACTTTATCACAAGAGTAAATTTGTTTATTTATATTATTGCTTTGGGTAAGTGTTCATGTTTGAGATGTAACTTACTAAAGAAAATACATTTTGGAGAGTAATATCCAGGAATAAAAGTATTAATGCATAAAACATTTTGATAATTTGAAAATAACTTTGTAACTTTGAACAACTGTGGTATGCTACTAAGAAAACTAACATAAGGAGAACATGCAGCAGATAGCGTCCAGCTATGGTAACTGAACCCATGATGTTCTATGATCTATCTATCTATCTATCTATCTATCTATCTATCTATCTATCTATCTATCTATCTATCTATCTATCTATCTATCTATCTATCTATCTATCTATCTATCTATCTATCTATCTATCTATCTATCTATCTATCTATCTATCTATCTATCTATCTATCTATCTATGCAGTTTCACATCATGGGTTCAGTTACCATAGCTGGACCCTATCTGCTGCATGTTCTCCTTGTGTTAGTTTTCTTAGTAGTGCTCTTCTAGTTTTAACATCTACACTGTATTCGTTTGAAGTTTTACTTGAGGACCCCCCAAATACCTCTGTTTTGATCGAATGTTAATGGCTGTGCGATCTTTCATGGGGGAACCATTCTTTGATCAAATTTATCCGTATTGTGCCAAGCCATGCAACCGCTCGCAGTTTAACACAGGGATCCCCCTCTCACCTTGATCGAATTCCACTAAATTACACTGAGGACTGTGTTCTTAGATCAAATGCAACTGAATCTTACCATGCTGCTGCTTGGAGTTTCACGTGGGAGACCACCTCTCCACCACCACTTCGATATATGTCATTATTCCACTCCACTGTTTCTGAGTAAGTCAGTTTTCAACTTGTAAGCCAAAAAATGTGCTCTTTTGATTGATTAGACACTGTGTGAATGGTTTAGGTATATGTGTATGCCCTGTCCAGGGTTGTTTTTTGCCCTCTCTCCATCGCTGCCAGAAAAGGCACTTCCCCCAGGATTCGAAGAAGATGATATGAAAATGTGTGGTTTATTTAGTTTATTCCAGATGTGAGATGCAAGAAAAAAGCAGCAACAACAACAACATTTAAAAATAAATAAGTAAATACACACTACATTTCTCATTGAGTAACTGCAACAGTTGGCAGGAGAACACATGTGAACTGAAGTACAGGAACCACAATCTATTGTACAAAAATATCTAAACATTCTATCTCTAAAAAATAAAATGACTGCAAGTACAATACTTGCAAATATTTGCAACTATTTTGATGGATTGTTTAGGTACAAGAGAACAAAATGTTTCCAAAAACTTTGCATTGCTATTGGATATGCAATCAAATCTTGGTTCAGTGATAGCTGACAGATTGAATCACAAAAGAAAATTGATTCCAGGATTGTGCATCATAAAATGTCTTGGCTATGTACTGTGAAATCCAGTTTTTTGGCGAGAATTCCTAAAACCTTTAATTTTTTGTTTTATGTAGTTGATATTTGTGTGAAACAAAGCTTTTTATTCAGAGAAAGACTTTCTTTTCAATACTTGAAGTGTTATACTCACTACTCTCTAATAATCTGAAGCTCCTTTATAACATAAACAGGGTAATACACATTAATTTTTGGGTATGTAATTTAGGTGTGATAATGCCAAACACCACTCATGGTGTAAGAGGTTAAACTAAGAAGATTCAATAAAAAGATGTCAGTTACACAGTGGTGAGAAAAATAATTACATGTGATAAAATTGTCAAGCCAGATAAATAAAATTCAAGACTGCTAGGAGGCTGTGGCATTCCACAGGACTACTAGGTGTAAGACAGGTAAAAGTCCTGAATAGAATTCAATTCCACTACAGTCACTCACACTCACACTCACACTCACACTCATACTCAGACAGGGGCCATTTTAGAATCACCAACTAATCTAAACTGAACAGCTTTGGGGATATGGAGTAGCTAGCAGAATACCCATGAATACACTTGAACAGTATTTAAACCCAGTACACTACATCCATAAGGTGGCAGCATGCTGCTAATGAATATTTTACAATTAACTAAATGAGTATGATTTATTAACAGCTAATCTGGTTAAAAAAACATCCAACAGCCATATTTCATGTTTCTTACCTGCTGTCCACCTCCTTTTCTACTGAAGAAGGAGAAACTAAAGATGGTGATGGCCCCCTAGGTGGTGTCTAAAAAAAAGAAATTGTACATGTAAGCAATTGTCTGCACATCTTCAATTTCTTTTTTATACTACTCATCCTTACCTCTGTTCTGATTATTTGTGGCTGAACTTTATAAACTGGATTCCTTATTTTTCCAGTTCCATTGAGCTCTTCACTGCTGTCTGATGGTATCCGCTCACAAATGCCTTGAAAGAAAACACACTACTTAGCAGTTCTTAAGTAAAGTGGTCATGAATTGAGGTCCTTCTGATAGCTTTCAAATAAACAGGTGTGCATGCTTATATAAACATCTGTCAAGTTTGTTCTGATGAGCAACTTGCTAAAAAATCATAAAAAATATCATATGCTTCATTATGGAAAAAACATTGTTCAGTTCGGTGTTTTATCAGTGTGTCTATCTCCCAGGTAGAAAAAAGAGTGTGGTTAAAAACAATATTTGTATAAGCTTCCACCATACCTTGAAAACAAAAAAAAAAACCCAATGTGTATATTTGAAAACATAATTATACAAATCTGCTGGAATATTTGTGCCCTCTGCCATTTAGCATTATTATAATCTTGTTAAGTAGACAGTGTAACATTTTTTCAAGATGTTACTCCTGTTGGTCTAGAATAGTCTATAGTCTCATATATATATATAAACTGATACATATATAAAAGTCACTTTTCTGCTAAAAATAATATTACTATTCTCAGCTACTTAATACCATAGTATTTAAGCTTATCATGTAGATAGGTAGACACAAACATAGAGTTTGACTTCTTGAGAGCAAAGAAATAGTTAACTACCAGATAAACAAGGGTGGATGGATCACCCAGTTTTAAGGAGTAAATACTCTAGTAAGTAAATGTAAAGTAGTGATCAATAAATAATATGCTGAATCTATTGGAGCACATTTTCCCATATAGGTAGTTAACTTTTTGAACAACCTTTGTGTTCATACTGCACTTATTTCACAGAGAGTGATTGAGTAATTAAACATTTTCTTTTTTCAGATAGTATGTTGTTGAATACTCCTAATGAATACCTTCCATTTAAAGATTTGCTGCAGGTAATGAATGAATATTAGAAGATGTTTTGGTAACAGGTAAATGTAAATACTCACAATCTATTGTGATATCTTAAACTGCATTGCTATCATGTCACCTATTGTTCAACTGGTAGATTCGTAAGTCACCTACCATAATACAATTAAAGAACAAAGTCCTATTTCACTAAAATTATAAGAAATCAAGTTCACTTTACAAGAACCAGGCAAACATTTACTGATGTTACCCTTGGTTAACTGAACATGTCGAACTATTCCTAACCTTTTAGATAATTCAAGTTCAAACTGAGTGATATCTTCAATGAAATATTTAGTATGTCTTGTCTTTCTTTCTTTGTTTTCCAGCTATATATAAGGAAAGATGCAATCTAATCCAGTTTGAATAAGATTTAATATCACATGCAGTACCTTATTCACATACAATTTACTTATTGATATGTATTCTTTAAAGACATTCACAATAAAAATATTTTAAAAAAGTAAACCTGTGTAGAAGCATTTCCTGAGAATACAAGTACACATCTCGACATATGCCAAATCATTTTACTATGCATGTCTTTACAGTGTGAGTGCTTTATCAGATTTGTTCCATTTTTTAAATTCTAGTTACAAAAGATAAGTAAATAGAAAAAAAATTTACTTTCCATGACTATGCAAGTAAGTAGCTGATAAAGTGACTATTTCCCTTTAAGAGAAATGACTGCATGGAATGATTTTCAATTGAGGAATTTATTGGACTCTTTTCAAATAGGATGAAAAAGAAAACAAATTATATAAAGTTGAACTCTTCATCCATTCAGTCCTTTAAATCTATAAATTAAGAAACTTGAGGACCACAGAGTCACACAGGTTTACATATTCTCCTGCACGTGTCTGGCAGACAGCTTGGGGTTTAACACAGACACTCTGGATTTTAACCTTGGGCACCTGTCATTTGTAGTGCCATTTTAGTGACGATATCCAATGCCAGCTGAGGTCGAGCAAAGGCCATTATATATGGCAGCTCTAGGCAATTTATAGAGACCATTGACACTAATTAAATGATGTGGACTATGGATTTAAAAAGCCTATGAGTCTGGAGCCAGGAGGGTAACAGAATGAAGGGGAAGAAAAATTCTTCAAAGAGCAAAATGACAGCTCACTCCCAGTGACAAGATATCACAATGAATTTGACAACTGAGAGGGTCTGGTAAGGCCTTTACTTTACTTGAAATGTTTTTTGTTATACTGTGTCTTAATAATATAATAATATATTACATATTTGCCATCCCAATAATATCTGCCCTGTTTTTACAGTTCATTCTATTATTGAACTTGAAATGTTTTTAGTTGTTAAATTAGACAATACCATTACTAACCAAGAAGACAAAAAGGCACGACCTCTCTATACAAATTCCATCATTGCATTAATCATAATTTAGTTAGTACCTTTTGTTTAAAACACTTATTTAAACTATGAAACAAAGTGACACTGTATTACTGTTAGCTTCACCATAGTATACAAAAATAGATGAGAAAAAATACCTGATGTTGGACCATCTTTTATCTTTCTATATTGATTTAGCAGTAATGTGAGTTCTTCAATTCGACGGTCCTATAAGGCAATGCAAAGTCAGAATAAGCTCTGAAAAACCTAAAACTTTAGACATTATTACAAAATGATCAGGCATTTGGAATGCATAGTCTATACGTGGGTAATTTCAGAGCACTCCATCTCAGGAAAAACATGTCTGGTTATTACTGGTTTACTCTTCCTTATTGAACTGCTTGCTTCATCAGTTTAGGATTTGCTGGCCATCACATCACATCATTCCAATTTCAACTGAAATCAGGACTTTGATTTCTCACTTTCTTTGTACTGTTGAATTATGTGGTAGATTTGCTGGAATGTTTAGGAAAGTCACCCCTGAAGAATCATCCTATCACTTTATTGTTACTTTCATTTATATCCTTCTCATTGATGACAAGTATTAAAGGTCAGAAAATCAAATCATAACCATGGCACCGCCACTACCATACTAAACAGAGGAAATATTATTTTGATATTAGATATTGGTAGATATCTAGAATCTAGATCTATTTTTAAAATATCTAAATATCTATATATCAAGAAAAAACTGACTTTGGCATCTTGAGAGGCTTAGTTACTCATTAGATGAGCTAGTTTTGATTAAAACACAATTCTTGTTTACCTACAGTTGTTTCTGCTGCACTGTAAGCACAGAAAACATTTCATTTTAAAATGTAACCTCTGAAAAATACAATAGGGCTTACTAAACTTCCAAACACCTCGACACAGTAAAAGCTACAGCTCTCGTAAATCTATAAATCAAATACAATCCTCCATTTATCTTCTCAACCTGCTTAATTCAGGGCCAGGGGAAGCTAAAGTCTACCTTAGCAACCATGGATGGGGAGTCAGTCCACTACAGGGCACACACCTATACTCATGACTTTAAGTTTATATACTGTATACTGTATATATACAGTTGCAATTGGAAATATTTAACCCCCTCACCTCAAAAGACATTATAGTAATGTGAATCAAGGGTAAGAAAAATATAAAACAAAAAGCCTTATTAAACAACAAAAAATACTTATTGATATGTTACGGGTAAAGTCTGAAAAGTGGATAAGCCAAGTATTGCTTGGGTAAATCTCGCATTATCCAAGAGACATGGTTAAAGCTGAATAAAATATTACTTTCTAAATTTACCTAGGTTTACCTTTTGGATAATGTGAGCTTTTCCCGGGTAATCCTAGGTTTATCCAATTTCTGGTTTTACCCATAACAGATACATATTTGAATCATAACGAAAACATAAACTGACTTAACTTTGAGTTCAAATGAAAAATGCATATATTTTTTTAAACAAATGTTCATGTACACTATTATTCAACCTACGACTTCAATATTTTGTGGAGCATCCATTAGCCTTTATAACTGTAAAAAGCATTTTCGGTAAGTGCTGACAAGCTTCTTGCAACTCTGTATTTGAATCTTGGCCCATTCCTCACATGCAAAAGCATCCAGCTTATTGATGTTTGATGGTTTTTGGGCTGCAACTGCCTTTTTTTAAATCCCTCTAAAGATTTTCTATGGCATTTAAATCCAGAGACTGAGAAGACTGTCATCTTTATTTTACACCACAGTTTATCAGCTGGTTTCAAATCTAAAGACCGATATTGTAAAACTTTAATTTTGTGCTGTTATAACCATTTCAGTGTGAATTCTGATGTATGTTTTGAGTTAATATCTTGTTGAATGAACTATCCACTGTCGAGTTTAAACCTTCTGGCAAAGGCAATCAGGATTTAGGTTAAACATTCCTGGTACACAGTGGAATTCATTCTTCTAATAACTTTCACAAGAGCCCCTGGAAAGCAAAATAGCACCGAGCATCAATGAATGAATACAAGGTGCTTTTCTTTGTTTGCAGTCACCCTTTTTGCGTCAGCCATGACAATGGTATTCATGACCACAACACACAATTCCATTTTTAGGTCCAATAATGCTTGGCAAATTTCAAGCAATGCATTGTATGGTTTGTTCTTAAAAAGGGGATCTCTTTTGGGGAAGCTTCTCGTTATGATGGCATCTAAATATTTTTCTTTTGAAATATCATAACCCCAATATTCAACCAAACTGTGCAGCTGAGAAAATGTGATTGTTTTTTTCTTTTCCTCTCTTACCTTCCTTCTCAATGTACATGGGACAGTATCAGCAAACTTTCAACTATTTCATATTTCGGAACCTTTTGTTTTAAATTATGGTCCTGATAGGGCTTAATAGTCTTTCCAGCTGCCTATGAATGTTTTTATAACCACTGCCTGATCTGTGAAGGCCAACAACCTTTAGTCTCATCCGAGTTGAAAGCTCTTTGGATTTACCCATACTAATGCATGACAAAAACATTTTACATGTGTGTGCATTATATTTATACCCTAAGGAAACTGGAAATTGTCATAGACAAAGGATGTTCTGGAGAAGACAGGTAATAAACAGTAAGAATTTTTTAACACTAGAATTACCAAAGCCTCCAAAAAAACTTGGCCCACCTTAAATCTGTTAGTACCTCTCCGCCAGCATCTTTTGTGTTGTAAATGTGTCGATAAGTAAAAGCAGCAAGCAGCCTACTATCTCATCCCCACCACAGCTCAGGAAGGGCTAAAAACTCTCCCAGCTCAAGACTTGTTTATCTGGGAGTAAGGTACCAGGAGCTGTAGAGGGTAAATAATGTACTGTTATTTGGAACACATGCATTTCATGTGTGTTTCGTGTCTACAAAGATCTATGTAAGTGAAGGATGACAGGAAATGCAAGAAATATTGAACATATACCTAAAAGACAAACTTTTTTCATGTTTTAGTACTAACGACAAAATTTTGACATGAAGTGTATAATGTGTGAAGACTGAAGTCCAAATATCAAATAAGCACTTTCACAAAGGGTACAAATACAACAAAACAAGTGTGACCCGACATTTGCGCGATAGACATATGTGCGGCGACAAAACAGCGCCAATTAAAACGCGCCGTCAAAATCGTGCCGACAAAATCACGAAAGTTTCATTAAATATGAATTACTAGTTTAAAGCATATATAATAATGTTTATTTTAGAAGTCAATATTATGACACGCGGCATGCCATTAGCACGGCACGCAGATAGTCCTTAAGATCACGCCCCGCATATGTAGGAAGAATTGCAGCAAGGGTGTCCCACTCTCTTGGCCTCTCTCTCGATTTTGTCGTGGCGATTTGTCGAAAACCAGTTAGCGGGTTTGTCGGCGCTCATTTGTCTGTCGCGATTTTGTTGGGGCGCATATGTCTAACGCGCTTTTGTCGGTGAACCGAAAACAAGTGGGCTTTTATTCAAGACTATAATAGTAGAAAAAGAAATCGGGTTAGTGTACTTCACTGTCACGACTGCTTTGGCAGTACAGCGGTAAAACTGCTGACTCATAAGCACGCTACGCAACTGTGTCTGATCTTATTCAGGAAAAGACCCCAGTCACTCCACGGGAGAAAGACTAAGGTCATAAATTGTATGAAACCATTTCTGGACAAAGGCAGAACCGTAACAACAGTTGCGTGGAGCTGCCACTTGCAGCTGAAGTCACTTCAGTACACATGTACTTTGTCAGCATACCAGTGTCGATCAAACAGAGGAAGCTCTGCAGTCTACTTGTGACTTTACGCTGTAGGAAGATAAGTAAATAAATCAAGGTAAATAAGATTCGATCTGGCTTTTATATAAGTAACATATAAATGTTTTTATATAAAGACCATCACAAAACATAAGCACAAACTGGACTTTGCACGATACCTTGGCGAGCTCTGTATAAGAGCTGCTTTTTCTTTAAAGGACAGGTGTGGGACAGACTGACTGGCAGGATGACGCCGGACCTCTTTCTGCATCTAAAAGGTGCCATCTTTACGCCTGCTACAGCTGCATTGCTCTTATATGTGAGTGGACGTTTCTTGCGGGGAGGGCTTCTTTTCTCTTTCTCCAATGTAGAACCCTCACCTGAGTTCACCTCTGTTATAGCACGTCTTTATTTGAAAACAGCAGTGTCAGATCAGGGCAGGCGTGAACATGACTGAGAGGATAAAACTGAATAAAAAAAAAAAAAACGCTAACCTTTACAAGCACCGTACATTTACACTGGCTGTTAAAAATCAAATGTTTGTTGGTATGTTTTATTGTATAATAGTAGCAATAAGAGCAGCTCATTACTCAAAATATTTATTTTGGGACACAACAAGGCTTGAACCCGCAATCTCTTGATTATGAGTCAGCAGTTCTTACCGCTGTACTACCAAAGCAGTGCTTATTTGAGATTTGGACATGTGTTCAACATATCTGTCACACTTACATAGATCTTTGTAGACACGGAACACACATGAAACGCATGTGTTCCAAATAAAGATATATTATTTACCCTCTACAGCTCCTGGTACCTCACTCCTAGATAAACAAGGCTTGAGCTGGGAGAGTTTTTTGCAATTTCTGTGGCAGTTGGGGGGATGGGATAGTAGGCTGCTTGTGCTTATCGACACATTTACAACACAAAAGACGCTGACGGAGAGGTGCGAACGGATTTAAGGTAGCCCGGGTTTACAAGTTTTTTTGTAAGCTTTGGTAATTCTAGTGTTAATCAAGAATGCCCATTTATTTGGTTTTATTTTAGGGATTCTTTAGGGGTGCCAATAATTGTACCCCACATGTTCCTGACAGAATACACTATTCTCAAAAATAAAACTATTTTATTGCAGGAACAATTATTATTACATAAGTGGTAAGTGATTTCTATAAACATTATCAGGAATAGTTGAATCATACCTAGTGTTTATTTTATGTTTGTTTTTACCCTTTTTCTTTAGCGATACAAATAATACTATATTTGACTATATGGGTAATTCTTGCACTACAAAGCTCTACAGGAGTCATTTGATCTAAATCCTACTTGTAAGTATAGGTTTGGATCAGTCTGATCCCTTGAAGTTCAAGTTCTTGACTGAATCTGCCCCTAGTATACCATATAAACGGGCAGAGCTGACCCTGGGCTTTTTCTATGCTAGGCTTCAGCTCCCTAAAAGCTTGTCTTGGAATAAGCTGGTTTACAAATGAGTGTATCTACTGAAGGATAATGTTTGTGGAGGTCATATGTTGCGGATTGAACTGGGTAATATTTTGGGTAATCAGCCTAGGCTGAATACTTTTTTTTGCCTTTTCAGTGCTTTGTTGTGTGTTCTATTGAAAAGGAATGGTTTACACTACATGCTCAACAGTCCATAGATGTTGCTGAACATGTTGTTGTGTAGACCTAACTGTTCTGTTTTGTTAGGATTTAATGTTTTAGTATTTAACATCAACCTACTTTAAATATGCCTCAACCTTGCATACATTATTACAGTATTCTGTCTTTATCCATTCTTCTTTTAATAGTCAAATGTAAAGCATTAAACAAGACAATTACTCTACCTTTTCCTCATTAGCGGTCAGCAAAGTCTCCATTCCAATTTTCAGTCGTTGCAATTCTTGATCTAAAAGAAATTATGGATATTTTACATGGTGAAAAAAAAACAACGAATTTCATCTTCACACACTAACAAATTTAAAAAAAATGTAAACTGAAACACATAGGTTCATGCATGTTGTTATAATGCAATATTATTATTAGAACATATATAGGTAATGTTTTAAAAATGCAGTGCGAATTGTAAAAAGGCAAAACTTACAAATTCAAAAAGGTTAGACAGTAGCAACAAACATTAACAACAAATGTAAAATAGAAACATGCTCATGCAGACATATTCTGAGTTAATCTGTTGGGGTTACTTTAGGCAGATATCAGGGATAATAATGTCTTTAAGATCTGAAAGCTAACAACTGATGCATAGTGTTGCTACATTTGTAGTCATCATTTCTCTTTGTGGACAACACCTGCAACCCCATGTTTTAACCCATGACAACTGTTTATAATCTTGGCACATTTTTAAGCTTTAGAAAGTTTGTCACCTGTTACAACCCCTAACTTCTCATTCTATCATTCAATGGCTCGTATTACAGCAGTTGTCAGATGGAGCTCAGTCACTTAAACCTGTTTTACTCTAGCAGATCAAAAGAAAGCAAATGTTTGTGGGAAATAGACTTTATGGGAAAATAATGGAGTTATATGTGGAAGAAGCTGTGTATATTGCAGTAAATCCTCTTGTCACATATTTATAAAATAGATGAAGATGCTGTATATGAGCAATTGTGCAACTTAAAAAGCCTCTTTACATGTATATATAGCTGGTAGGGACCAGAAATAAAAAGTCTTAAAAATAACTAGCTGATGTAAAATAAAATGTGAACTCAGAGAGTTTAGTCAGATGAGATCTCACAGATGAACTGTTTTAAGAAATGCCAAGAGAATCTATGCTTAAAGAAAGATAATATTCTGATACATCATCTGTGGTTTTAGTCTTTTTGGCCAGTTTCCATGTGCTCCCCCTTTTCTCCTGGATTCTCACAGTTAAGCAAGTTAGTCTGATAAAATTCTTTAACTCAACAGGGAAACATTATCATGTTTACTTTCACTAGCAAAGGCCAAGGTGGTAGAATGCTATTACAAGTAGCCCAAATGTGATTTTCCTTAATATATAATTTTAACTGCTTCTTGCAAGTGATTTAAGTGTAATCTCACCATGCTATCTCAAATTGATATCTATGTCTTTGCATTCCCCTTTACCCTTACAGACTTCAGTATTTCAGAGGCACGCCCATCTGTTTGCTTCAAGCAGAGAAAATAAATAAGGCAGACATAGCAGCGTGCTAAAATTGAATAGACACTGCAGTAGTAAAGGGCTTGGCATTTAAGGCAGTGGGTGAAAATGAGTCACTGACAGATAAGGTCCACATTAGAGCCAAAAGAAAGTCTAATGGCTTACGTTTTTCTTTCAGCCTTCTCCTATAAACCTCCTCTACGGATTGTGGTGTTGTAGAGAAAAAAAGGAAGTAGAAAAAGTGATTATTAGAACCATTTTTGAATACAAAATAAATACAAAACAATATGATGATGCCTCTTACATTTTAATCCTACCTTCTTTATTATTTCTGTTTTGATGCTCTCCTTATTTCACTTTTAAAGGCTCAGTTAAGTGTTTCATTACTCTTTTCATTAACCAACTGAATGGCCTGATGCAAGGAAATTTCCCTTTTACACCTCTACCAGTCTGATCAAACCTTGAGGAGTTACATAAACATTTCCTTGTATCTTTCCGCCTGCATTTCAATAGTAAATGAAGGCAGCCTTTACTGCAGAGGAAAATAGCTACTGAAATAAGACTGAAGAAATTCATGAGTATTGATCTTGTATAGCATTTAATTTCATAAAAAAGAAAGCTGAATTGTGTGACTGTTGCCTTTCATAAAACATCCTTGAATACACAGTGCTGCAATTTTAACAGTCTGTAAAGTTAGCCAGGAAGAAAAGTTTAATGCACTTAGGCAAAAGTTTTAGATACAAAGTTTGGT
This sequence comes from Polypterus senegalus, assembly GCF_016835505.1. Classification (NCBI taxonomy): domain Eukaryota; kingdom Metazoa; phylum Chordata; class Cladistia; order Polypteriformes; family Polypteridae; genus Polypterus; species Polypterus senegalus. The sequence continues at coordinate 65,277,879 of NC_053154.1, read as the reverse complement.
TATAATGCTCTGGTGCATTAAGGTTTAGAAAAATCAGCCTATGCATTCAGTAGAGTTTCCCGTTTTACAAACTGTCAACAATAGTTTTATTTTCTGTAAAGAATCCAATAGTGAATAATGAATTGTATGTTTAATCATTGGAGAATCTCAGAGACACATTTTATGGTAACAGTGATAGAGATTAAGATTTTACTGATTTTCATTTTCACTCTTGTGAAATCGGAGGTTGATGTCATTAGGATTACATGTGACCTTCAAGTCTCACACAAAAGAGGTAATGTAATTATTAACAGAATTCCAAGTCTAGCTGAAAAACTATAATGTGCGTAACTTTTCAGGCAATTTAATGTGGTAGATGCATTTTTATTACCAAATGCTGTAAGGTGACACTTTAGCCCAACAAATCATGTTAGAATCCAGTAATTAATAATTATATTAACAACAAGAATCATGTCAAAGTTTTCAGGGAGCTGCTCCACTATACAATGTTAGGTGAGTTGCTCTGTGTACTAAGGTCTGTGAAAAATGTGCATTCTTTAGACTAAAATTGACTCTACTCATGTCCATAATGGCCCCTGTGTTAATTTTGCACTGTTTCCATACATATACTAGAGGCTAACCCAACAGCATAAGAGATAAGGCAATTATATGAATTAGATTCAACGTAACTTCATTAAAAGCACATATTTTTAAAGCAGCACCTGATTTCAGTTTTTTTTTTGGTTCAAAAATAAAATGAAAGCAACACTATCTTCCCCAAAAATCTTTTAAAAATGTATAATGATTTTGTATTCTTATTCAAAGAAGTGACAACCTAATAGACAATGTATGTATTGTTATGAAGTAAAGATCCAGAAAAAAAAGACAAACCTACTGTTATCTTTACTTCCAATAACTTTTAATGCCTTTAATGTTACTAAGCAAGGATAAGGAACGTGCAGGTACATGTATGCAATTATTTTATTAGTAATCCTGAAATGTTAAAGAAATGTCTTTTGGTTCCTTTGCAATCTAAAGTCATTAAAAAGATTTTTTCCTTTTAAATCAATCTTCCATTACCTCTCTCTGTACTGTCACTTTGTATAGGGGCTCTGAGTGCCATCTGATTTCGCAGACTTTCAATTTCAGCATCTTTTGTTTCTAACTGCTGCTGAAGATTCATTATTTCAGCCTGTAAGATAAATACATCCAATATGTCACTTATTGTTTTGATTGTTATTTGCAATGACATCATACACATACAAAAGCTTTTGGGAGAGAAAACTGCATGCGCTATTACTTTTGAAATATCATCTCTTATCAAAGTAAAAGTAACAGTTGAGACTGTAAAACAAAATTCAAGGGAATATGGATACACACACTAATTAAACGATAAGATGATAGCTCATTAACAATGAGGTGTTCTAAAATTATGCATGTGATCATTAATTAGAATATGCATATACAAAATGTTATAAACATATTACATTTTAAGAAATAACTGTTGATAAATCCCACCTTCTCTTAAAACATGTGAAAGAAAGAAAGAAAGATACACATCAAATAGTTTTAAACAGAATATGCAAGGAGTGAACAAAGTTAAAGGTAAAATATTGCACTGCAGGAAACAGAGGTTTGCGTGCAGGAGGAGGAAACATTTCTAAAAAGAAAAAAAAGGTAAAGAGAGGTGAAGCAACACAACAAAAATAACAATAATCAACACAAGCATAATAAAACAAAGATGAAAGCAATAATGAGAATACATATATATTTTTTTAATTGGCTGTATAAAAATGGATTGAAAAATAGAATAAACTTTTCATAATGGAGTGGTAGTGAAGAATATCAGAAACATCAAAAGGAAAACATCATCATCACAAACACAAAGAGATGAAAACTGAAAGAAGATAGAAAGATGTTAGAAAGATGTACTGCAACAGAACAGTTAACACTGGTAAAGAAAAACCAAAAAAAAAAAAAAAACAGAGGAATTACAGAAAATTCAAAGTACAGTATATTAAAGGATATAAATTCACAAGACAAAAATAACAAATAATAGGAGGAATCCATTGATTACATGGTAAATTTTCTAAGACAATGGGCATCTGTTATAGTGCTGTCAGTTAATCTATATATACAGTGGAACCTCTGGTCACAACCGTAATTCGTTCCAAAACTCTGGTCGCAACCCAATTTGGTCGTGACCCGAAGTAATTTCCCCCATAGGATTGTATGTAAATAAAATTAATCCATTCCGGACCCTACGAGCTGTATGTAAATATATTTTTTTTAAAGATTTTTAAGCACAAAAATGTTAATTATACCATAGAATGCACAGTGTAATAGTAAACTAAATGTAAAAACATTGAATAACACTGAGAAAACCTTTAACAGAGAAAACTAACCTTGCAGTCTCTTTAAAAACAAGCCCGGTGCATTCTTTAACTGCCTTCTCGCGCTCTCTTTCTCTCGCTCGCTCTCTCTCTCTTGCTGCACAAGGAATGCACAGGGAGAGAATGAACACGTGCGGAAATCATCGGCGTGTATGAATCGGCAGGGAAACTGGCTTGTTCGTCACCTGAGTGTGTGGTTGTGAACAGATGCAAAAGTTTGGCGAACTTTTTGGTCATAACCTAATCTGTACGTGGTCTGAGACGTTCATGACCTGAGGTTCCACTGTATATATAAAAGCCAAATACCTGAAATACATGAAATCTCCTGAACCATGAGGACTTGGGACTTGAAATTTGGAATGTAAGTTACCCTTGGCCCATAGGTACCTCGTTAAGAAACGATTTTAAAAATTTCGTGGTCCAAGTGCAAAATTTCTTAATAGTTTTTTAGACCAGTTTGTATGTCTGTCCACTTTTCATGAGAGAACTACTTAACAAATTTATATCAGGTTTTTATCTATAATTTGCTTGAACATTCCGTTGATTTTCCGACTTTCTCATTGCGCTAAGTATCATAGATCATTTGCGGTACTGATTTATTAGCGGGAATCTGATTCAGACTCATTGGGCTGTGGAGTCCTCTGCACTAACACGTAACCTTAACTCTGCTTAGTTAGTGAACTAGAGAACTACTTAATAGATTTAGATTTTTTTTTTTCTATAATTTGCTTGAACATTCCGGTTGATTTTGCCACTTCTCTCATTGCACTAAGAATCATAGTTCACTTGCAGGAGCGATATATTCGCGCTAATCTGAGACAGAGGCTGCGGGCTGAGGGGAGGGGAAAGAGTGACGTCAAGAGTAGAGAGCTGGGTGGGGCCCTCCTCACTAGCCACGGGAGATGGCTAGTCAGATATATCAGAAGTACTACAAAACCAAATAAGCACTTTTCTGAATACATTTTTTTTTACCAGGTGCTAATAGAGTAATCTCTTGTGATTTGTGGAGGTTTAGGGCACACATATGTTTTGGGCCCACAATCACTGTATACTCTAAGTTTATTACACTAAATATGATGCAAAAAGTTGTTAGAAACATGAGATAGAATGATCACTGTGGAATCGAATCATGTGTGTGAGACTGGCTGCCGAGATAAAGATGTGTGGCGCCCCCCAGACAAAGTGCATTGTTTAGCAGTTCTTTAACTCATTATAATAAATTTGTGTGTATATTAATGGAAGTAAATGACAAAAATGATTAATATTAAAGATATAAAAGAGATCCAACAAAACACTAAGGACCAAATGATAAACATTCACAACACAGTCCAGTTTTACAGAGGTTGATGATGATGATGTTGTAGTTATGAAATGAAATCCTGTGAACAGCCTCCTGAAAGTTACAAAATGTTTTTCCTACTGTGATTATGATGTAAGTGAAGATTTGTAGAAGTTGGAAGCGCTCCCAGACAAAGACGTTTTTCCAACCCAGACAAAATCCCATGGACAAGAATATAAATCCAGGCAAGATGGTAATCTGATGGGTGTCATTGTAATCCAGTTGTGGAGTAAAGCTTTGAAACAATAACACACCAACAATTGACTTTTAAAACTTTCACCCTGCAGCAACTGCTAAAGCTGCCCAATAATGCAGTGCTCCCAGGGTAGTTGGGACCTGCAATCCATTTAAGTTGGAGGGCTACACAGTATTGTGTGCATTTTTCTGCACTAGGTCACAAAACTCACAAAAAAATTTCTATTTAAGTATTGATTACAAACACGCAAAAAGGCGGATCTGTGCATCATAAATCAGCAAATCACAAGTGCTAACCTATATTATTATTATTAGGTGGATGGAGCTGCTTATTCCTGAAAAAGCTGTTTACAATTGCGTATGAATAAAATATTTCTGCCATAGATCAATTAATGGTAGTCCTAATGACTGACTTTGGCTTTTGTTGATGGTCATTGCAAAACTCAAATTTATAAAAATAATTTGAAACAGGTAGTTAGTAGGAATAATGTGAATTTTGAGTATATATGAATCATTTTTATTATCATTATTATTATTGTTGAACCTTTACTACTTAAACTTTTTATGTCGTTCACTCAAGCATTTCGTTTATGGTGTTTTTCATCCCTTGTATTTTATTTTTGTTATACCCATATCCAAACAATAACGTTCTAACACTGAATCAAGTTCTATTTAATTTACAAACAGCAATGATATTTACAGGCTGTACTAGGTGTCAGAACCAATGAATGGAATGCTTTTAATTTTGGGGTTGTTTTGTCTGCAGGTGGAAGTGGAAGGACAGAACTACTAGTACTATGTTTTGGTGGATTCTTAAATGATAATGGAGAGGGTAGGGTTAAATTCAGCAGAACAAAATGTACATGCAAACCATTTTGGCCCACTGGAGCGGAGTCCTCCTTCAAAGTACGCAGAATGGAATATATGTCAGAATGACTTTGGGGTGGTACTCTGAGAATTGTCGGTACTCTGATGGCCAGACGTGGTAAATGTTGGTACTGTATTTGGTTTCTTCATGAAAATGTATTGCAGTCCCCTATTCATGAACACAGGAAAGAAGACATTGCAGTCTCAAATGTTGACAACCAAGGGAATACCTTTTAATAAACTGAGTGACATTCAAAACAGGAGTGAAGTAAAGATTGCACAGAAGAGAACAGGTGAAAAGAAACAATACTGTGAACTATACACAGTATCTAGACCCTCTCCCTAGTGGTTGTTGGGGACCTGTTAACACACTTTTGCTAGTGTTTAAACTTTGGTTCTAACAAAACAACACCTACAATCACTCACTGCCACCGCATCTGGCAAGCAGTCAGCATCATATTTGAGCTTTCCTTTTCCTCATGTACTTTACAGCTCATTTTTCACACAGTACATCATCCAGTCTCTTTTTCTTCAGAGGACACCTCGTGTTCTTAATTTGCCATCAGCTCCATTTATTGCTGCAATTAGTTTTCAGTGCAGACCCAAAAAAAAACTAGTCACTACATTATTAACTAATAAAAAAAAACTGATCAACTAATTTTTATTTTCTGCATTACCACCAAATTTCAATCTAAACAGTAAAAACATTTTTTAGATTTTTCAATGGACCACGCCACCTAGTCTCATTTTGTTGTGTAGGGCACAGCCCCTTCTTAATAATTACAGCCACACCTTGTTTAGTAGAATGTTGTGTTGGCGGTGTTTATTTGCATGAACTAAAAGGCCCATTTCTCTGTATGGTCACTTTTTAGCAATAAGATGAAAAAATGACATGGTGCTATAGCCCACTGATTAAATAATTACTACTGGCAAACAAAAAACAAACAAAAAACAAAAACCCACAGGTCAGCTAATTTTCTTAATTCTATAACGTCACCAAATTTCAATTACATCAGTCAAAGTTTTGTTGAGATTTTGGAGTATTTGTTTTTTAAAATTGAAATAATTTATACAAATAATATAAACAATACACGACACGTGTTTTGCCCTTATTGGGGCTCGTCAGGTTTACGCACTTTTGCATCACCTTGCGGGGTTTGAGGTTCAATCCATTTTTCAGCCCCATATGACAGCAAGACTTTGATGGCATTCATTTGTTTAGAAATATTTTGTTCAAAATGATGATGATGAGAGCATCCTGAAGAGAATATTCAAGAAGGAGCTGGATATGTGTTCAATAAATGAACAGAAAAAAGCTAGGTAATGTGGCTGCACTATAAACGCATAGCTGGCACCGTTAAACTTGTGCTGTTGCTATAAGGTTTGCATCTCTCTATATTTTATATGTTATATATAGTAAGTGCCTGAGAGGAAGGATAGGTAACCCTGCTGGGGTGAAGGATGATTTCTTGTCTGAATGTGAGTCCATATTGGAAGGATGGTGAGAGTTGAGATTTGACCTGGCCAAAATGCCTTACGTTCTTCTTCCTGGCATGCAGAGAAGCATGATAAATGGACTGGATGAATGCGAGCACCAGGAGCAGTTCTTTCCCCCACATGGCAGGTGGCAGTATTCCTCCAGGCAGAACCCAGCTGAGACACCTGCAGGGTGGCAAGGGACTTGGAGTAATAAAATACAACCCTATCGGGGTCTTTGGGTGCCACAAGGGGGCACGGCCTGGGGAGGACTACCCCAGCTTCCACCAGACCCAGAAGTGCTTTGGATAACCAATCCCAGGATACTGGAAGCAATTCCGGGTCCATTTTAAAAGAAGCCCACAGACTCAATTTGAGGTGTCAGAGTCAACAGGCAGTTTGAGGCAGAAAGAGAATGTGTTTACTTCTGAGTATTTTGGCTGGTGCTTGTTGGGAAAGTGTTGGTGGCAAATAAAAACCTTTTACTTGAACTTGAAATTGTGTTGAGTAACAATGCACACACACACACAGACATGCACACACTCAGAAAGAAACAACCTTCTTAACACTTCATAGATTTCAGAGGCAAAAAACCACACCTATTAGCCACCCCTGATAAAGCAATAAAACCAACAATCTACTATCTTTGGCTCTTGCACCTTGAAGACGCCTCCTTTTTTCCACAGCAATGACAATGCTCATTTTTGACTTGACGTTTGACTTTGTAAGAACAAGCTTCATGCCAGCTAAATAATCACACTGCCTCCATTTGGAAAGATGATGGATCATGGTATCAATACACTGAGGTGAACAGGTTGATCATTTTTATAGCAGGCCAACCTTTTCTTACCAACAGTTTCAAGGTACGGTACATCTGAGATATTCTTAGGCACTTCTAGGATGGTTAAGAGATACAACACCTACACTGTCCCAAGTTTGCATGTAGGTCTTCTCTCAGTGAGCAATGTTTTGCTAACTAAACTGTGGAAGGAATCCAGGTGCATCCATATACCCAAGATGCCTCTAATAGACTCTAAAAATTTAGATGCAACATATCTAGCCCAGTGTCCCCTTATATTGTTCAATTCCATGTTATGGAAGAAAAATCAGTAATACTATTACTTGATTATGTTTACCACTGTTGTAAGTCACTTTGGATAAAAGCATCTGCCAAGCAAATAGATGTAAATGTAAACATTGTGCAGATACCTAATTTTGGATCAAAACAGGAATTTAGAATGAACAGAAGATCAGACTGGTACAAGACTTGCAAACCTGCCACTGTTGCACAGATATATTGGTCAACACCATAATTGCCTTCACTCTCATTCTTCACAAGACCTCTAAGCTATATGAACATCTTCACTTGGGAAAGCTGCTCATTACCTGCAGAATGCCGACCATGCTTTTCTTGGACAGGATTATGACATCAGATATAGTGGTGCTATTTTTCATCCCTTCATTGTCAAAGTTACCTGCAATCTTTTATAGTACATGGCAGAAATGAAACCACCTTGATTAGCAAGTTCCCTGGCAAAAGATATTTGCAAATTTAGACTAGCTAAAAGTAATTTGACATTATGTTAGAGAATCTTTAAAAGGTATTTGATTAATTTAACATTTCTGTACTTCTACTTTTTATATATTTCACTTTTTGTTACTCTTCACATTTATGTAATATCAGAAATACTTCTTTCTGATACTAAACTAGAACAGCAGCACAGAAAATGAAAGAATAGATGCATGAAATAATGTCATTAACACTACTGGTCAAAAGTTTTAGAATACCTCAGTTTTTCTTTAAATTTAATCAGTTGAAACGCGATAAATTACTTAAAATGGTGAAAAGCTAAGCAGTAAATTGCAGAGGTTTCAATTTAAAGTTTAGGTTAGCAAAAACTAAAAAAAAGAAATCTCAGAATATTACAAATAGGCCTTCTTCAAGGAACAACTAACAGTTTACAACTTATAGATGTTCTGCAGAATTCCCACTGGAAAAACTGAGGTGTTCTAAAATGTTTGACTGGTAGTGTATATGCATTTAAAATTGAAAATACAGGATTATCACAAGCAAAGAACTTGCTTTGATAAGACTTGCCTTAACCTACATCTAAGGTGCTTCAGACAGATTTTTTTCTACTGGATAAACTTTATTTTCTCACTTTCCTATACTGTATTGACATGGAATTCAGCATGAAGCTATGTGTGAATCTGTGGCAACCCACTGGAAAACGACAAAAAATTTTCCAAATGTAATCTTATAGCAGGTGGCATAAGAACAATTACACACAAAGACAATGGCTTGGAAAAATGTTTTGTGGGTTAATTGAGGTTCCACTCTAACAAGGAATATGGCAAACAAAAGGCATAGCACACCATCAAAGGTATTCACCAATGCATTTTGCAACATAAATGAGATATATAAAAAAGCACCTGAGCAATTCTGTATTTCTCCTCCCAGTGCTGTTTCTCTACCTGCATCTGTTCAACTGTCAGTTTCAGGCTAGAAAGCTTGGTCATTAAGGACTGGTAACAGACATGGAGGGAATAAGAAATAGAAAGCTAGAAAGAAAAAAAGCAAGCCAAAGTGATGGGGACAAGCTAAAGGCAAGATACCAAACCACCTTCTATTAGAAAACTAAATGGGCAATATGGGCATCAGTATTACTAAGGATAAAATAAATATTTTCTCATAATATGGAATGGTTAAATAAGCAAAAGAAAAAAGCTTGAGATATTAGATTACCAGAAAAAAGTAATTAATAAACTTAACTTCTGCAAATAAGATACAGCATTTCAGAATGCATGTTTTATTTAACACATCACATTACTGTAATTTTTGTTACAGAACACATCACAATTCGTAGTTTAACTTACAGAAAACTTATATTAGTGGTTATTTACATTAGAATGAACAAACAAACAAACAAACAAATAAATATTTGATGCTGAAGTGTTACAAGAAAACTCAAAACAATAATATACATACAAGAAATTATAAAAAAAAGGCTTAAAATTACAGTTGTACTTATATTGTAATACTTAATATACCAAAACGACAAATGATATTTTCAAAAAGAAACTAATGCCAGTTTTTAATGAGACTTGTTTCTGGGTCTTAAAATCACAAATTGTTTTAATATCAGGTACAGTGTTGGAAAGTTGAATCCTCATATCTAGTGTAGCATCAAGTCTATTCCTATACTTATATACAGCATATGAAAATCCAGCCATAGAAAAAGGAAGTAATACTTGAATTGCTCTTTTAGGAGAATTCCTTCTTTTTAGCTAGCCCATAAATTATTTAATGAAAGTTCCTTGCACTTCTGCTTCAAATCAGAGTAGCTATTAAATCAAACAGGCTTTTATAATCATTTTCAGTGAAGCCAACTGGCTTAGCTGTAATTATAAATGGATTTTGAGATGATTGCAAACCACGCAAGTGCTGTAAAACTGCACTAGAAAATTCTTCATGGAGTTTTAGCATCTATTTCAAAAAATTCATGTAATGTAGAGCACCAGTCAAAATTATTTTGATCAACTGAAATTATCCAGAATTCCAGTTCCTTATGGAGGGATGAAATGTTATCATTAGTGATAAAAATGGTCATATTCTTCCCTGTTACTCACTGCAAAGTTTTATTCGATTTATCAACTCTTTTTTTTATGATGTCAGAAAGATCTTTAATATGGAATGTAACATTACTTAACAATTGTACTGCACCAACTTTTGAGCATACTGTTTGCTCAACATGCATGACATAATATCTTTTGCATAGTGGTTACTGTTTTTCTAATAGTGTGTACAATATGGTAACTTACACTAAAAGATGCCTCTGTTGCATTTTCACTGTTTTAATAAATGTAAGCATTGAAAGCTTATAATTTTTCAAAGAGACTTGATGTCTCATAAAAAATGTATATTCAGTATGATTGGTTTCCACATTCCTATGAAGTTGGGAGAGAGCAAAAGGACCCTTTGCTAATAGTTTATTACAAATGACACACTATGCATAAGGACCTGAAGTAACTGTCGGCATATTTTTGTTTTAGTCTGTTATTAGTTGAATCCTGTTTTTTCAATGTGGTTTTTTGAGAAATAAAAGATTGTGATTGTTTTTTCTTACATGTAAGGGAGGATGTTACAATATTAACTTTGTTTTATTTCATGTAGAAGTACTGCTTGCTTTAAAGTTGATTTTATCAGCTACAAATCTATGGTTAAAATGTCTAATAGGAGTATTTTGAAATACTGTGCTGAAATGGTAAAATAAACATTTATGCGGAGAGCAGAGTTTAATTCTTAATTAACCTTACTATTTTCTTCACTACTACAGAAGTAATTTCATAATTATGAAGACAGTTCACATCACAGAACACAATTAATATCTTCTATGTACTTTAACTAACTAAATTTTATTGAAATATACTGTAGAGTAACCCATAGACTATGAATATTTTCATGACACCATTGTTATTCATATTATTTTACTATGGTTTTGGATAGTGAAAAATTATAATGCTGCTTTATATAATTAATATGATGAATAATAGTATTTTTTAGATTTTTATATATTTAATTCTTCCGCTCCCACTTACAGTACATATTAAAAACATTAATGGCACTTTAATTATATTAGTCCATATCTTGCACACAGTAAATGTTAGAGTGATTTTCTATTACTCGTGTGTGATTTTGAAGTTAAAATATTCCAATGTTGTTTTGGCAAGGGTGAGCTGTTCTGCTTTTAACATGTGCTGCAGATTGCACTCTGCATCTGTACTGTATACAAGTAATGAAATAAATCTTTTTGAGGCAAACTAAAATCATATATGATGGAATTGGCTCTACGCACTGGACTCATTTCTTGTAACAGTAAAAGCACACACAGAAAGTTGACACTGAGGAACATAATCACTTTGATACTTAAGGAGTACAATTACAATCAGTGACACATGTTTTTATGGTGTTATATTATATTGTATATCATAAATTTTTGCAAAGTTTATTTAATGGAAATATTTTCTTGCATTAAATGAGCTAGCGTTATCTTACTTTAGACAAAGAGAATAGCGCAATGAAACACAACATTTAAATTAAAATTCATTACTTTTTCAAACCTGCTCAATCTAATTCAAGGTTGTGGGAGGCTGGAGACTATCCTAGCAGCACCAGGAACAAGCCACAAATAGTCCTGGACGGGGTGCGAATCCATCATAAGTCCACTCACACACATATCTACACAGGAACAATTTAAAGTCACCAATTCCAGTAACTTAACATGTACAGGTATGTTCTTAGAAATGTGGGAGGAAACGACACAGACACAAGGAGAATCAGCAAACTCCCCAAAGACAATACACAGGCATGGGAATCTAGCTCAGGATGATGGATCTGTAATTGCTATACCCTGTGCTATCATGTTGTGCTCTTTACTTATACTATGGCATTAATTTCAACTTCGCAGTTGCTGGTGGGATGTGACTGTACACAGTACTCTGGGTGGAATATTCTAGGCACATACGTATTTTCCACATGTCAACAGAAAAATGTAGCATTTGTTTGTGCCCGTAATAAATTATGCCATTGTATAACCCTATTTCATTAACTTCTTCAACGAATCAGGACACACTGATTCACTGAACTGTAAGTAGTACACTTTGTTTGACACAGTTGGGTCTTCATGTTTCTTCATTTGTGGCATTCTTTCATGAACAGACATGGTTTAAAGAGAGACTTTTGTTCATCTCAATAGTTAAGATAGGCTCTGGCTTCCACAACTCTAACTTTGTTTAGCAGTTTTGAAAATAAAAAGTGAATGAAATATATCACTTTATATAGTAATAATAAATATACCCATTACAACTTGACATAATTACAGATTCACACTGATCACTCTTACAAAATGTTTTTTTCCTTTCAGAGAAAGTAAGAAGGACAGTGTATAATCACAGATAAACATACAAGTCAAAAATTAGATTTTTTTTTAGAATTACATAGTAGTATATATCCATATGTTTTAACTAAAAATATCTAAACATATTATTTGAGTAACTCTGTATGTAAGCACTATTTTTGCTAACAAATACTGAACTACATTTAACAATTTGACATTCAAAAAATAACGCTAGTATTTGTTTAGTATCTAACAAATTATATTGTGTTTTGGGAGCAAAAACATAAATGGAATCAGTCAACACAATTTAATTTTATATAGCACCTTTTGAAAGGCACAGCATCATGTTACTTTATAAATCAGGCAACGATGCAATCTAAAGGAAAAAGATAACTAAAAACCATGATAAAAGCAGAGGAGCATAAAATGGTAAATAAGAGGAGAACAATAATAAAAGCTGATATGTATCGCAGATTATATAATAAGTAACAGAATATGATAAGCGCAGGTATACCCTAAGTAAAATGTAAGAAAAAACCCTTTGGTGCTTGTATATTATTGAAAAATGAACACCTATAGTAAGAAGCCCCATACACTCAATTAATAAAGGAATTACAGAAAGTAGAACCAATGGTGAGATTAATTATTAACAGTGTTTGTCTATAGTGTAAGAAAGTGGTATTGAAATTTTGAACATTTTAAATTTTTATTTTTAACACAGTAACCAGCACATCCTTGGGAAAGAGAAATAAAGTATTTAAGCAAACAAATAGGAGAGCAATGGCTTGATAACAACTTTAGTAACAGGTCATAGAAAAGTAAAAGAAATATTTTTGACTGCAGCTCTTGGAAGATAATTAGTTATTTTCTTCTGGGTGGGAGTGTGGTTGAGATGTCAAGCTCACTGATTACATATGGTAATCCCACAAAAAGCAGCTCTGAATTGTTAAAGAGTTCAGGGCAGAAGGTCAGCAAACCTCTCTTAAATTATATTCTTGAGATAAGTCATAGACAGACACCCTGCCTATGTGCATCCTGACATGTTTTGAAATAAAAGGAAATATTAACGGGGTATAACTGGAATATCCATCTAATAATTATTGTATATCCATTGAGCAAATATTAACCAAGTAGCAAATACTGAAGGATACCACAGAAAAATGGTTCCTATGAAATGGATTTTCACCAAAAATAATGAACTGAATGGGACTGGAGAAGCAGTAGCATATAGCATAAGTCTAAAATATAGGCTTAATCTCTTCAGTTACAGAGGATATGTAACCTCAAGCTGATTTACTACATATGCTAATAAAAATAAGCCTGACAAAGCTATGGAATTGTTAAACTGTAAGTTTACCTGGAATTTTCAACTTGTGCATCCCTGTATCAGTTTTATTGTATGATATATTAAGTATAACATGCATTCTGAAGTGCTACAATGATACATAATCACAATTAATATGGAAGAAAGCATAATTCATTGAGCACTTCCTCCCAAGCGGTCTGTGCCAGTGGTCATCAACTTAAACTGTATAGAACTGCCACACTAACCACAGTACAAGTTCATTATTTCCTTCTTTTATTATCTAGGTAAATCAATTAAAACATTCAGACTTACAGAAATAAAGTAAAGACCTAGTGGTCTTTAGTCAATCTAAAACATAACTGATTTGCTACTAGAAAACATATGGTTTACCTTAGTGGCTTTGAGTTTCCGTTCATATTGTGACTTTTCCCCCTCTAGCTCTTCAACTTTATTTTTCAGCATCTTCAGTTCTTGCAGTAAACCCTGAAATTCCCAAAAAGACCAAATCACTTAGTAAGGAAAACACTCATTTAAACAACAATTCAATCTGTTATCACAATGAAGTAAATAAACCAGGTACTCTAAGTCAGGTGGTTTCCATGTTCAACCCAGGTTGATCTGCATGTGTTTATTTAAACCGCTATCACAGTCTATAAATGGATCTTATTGTTTAGTTATTTGGCATTCAAATATTTCTAAGAAAACATTACATATTTGTATTATTTGCCATTATTTAAAATGTTTGTTTTTTTCCAATTTACCCTTTTCTGTCAAAGTTGTACCCTTGATTGTATCTAAATATTGATGATACGCAATGACCAATGCGCACAGAGGTGCATACAATATTGGATACAATTACTTCACTGCCATTTTCATTTGTCTGCTCATTAAAACATTTCTTACAAATGAGCAGACAAGTGTATATGGCAGAAGTAGTTGTTCCTCTTTAGTGATGTCAGCACTTGAATAAATTAAAAGGAAAATTTCTATATAGAACTATCAATTAAAAAGAAAGTGTTTTAGAAAACTTGCGCATGTGAAGTTCTGACAAAAACAGATACTACAGAATTTCTCAGAATGAGAGAATTATAAAAGGACAGGTCCCTAGTCAATGAGATCTATTAAAACCAAGAATGATACACTGACTGTGAAATTTGTTGGATTAACCCTCAACCACAGGGGTCCTGCTCTGGGCTGAAAATGGGAACCACTTGTTCAATATTTTAAAGGGCAAAAATCAGGACACCTTAATGTCTTTACATGCTAATCTATAGCATTTTGGAAATAAAACTGCTTTGTAGCTCTGTAGCACTGATTCTCTTTTAAAGATGGGTACAGAGGGGAATACTGTGAATCAGACAACATTAAAAGAATTACAGTTAATCATGCACTATACAGTACAAAAGTTCTATTTAGTCAGTGGAGCACTACAAAGTACAACCAAGAAGTTCTACAAACATGGGGCAGGTTGTATTCTTATAATGCAGTAAATTATTTGTCAAGGAATTATGATAAAATTAATAGGTTTCAGTGCTATTCTGAAAGAAAAGTATTGCTCTAAGGAAGTCCTATTTAATGCTGTCCTTTCTCCTTTGTGTGTGTACCATTGTTTGTTAAGTCTGTTCACTGCAGTAAATGTTCCTGTGTAATTGCTGCTCTCCTTTTTTTCCTTTACTGAGTTATTTTCTCTGAAGTTTTATGAATTATTTTATTAGCATTATTATATTCATGGCTAAAACATTGCAGCCATTGCAATCAAAACTAGTACACATAAATAGCTTTTTCAATCATATGAACACATGCAAAGTCAGTATATTTTAAACTAATAAATATGGTGAAACACACACGCGTATGGGGGACAGTTTATGGGCACAAATAAATGGGTTTCTCAGCCGGACCAGGGGTTGGTTCTGTCTTCTAAAACTTTCTCCTCTCTTCTCTCTGCAGACCATCAGAAGAACGCGCCTCCTAAGATGTCACTTCCTATTTAGGCCCCCAGAACCCATCTCTTCGTGTCTCCCTGTTATATAACTGTCATGATTTCCAACATCTGCACTGGTTACTATAGAAAGGGAATATGGTATCTCTTCCTCTTTGTAGACTCTAATTTGTGTACAGCTACCCATGAACAGTTATTGGGAAAATCCAGTATTTCAAAATTTAAAAAGCATCTGAAAGCAATACATCTAGCATTTTTAGCCATACCATTACTGCCAATCCTCCTTTCAAGACAAATTATATCACTAACTATTGAAACTTTGAAGAATTCAGAATTTACCATAAGGAAGACATTGCAAACTTAAAGACTTACGGTATATATAGAAGACATTCAAATAGCTGAGTGATAAATACAACTTGGCTCAAAAAGATTTATTTCATTACTTGTATACAGTACAGATGCAGAGTGCAATCTGCAACACATGTTAAAAGCAGAACATCTCACCCTTGCCAAAACAACATTGGAATATTTTAACTTCAAAATCACACACGAGTAATAGAAAATCACTCTAAAATTTACTGTGTGCAAGATATGGACTAATATAATTAAAGTGCCATTAATTTTTTTGATATGTACTGTAAGTGGGAGCGGAAGAATTAAATATATAAAAATCTAAAAAATACTATTATTCATCATATTAATTATATAAAGCAGCATTATAATTTTTCACTATCCAAAACCATAGTAAAATAATATGAATAACAATGGTGTCCTGAAAATATTCATAGTCTATGGGTTTACTCTACAGTATATTTCAATAATAAGTGAAAGAAACAAAACAAGGCCAAAAATTATAACCACAATGCCAGATGTGAATTATATCAACTACTGATTTAGCAGAAATGATGCAGGCATAAAAAAGAAGAAATAGAATCCCAAGAACCATATATTTAAGACTAACATTTTAAATGCCGCAGTATATATTTCAGGACTATTTTTCCCTAAAATGGCACAACAGCTTGTTCCTGCTACACTAAAAGAATGCCAATGTATTATTTCCTAAGATTTTCTAATCATCTATCATTTTATGCATTGTAGCCAAGCTAATCCAAAACCAATGAGAACATTTAACAGAAGGTAATACAACATATTGGATTATTTTTCAAAGAAAAAAAAAATAATGAAAACTTAACTCTCATCCATTCCAAACTCTGTTTTTTGCACTCAACAATGAAAGAATATTCACTTTTAAAACAGGAATTGAGAGAAGTGTAGTTGTATTCCTGCTTTATCTAGTTTAAAACCGTTTCTTGCAGGTAATGTGTGAGTTTACATCTTATATCATATTTTCCACTAATACATTTTTATTATATATTGACGCAGGCGGTTGAGTGACACACCCAGCCGGCATGCCTGGAAGGACTGGGAGAGGGATTATACCTCCCCTGGGCCATGACAGGACAGCCGCTCTGGTTGCTATGGGTGCCGAGCTGAGAAGCTCAACCCTATAGGGGTCCGTGGCCACCGCCAGGGGGCGGCTGCTGGATCCTAGAGCCCTGGAAGCCAGCACTTCTGGTAGTGCTGGCGGCAGTTCATCAAGGGGCACCTGGAGCATATCTGGGTGAGCACAAAAGGGGTCGCTTTCCAACAGTCGAGGAGCAGGAGTCAGGAGGAAGCAGACAAGGCTTCGAAGAGTGGAGAGAAGTGGCCCGAAGAGGACCATTGAGAGGCCCAAGGAAAGGGCGTTTAGTGCTGGAGCACTGTGTGCTGTGCAGGACTGTGTTGGACCTTGTAAGTATTGTAAATAAAATGTGTGTGGTGGACTTAAGAACGGTGTCTGTCTGGCTATCACAATGGCATCCCAGATGGGTCCCCTGGCCATTTGTTGGCAGGAGCCCTGAAAAAATAATTTTGTTGTCTGCCCGGCACTGCAGACACCCACACACAAGTGCCGTGATAGCCCGGCCCTCTCATGCACCGCGACGGAATGGCGACTCACCCAGCTGCCGGTTCACGGAAACGTTATCTCTGACCTGATGGGGAGAAAGAAGACTGGGTGAGGCATGAGAGCAGCAAAATCCCCGACGCTTGCCGTCATGGCAGATTCCTGGGTCAGCTTCGTGTCTTCAATGCCCACATGGAGGGAGGTAACTCTGGAAGATGGCATCCGGGAAGTAAGTCCAATTCCCAGAGGCAGTCAGCCCAAGGGGGCTGGTCGTGCGGGGCCCTGTTTCTGTGTTGTAGGTAAGGACATCCTGGATCTGCATCGGTGGCCGAGACGGGCTGATCTGGGGATCGATACTGTGACGGTGGTGCTGGAAAAAACAGGGGAGGAGAAGCCGCTGCACATCAGGAGGACGCTGCGGCAGAAGAGCTCTCAGGAGTCTCGCTGACCCATCGGGTCGAGGAGGAAGGAGATGACGGAGGACCGGAAGTCCCTCTCCGAGGTTGGCTAGGGATTGGATGGTGTGTGTTGCGTTTGTGCCTAGGATTGGTTGGAGGCAGGACCAGCGAATGTCCATCCTGAGCCAGGGGAGGACCCGACGGAGCCGGGAAGGAGACTTTGTGTAGAACCGAACAACCGGTAAGTCCACTGCTGGCTGATGTTCCGTTTCTGCTTGCAGCTCGGCGTGAGCCGGCAGACTGCCTTCGGCCTACCGAGTTGCTCCTCCAGGTGATACATGCCCTCCATGAGTTGATAGACGAGGTGGAGGAGATCCGATGAACAAGTAGCTGCACCTCCGATAGTGGATGTGATGTTGAGGGCTGATCGCATGGTGGAGGCAGAGCCAAGATGCCGACTGATGAGTGCTGTGGGTCTAAGGGCCATACTCCCAGAGCCAGCGTCGGTCTCACGTTGCTCTACAGAGGCACAGATGGTGGCGGGGTCTCTTTCTTTCTCATAGGGATCCTTAGACCATCTGGGTGCCCAAGAAAAAGAGGAAGACCCGGACGAGGAAAGCCGGCTCAACTGACAAAAAGAGGTGTGAGCTTGGGAGCCCACGTAGCATGACAGGCTGCCCTCTGTGGGTGCAGAGGGAAGCCCCGAACTCAGGTGAGAGGACGGGGGAGCCGAGCAAGGGCGTATGGGCAACGTCTCCACCCCTTGACATTGGGTATGTGTTACTGTATTACGTATTACTTGTAAATATTGTAAATAAATCATGTGTGGTGGACTTAAGAACGGTGTCTGTCTGTCTGTGGTCGGGCTGGCTCTTAAAATATATATATTGTGTATACAGTGCATCCGGAAAGTATTCACAGCACATCACTTTTTCCACATTTTCTTATGTTACAGCCTTATTCCAAAATGGATTAAATTAATTTTTTTCCTCAGAATTCTACACACAACACCCCATAATGACAATGTGAAAAAAGTTTACTTAAAGACTTTTGCAAATTTATTAAAAATAAAAAAATTGAGAAATCACATGTCCATAAGTATTCACAGCCTTTGTCATGAAGCTCAAAATTGAGCTCAGGTGCATCCTGTTTCCCCTGATCATCCTTGAGATGTTTTTGCAGCTTAATTAGAGTCCACCTGTGGCAAATTCAGTTGATTGGACATGATTTGGAAAGGCGCACACCTGTCTATATAAGGTCCCACAGTTGACAGTTCATGTCAGACCACAAACCAAGCATGAAGTCAAAGGAATTGTCTGTAGACCTCTGTGACAGGATTGTCTCGAGGCACAAATCTGGGGAAGGTTACAGAAAAATTTCTGCTGTTTTGAAGGTCCCAATAAGCACAGTGGCCTCCATCATCCGTAAGTGGAAGAAGTTCAAAATCACCAGGACTCTTCCTAGAGCTGGCCGGCCATCTAAACTGACTGATCGGGGGAGAAGGGCCTTAGTCAGGGAGGTGACCAAGAACCCAATGGTCACTCTGTCAGAGCTCCAGAGGTCCTCTGCAGAGAGAAGTGAACCTCCTAGAAGGACAACCATCTCTGCAGCAGTCCACCAATCAAGCCTGCATGGTAGAGTGGCCAGACGGAAGCCACTCCTTAGTAAAAGGCACATTCCAGCCCGCCTGGACTTTGCCAAAAGGCATCTGAAGGACTCTCAGACCATGAGAAACAAAATTCTCTGGTCTGATAAGACAAAGATTGAACTCTTAGGTGTGAATGCCAGGCGTCATGTTTGGAGGAAACCAGGCGCCGCTCATCACCAGGCCAATACCATCCCTACAGTGAAGCATGGTGGTGGCAGCATCATGCTGTGGGGATGTTTTTCAGCGTCAAGAACTGGGAGACTAGTCAGGATAAAGGGAAAGATGACTGCAGCAATGTATTGAGACATCCTGGATGAAAACCTGCTCCAGAGTGCTCTTGACCTCAGACTGGGGCGACGGTTCATCTTTCAGCAGGACAACGACCCTAAGCACACAGCCAAGATATCAAAGGACTGGCTTCAGGACAGTTCTGTGAATGTCCTTGAGTGGCCCAGCCACAGCCCAGACTTGAATCCGATTGAACATCTCTGGAGAGATCTTAAAATGGCTGTGCACCGACGCTTCCCATCCAACCAGATGGAGCTTGTGAGGTGCTGCAAAGAGGAATGGGCGAAACTGGCCAAGGATAGGTGTACCAAGCTTGTGGCATCATATTCAAAAAGACTTGAGGCTGTAATTGCTGCCAAAGGTGCATCAGCAAAGTATTGAGCAAAGGCTGTGAATACTTATGTACATGTGATTTCTCAGTTTTTTTATTTTTAATAAATTTGCAAAAACCTCAAGTAAACTTTTTTCACGTAATTATGGGGTGTTGTGTATAGAATTCTGAGGAAAAAATGAATTTAATCAATTTTGGAATAAGGCTGTAACATAACAAAATGTGGAAAAAGTGATGCGCTGTGAATACTTTCCAGATGCACTGTATATATATATAGTGTATATAGTATATATATATATATATATATAGTATATTATATATATATATAGTATATTATATATATATATATATATATATATATATACTATATACACTATCCACTTTAATAAAACCCCTGTGTGCGTCCAGGTTTCCGTGTGTCTTCTTGTGAAGTGTGTATGCACTGGGCTGCACGTGTTCAGTCTCTCCCTGTGCATTCCCTGTGCAGAGAGAGGGAGAGAGAGACACACACACAGGCGCATGCGCGAGAGAGACACACACACAGGCGTGCAAGACACACATACACGCAGGTGCGCGAGAGAGACACACACACAAAGGCACGCGAGAGAGAGACACACACACACAGGCGTGCGCGTGCGTTGTTGCAATGTTACTTTTCTTGGTTGTTTATTAAATTACGTATTTTTCAAATGTTCATTTTTTTCACTGTGCTTAAAACTCATTAAAAAAAATGTTTTTAGGGAGCGGTTCATAGCGCTATAGCGCAAACTCTTGCAGTGTTACTTTTCTCTGTTGTTCAATGTTTTTACATTTAGTTTACTATTACGCTGTGCATTCTATGGTATAATTAAGTATATTTGTGCCTAAAAACTTAAAAAAATATATATTTACATACAGTTTGTACGGTCTGGAATGGATTAATTGTATTTACATACAATCCTATGGGGGAAATTAATTCGGTTCATGACCAAATCGGGTTTCGACCAGGGTTTTGGAATGAATTATGGTCGTGAACCGAGGTTCCACTGTATTACTGTCAGAGAAAATTACAGGCATTTTACGGAAATACAAAACAGTATTACTGCGAGAGAAACTTAAAGGCACACAATACAGGGACGCATATTACAGCCACATACAAGGTCCCTTGCCATTTAATATAGACTGTTCCTACTAATGTTTATGCAGTACTGTTCTAGCGCCCATTTTCGTAATGGGCTTAATGTCTAGTATATATATATATATATATATATATATATATATAATATATTCATTCTGGATTTTTTTTTAATTATAACTTCTTAACATGGCTATAGACAACAAGATGGCTAATGCTGGTAGGATCATTTTCAGCCACCTGGAAGCAGTAATTGGAAAATGCAGATCTAACTGTTATTTTACACAATGACTTTTAAAAATTGTATTCAAAATCTTCTTTACGTTACTAGGTAACCTAGTTTTTACTTTCCTATATACATTAAAGCAGCTTGTGAGGGAGCCTTCAATTCAAATGGCTTTGTACAAAAGTAAATGACTGACTATTAATAAAGAAGGGAACAACAGTACAGTGCCATGTTTAAATGTTGCATTATAGTTTCAAGCACCTGGGTTCTAGTTCCAGTTTACTTACTACACTGTAAGGTGCAGAGTTGGTACATTCTCTTGTTTCTATAAATTTTCACAGGATACTCTAAGGGTACTCTTTATATTATAAAGGTGTGCACAGTAGCCGAATCAATTGACTACAAATTGGTATGGTATGGGTGTAAATGTGTCTACTGTAGTGATGGACTGAGGTTCATAGTCTGTTCATACCTGGATACTCAGAAAATGAATATATGAAAGATAAGGATCATCACCATTATGACTGTGAAATGGTAACAAGTGTTTACTTGTGTACCTTGAGAGAAAATTTATGGAAATAAGATTATAAGAGATGAAAAAAGAAGAATGACAAGATCAGAAATTATTCTATACTCATGTCAAGAAGAGAAAATAAATGGTTGAAATACTGCAAAAAAATTTGTAGCATGCATTTAATTTTTAAAGGATCATGACTTATTAGACCACCAATCTACTACTTTGCACACTTTTCACCACCAACACAGACCAGATGCCACAGTATTAGCTGGTTAGTCCACAGTCAAAACAGTCTGTTCATGCTAAGAGAATCTATGCCTACTTTCTCCCCACCACAGTAACAATGCAGTCCATAACTAGAAACACTCAGGGTGGGATTTGTGTCTTGCTGTAGCTCCTTATCTTTACATTCAGCAGGTCTGTGTTCCTGCGCATTTTTTTCCAGGATTCGGATATTGATCTCCTGCTGAAATCTACACATCTGCTCCTGTAGTTCACTAATCAGGTTTACCACAGACTGAAATGAAGAAGAAAGAAAAGAATAATGAAAAAAGCATGAACAAATGAAAAACACTACCAAAGAAATGGATTGGGAAAGCATGAGGAAAGGCCCTCAAAGTTACCAGCATGGATGTTTAGCTTTTTAACTGGATTTTATTTATTTTAAGTATTTTTAAAGGTCACTGAACAATCAGCATGCAGAATTTCATTTTGTTAAAAAATAAACAGGTAATACCTATGATCCACAGTTTAACACCACTTTAATACTGAACACAAAGCTTCTACATGGCTGCTTATAAATGAACTTAGTGTAAAAAGAGTAAAAGAAACAAAAAAACAGAATTGATAGGGCCCTGAAAAAACATAGATGCATTTATCCTGCAAGGTGACTTATAAAAGCAAAACGCAAATGGAGACGCCTGATGTTGCTCATGCTGATTAAATTAGGCAGTGCATAAGTATGTTTCCCTAGGGCAAATATAGTTAGAATTTATGGCAAGATTCAAACTTGGATCCTTGGTGCTGTGTGACAGCAGTGCCAACTACTGATTCACTATCTTGATCTAATTTTACATTAAAATAAATGTATAGTAAGTAACACTAATATCTTGCCCTTGAGTGAGGGAAACCATGCTATAATATTCTTAAGAACCTATAAAAATTAAACGGCTTTATCAAATCTATCAAAAAAGGTCTCTGAGATTAATAAAGTATCTAGCTTACACATCTGATATTTTCAAAAATTCATGGAAAAACAGAGAAATGTGCCATGAATTCAAACTATTATTTCTGCTTTGAGGTTAACAACATCTATTGATTTGACCAATTACAATCAAAAAATACATTTCCACTGCAGGCAGTGTTCTTTATTTTACTGGTTATTTTACTCTCTTGTGCCAAGATAACTGAGGTGGTTGACCTAATTTTGTAAACTGGTGGCTTGCCAACTCAGAGATGTTTGAGCAACAGCCAAAGAGTTGAGTTTATTTTTGAGGCTAAACTTCAAGGCAACAGAGATTCTAACCTAACTTTTAAATAAAGACCATAGCTATGGAGCACATGAAAGTAACTAAGTCTACTAAACATAGATGAAAATAACAGTGTTATTATAGAGTAACAATCTTCAAGTTTGAAATATCTAAGCTATATTTATGATCTTTACTTTGATGACATGAAATATATTTAATGCTAAAACTTTTCAGGACTGTAATACTTAGAGAACAAGCAGTTTCGCAAAGTACAGTTTATATACTTCACAGCTATACAGCTATAAAAAATTCAGTTTTTTGTTTCTAAACACAAAACTACAGCATTAATCATTTCATTCCTCCAAAAGAAAGCTAACCATGGTGCATTGTATGAGAAAGTGACACTTTCCTCTTTTCCTTTGGTAGGTCATTCAAGATTTCAGCTGCAGCTGCACACCCTAGCCACAATATTAAGCAGAGACTTAATATTGCGTCATCTTTCTAAAGAAAGAAATGCACGGATGTAAGGATGTCTTATTGTCTAGATTACCTGTCAAGAGATATCATTTAAACTTTTTAGCTGCATGTTCCCTAACTATTTTCTGTAATTACTGAAAATATAAACTTCTGTTGCCAATAATTTTGGAAGAACACCCAAGTATACATGATCTCTTTAGGTTCATGCAAAATTTTTGTAAATCTAAAAATTTAACGGTATGTACATACATGGATTATCTGACCATTATAAGCTGAAGGTGAAACCACCCATTTAATTGCAGGGTTACACTTAAGCACATGCCACACTCATTAATATTTGCTCAATTAAAGAATGACATGTATGATTCTATGGCTATCTTTGGGATGTTACAGGAAAACACAGACCATTAAGATATCCCACAGGGGCACACTGAGAAAGAGAAAACTCTTGAGAGACAGTGACCACGTCAAGAAAAGACAGCAAGGCCCTTTCATGGAAAGGCAGCAGTATAACCACTGAGAAACAATGCTGACTTAATTTTATGGCTCAATAAATGTAAATAACTTTAGCACAGACATAGTTATTTTATGGAATTGATAAGATAACACTCTCCATACATAAACACTAAATCAGGTGGATTTATGCAAGCTCAAGAAAAAAGTTACTAATATCCTTTCTATTTAAAGAAAGAATGCAAAATATTATAGCATTGTAAATTTGATTGAATTATTAGACACCATAGGATTTACACCAAATTACAAAACTTGCGCTTACCAAACACAATTTTAATTTTCCACATTATGTCATTTGTATAAAGCTTAGCTAACCATGTAAATCCTGGTGCCATCTCTTCTACAGGTAAATGATGCACACGGACCTGTTCGTCCACATGATCTAAAAGATTTTCAAATCAGGCCACCTTCTTCCATTGCTCCAGTTCTGATGCTCATGTGCCCAGGTGCTTTCAACGGTGGATATGGGATTTTAGGCACTCTGGCAAGTCTGCAATTACGCAGTATCATACACAGCAAGCTATGATGCACTATGTGTGCTAACATCTTTCACTCATGGCCAGCATTAAGTTTTCTGCAATTTATGCTATGGTATTATGTAGGACTAGGCCAGACAGGCCATTTTTCCTGCTTCCAACACATCACATTTAAGAACTGACTGTTTACTTGTTGCCTACCCACCTCTCGATGATGTTATTCACTTGTCACTGGTTTTAATGTTAGTGCTGATTGGTATAAACTGGTACCTTGTGCATGCATGAAATTAACATTCTGCAATGGACTGGCACACCAGGCAGATTTAGTTTGGCAGTGTGTCTTGTTACTTTCAGGGTAGAGTCTGGACTCATCTAACCCTGTGGTGAATGCAGACTAAACACAAAAAGACTCATCTTCATTTGGCAATTAATGCAGAACAAACTTGAGAATTTGAAGTTAGCCTTGGTGCATGCAGAGTATTGTGACACAGTGCCACCAGTTTTTTTTTTTTAATTTGAATTTATAATTTACTTCAAGTTCTTTGATTGCAGAGGGAAAATCTTATTTAAATGACATAAACGCACTTGTAAAATAATACAATACATGATAAAGGTTAATTCCTTAAATTTAACTTCACTTGCACACCTATGATTAACTGCAAACTTTCAAAGGTAAGTTATAGTAGAAGTGAACAGAGCATCTTTTTAGACAAAGCTGAAAACAAAACACAGAAATGCATAACCTAGGTCCTGCCCAAGAATTACTAAGTAGATGAAAGTTTTAATAAAATGAAATAAAAAGAAGATTTTAAGAATTGACTTTACTTCATGAACCAAGCTTTTTCAGCCTGTGTGTGTACAGTACAAAAACATAACTTTTGCACTTAAGAACTGTGATGACAGTTAAGTTTTCAAATTATGAGCCCTTGAGCACAATGCATTATGTAAACCAGTGATTTTTTAAATTAACTGGTATTTAGCATGTTTAACTGCTGTAACTGTACTGTTAAATATGTTAAGCTAATTCAAGCTGTAAGAGTGTGAGAAAAGCACATTATGCATTGCCTCCTTCCTGTCATTTTAGAAGATGGTAAATACTATTACTACCATGATAAAATTGTTCAGGTCAGTGCTTTGATTATTTTGTAACTGCGGTACATTTTGTTCAGCTCTTCCACTAATGCAGTGGGGTTCTGTATGAGTATGTGTGTGATTATGCTCACTGATGGACTGCCCCCCACCCTCTCCAATTTCGGTTTGTATTTTATACTCTAAGACAGGCATCAGTGCACTGTGACCTTGAAACAGATAACAAGGTTAGATTAAAAAAAAAAAAAAATAGTAGGTGGATTTAGAGGAAAAACACAAAACTTCCAGCCACTCTCTGTATCTGTGAATTTTATTAATGGGACATGGACAAATAAATAAAAAACGAATATATATAGTCTTGTAATTGCTTTACTTTTCAATTCATATATTACCTTTTATAGAAAGGACAATCAAAGCGTACTTTATATAATGTGTCTTTTAACAAATCTGCATTTATATGTGTACCAGTGCTGTATTTAGTAATTGGTATAATCTATACTTGTATTTTAACTGAGAATTGCTTGAATCACTCCGTGCACTTACTTATTCTATGTTAATTAATGTTGACTTATTTTGTTTTCTTATTGTGTCTTTTATTTTTCTATTCTTTATTATGTAAAGCACTTTGAGCTACTGTGTGTATGAAAATGTGCTATATAAATAAATGTTGTTGTTGTTGCAGTAAAGAGTGCTACACAAACAACAAGTTGTATTGTTTTATATATAATCATGCATAGGGTATAATAAAGGTACTGATGGAATACAGTACAGATTTTAGGTATTTTCCTTGCATTTTAAAATCAGTGTGGTAATGAGCTGACCAGATTGAATCAAGCTGTTAGGCTTTAAACATACAGTACAGGGTGAAAAATGGTGGCACTTCAATATCCCTTGTCTCAGCTTAATTCATTAAATTAACTGTTGCCTCAGTGAACAGTGTTAAAGAAGTGATTTCTTGTGTAAAGAAAACTGTAGGGTAGTCAGAAGAAAGGCATTTCTTAGAAATACACTTATTTTACTATGCATGGTCAGGGCAAAGATTGTCTTCATATATGGTATAAATCAAATCAACTTAAATAAGATTCTGATCATATTCAAAATTAAAATTCAGTGTGTATCTTGGATTATTACTCATCTTCCAAATATGATTAGTATTCATGTGTCAAGTAACTCTTCAGTCACAGATAATGTTTTAAAATTTAACTGTGCTGTATTCACAGGAGAGATAGATTAGCATTAAAAAACGAAGCGTTATTTTGGAAAAGCCAAGCTGAAACTGTAAAAAATATCTGGCACTCGGGCATTACTGATGTACTGCTAAATACCTGTTTACATCTTAATATAGGTTAATACCTTTAATTACTGAAATAAACAACATGACATAGATCAAGAAAGTTACCAATAAACATTTTTAAAGAACTTTATTGGTGACATAGTGATTGGAAATTTAAATTTGCTCATAGATTCTGTGAGTGTTTTCAATTCAAATTCCATCTTTAAAGTCACATTCCAAAGTCATGCAGGCTAGAATAATTAGTAACTCTAAAATGTACGAATAAATGTGAGTTTTTGCATACCTGTGCCCTGTGAATTGCTATCCAGTTCTGTGTTGAATTTGACCTAATGCTTAATTTGAAAGAATGGAATCTACCTCTTCCACAACCATGAAGTGGAGTCACAGGTACAGATATGGTTTTCAGGAACTCTCAATTTTAGGCCATGGTACTACTACAGCCCTTCCAACTCCATCCACAGACCTCTTTTTCACATTTATGTCTTGCACTCTCTTCCACAAGTGAGAGCACACTGAGGATAGTGTAGAAACCCATGGGATGAGACAGGAAAATGATGAAGCTGATGGTTGGATTCAACTTTTTAAGTGTTTAAGTCTCATGCGGTGTAGCCAGAAGTTCAGCAATTAAAAATCATAAAAAAGGAATATACAGGAAGGTGCAAAAAAAGCAGAATTCAAGGAAGAAGACAAGATTTTGAGTTGAGAACATTACTTAAAAACTACTACAACAAAAATGAGGCAGTAGGTAGCCTTAATTGAAACAGGACTCAAAAAATAAAGACAGAAGCAAGAGAGCAAAACAGAAAATTAATTTCCTAGTCGTACCTTACAGACCCAAACATAGTCATCCTCCAGTAAGAATGAGGAACAACTACATTTAAAAAAATGTAATTGGTGGATTCAAAATCTTATATCAAATGTGTGTCCATGATTAACAATGCAGGAAAAGAGAAACATGAAAAATGCGTTATTCTCAATTAAAATTATGTAACACGCATGATCAGGATCAGGAAAAAGTAGAAAATTAGTTGTTTAAAAAGAGGAATAAATTGGACACATTTCACAGAAAACAGAAATCATAACATCTTTTGAGAATGTAGCAGCCCATGTAAAATAGGAACCAAGATAATCTTGAGAATGTTTTGCCACAGGAGATATAATGCCAGCAGCATGAAGAAACCATGCTTTTGGAAGTGTTCCCCATTAGCCTGGAAACCAAAGAGATCAAGAAATTTTCTTCTCTTCAGACAAGAACAGAATTTAGTATAAGCAAAATGTACTTTCTCTTTTGAGACAACAAAATAAAATTGAGAATGTTGCATCTCATTTTTGTAGTGTAAATACTAGAAGAAAGAAATAACATCTGAAATAAACTTTAGGTGTTTTCAACAAGTAATACCTAAAGGTTCTGAGATGTTTCATTATGACGTGCAAAAGATGAAGAAGGCTATATTGAATCATACAAACCCATGCAGTCTGAATCTTTCACATGTGAGCACATTTCTTCTATTTGTATGTTACCTACGTTTTGAGGGCTCTAAGAAGCTCAAGTGACAAATTTTGAAACTGCTGGAAGGACTTGTCTTTGTAATTCTTTCAGTCTAAGGATATGGTGTCAAGATCAGTAACAGGGAAAAAAATTTTGAGTCAAAAACCATTAAAATAGGCATACATACAAAGGAACAGGGAAGGTTATTGTCAAGAAGCATCCGTGAGATCCAAACACAGAGATGATTAACAGTGACAGCAAAGACAGGTTCTTACGAACATTAAAATGAGCATGGGTCAGATAACAGACATCATGGCAGAAAGGCATAATGTTATACTACAACTTATTTGTGCCTTAATAAATAATAAGCTTTACTTAAATATTTTGCAATGTGACAAACATGTAGTTAAAAAATGCTCCGTCTAGTTCAGGGTAATGTGGGCCCGGGACTAGTCCAGGAGCAGTGCCACTATTAGGCCCAGCCATCCACTTTCTTCATTGGCCCACTCTATATCTTAGGTTTTTCATTTTTTTTTCTTTACGTGAAAAAATAGCCTATACTGCATACATATGTTTTAATACAAAACTCCCTTTAAAAAACATCAGTTCATTATAAACTTACACAGAAACATCAATTGTGTGAACATTATTACTAGAAAAGTAAAAAGTATTTGGTAAACATATTTATGGATGGTGATTACACAGCATACGTCTGCATAACAAGGGTTACAAAATAAGATTGACTTAAAATGTTGTCAATTACAGCTTCTCAAAACATGTCACCCTAACAGAAGGTTATCAGTTACTAACCTATTTGCTAAACATGCCAGAGTCTGATGTTGGCACTGAAATCTTTCATGATACCCCAATGGCGAGTGGAAACCCTCCTGTTAGCTATGCTGGAAAATGTATAGACACCCTGGCACCAAATGAAGAAGGATCGACCAGGCCACAGATTTGTCTGATATCCATGAGCCACCAACTCAACTTGTATTAAAGTTTCCAACCTTTGCTATGGCCAGTAAGGCATGTAGCTTGTTAGCTCATTGAAACAACAGATAATTGTGTGTGACTGAAATATGGGATATCAAAGGATGCAAATGTGGCATTTTTTGTGATATTCTACTTGAGGACAGATTCACTTGTGTATTCAGAGACTGGAAATGCATGTATCAGATATGCATACACAAACTGCAGGAAATGCCAAAATGGTAATCAGACTGTTTGCTGTTATTTGATGATATCTGGTCAAAATTATAACAGATATTATTTGGCTGCTTGTGACTTGCAGTGGGTTCGTATGTCTTACACAGCATCAAAAGTAGGCAGTCAATTTATCTTCACCATTTGTAAGTGGATTTAAATTATCTTAAAAAAATAATTCTTAACTCTATTTTTTTTTTGTAAAAACTTGATTGCTTTGTATGAAGTGTAATAAAATTAATAAGAAAAAAAAATTAAAAAAGGCATCTACGTTAGTATGACTAGACTTCTTTTTTTTTTTCAATAATTGTATATTTAAAAGTAATAAAAATAACATTAGGCCTACCCATGACAAACTTAGGCCTGCCCTTGTATGAAATCCTAGTCCAGTAGCATGTTGCACCAGGTAGGAGTTATTCCAAAATGAGCTGCCAGTATATTGTAGGGCATCAACTTTTTAACGCATGACAAATTTTGAGTTACCAATCAACCCGGCATGGCAACAAAGGGCACAAACAGGCATATGAGAGGAGTTAGTCCAGTTAAGTTCATAATCAGGCAAGATTGGAGGAAGTTACAAATGTGCAGATACTGAAGGTGGTTGAAGGGGACTGGGCAGTCTCATGGTCTGGAATCCCTACAGATTTTATTTTTTTCTCCAGCCGTCTGGAGTTTTTTTTTTTTCTGTCCACCCTGGCCATTGGACCTTACTCTTATTCTATGTTAATTAATGTTGACCTATTTTATTTTCTTACTGTGTCTTTTATTTTTCTATTCTTTATTATGTAAAGCACTTTGAGCTACTTTTTGTATGAAAATGTGCTACATAAATAAATATTGTTGTTGTTGTTGAAGTGGATGGGAGATACATTACATTAAATAAATCCGATTAGATTTACACCAGGAGGTGGAGTAAAGTAATTATTGCTAGAATGGCTAAAGACAGCAAAGAAGGACAGCATTTGCTTCTAGAATACACCTTATGTTCAAAGGTATGACGGCATCTCTTTACATTACTGAGTTCTGGTGTTTCAGGCACACCCATTTGTAAACAGGTGCAACAATCACACATATAGGCCATGCAGTGACCATTGGCAGTAGAATGGGTCATACTGAAGAGTTAAGTGATTTTAAACGTGGCACTATTACAGGATGCCACCTTTGTCTGTGCAGTCTGTGCATTAAATTTCTGCTCTGCTAGATCTGTCTCATTCAACTGTAAGTGCTATTACTGAGAAGTGGAAGTGTCTAGGAGCAACAACAGCTCAGCCACAAAGTGGTAGACAATACAAACTCACAGAGGGAAGCTGCCAAGTGCTTGAAGAGCATAGCACGGAACAATAGCTTATTGTTTGTTGCATTATTCACAACAGAGTTTCAAACTGCCTTTGGAGGCAACATCAGCACAAGAAATGTGCATTAGGAGCTTAATGAAATGGATTTCCATGGCTAAACAGCTGCATATAAGCCTTAGATGATGATGTGCAATGTCAAGCATCGACTAGAATGATATAAAACACACTGCCATTGGACTCTGAGAACAGTATAGATCCCTAATAAAATTTATAAAACCTATACCAAAGCCCAATCTGTCAAAGACCTGCCATTCGAAGAACTAGATGATATGATCACGTCTTCTCTGTATCAAAGGAAAGATGTGCTGCTTGCTTCTTTAATGACCTGGACCATGACCTTCCTGCATTGCACTGTAATGAAGCTGATGTCTATAAAAAAGTGAATCTATGACCCTTTAAAATTACATCTTGAATCAGGCTGGCCTTTTTCAAAACAAGCTGTAACATGGCTGGTGCACATGAATGCTCACACATAATTCATGTATGTTTAAAAAAATGGGGGTGATCAAGCTTTGATACGAACACAACCACTTGAAGCTATGAGACCGAAATAGGAACCTGTGCATCACTATGCCAACCTGATCTTTTAAACATCTGACACAACAAATACTTATTATTATTATTATTGCTTGATATGATATTTGCAGAAAGTAATATTTGTGGAAAATCAAAATCATTTTGTGATAATGTCCAAAACAAAGAATATGAGAATATTTAAACATGCAGATTATTTTTATACATTCAGTATTTTTTAAAATTATGCTGTGATGTTGCAAGCAGAGTCATACAACAACACAAAAACACAACATCTCATATTTTATTAATATAAAAACATGAAATGGGTTATAAAAATATGCAGTATGTATACACGGACATTTATCATTGTGCATAACAACAGCTGTATTTTTGTAAGGTGTAACACCTCTAGGAAATATTAAAGGTAAATTTAATTCAATTGATGATTAGAAGAGGTGTGTTTTGATGAAGTCTCCTTTTTCTTCTATCAATACCGTTTTATCACTACCTCACTATAACTGATCAAGAGTTCAGAAGATTATAAAGAACAGGTGAAGACAAAGAGTGTGTCTTATCAGTCAGAATTCCATAAGCCGTCTAAAATGATAAATGTCTTACATGAAATAGCAGATACAAAGGTGAAGAATCCCTGACCTCATACATTTGAAAGGTATATGACATCTACAAATGAAAATTATAGCATCCAAAATAAGCAGGCAAAAGACAAACAATGTACCATATACAGTAGAGGTTTTATCTTAAATGTACCGGACTACTAAATTTAAGCAAAGAACCTTAAAGAATATATGGCAACGTTAACTCAACTTTACCTACACAATAGTCCCCTTCTAGCTTGTTATCATTTCTGTTCTACACTGTCATGGATTCCTGCCACTCCTTCACTACTCCTATAGTGAAATTTTGCTCTAAATAATTTATTGACACCAACATCTGGTTTATTGCAATATTGTAACACTTATATTAAAACACATTTTAATAAAAATCATATAGCCTATTTGAACTGTTATACAACTTGACATATTCAATGCTAAATAAATTTTATTTCTGAAACAACTTCAGAAAAATGTATTTTGCTTTAACTGCAATTCTCTTCCTGTTTCTAATTTTCACAAACCAATCAAGTCAAGTCAAGTCAAGTTGGGGAGCATGCACTGTTAAGAGTGCATTGCCGCACCCACTACACGTTAAAAAAGCTTGGGATCCTGGTTGGCAACCCCCTATGCAAACACGCAGTCCAGTCCTACCCTCCGGAAATGACCCTCTATCTGCTGCAGCCAGGTGTTAAGTGGACAACCCCTTGGCCTGGTCCAGCCACTTGGGTCCTTAACAACGAGGATCTTATGAGCCAGATCACCTTCGGGGAACGCGCCACATGGCCGTAGTGCCGTAACTGACGCTCCCTCACAATGCAGGTAATGTGCCTCATTTGGGACCCCAAGAACAACCGCTCATTCAACACAAAGTCAAACCAACAGTACCCAAGGATTTTCCGGAGAGACACAGTACCAAAGGAGTCCAGTCTTCATCTCAGGTCACTGGATAGCGTCCATGTCTCACAACCATATATTAAGACAGGAAGCACCAGGACTCTAAAGACTTGAACCTTCGTCCTTTTGCATAAATATCGGGAGCACCACACACCCCTTTCCAGCGACCTCATGACCCCCCCATGCTCTCCCAATCCATCTACTGACTTCACAGGAACAGTCACCAGACACATGAATGTCAATGCCAAGGTAAGTAAACCTCTCAACAAGGTCATTAAAGGCCTGGATCTTGGTTTTTCAGGACAGGTATTCAGGACACTCGCAAGCCCAGACACTCAGACTCCTCACTCAGTCTCTCAAGGGCCACGATCAGAGCCTCCATTGACTCCGTGAAGATCACAGCATCATCAGCAAAGTCAAGATTCGTGAATCTTTCTTCACCAACAGATGCTCCACAGCCGCTGGACCCCACAACCTTGCCCAACACCCAGTCCATACAAGCATTGAACAGAGTAGGAGCAGAACACACCCATGACAAACCCCAGAATCAACAGGGTAAAACGCAGAGGTCCTGCCTCCACTCTACACAGCACTCACAGTACCAGTGTACAGGCCAACCATGATATCCAGCAACCTTGAGGGGATCCCGCGAACCCTCAGGATGTCCCACAGGGCAGCTCGATCAACTGAGTCGAACGCTTTGCGAAAATCGACAAAAGGCTGCAAAGAAACTCTGCTGATATTCGAATTTGCCTCAGTGCCAGGATGCAGTCGATGGTAGACTTCTTAGGCAAATCAATCAAAACAAAATAATTCTGTTGATTGGATCTTTACTGTATTATTTCATGTATTAAATTGAACTTACATCAGACTATGAACATTCATCTAAATACTGTAATAAAGGAACATGAAATTGCTCCAGGGGTGCTGTACAAATAGCTGACCCTGCACAATGACCCTCAAGCTTCTTACTGCCTCTGTGTGTTTCTGGAGAATAAGTTGGGAGTGTGAGGAAAACAACAAATTCCTAATGGAAGGAATATTATATATCAAATACTGTAGGGTGAATTTTTATTATCATTAAGTATGTTCATAGTTTTCATTGTTGTGTATAAGGGAAAAATGACATTCCTACTAGTCAACATACAAAAACAGCATAATAATTATGTACGCAATGGGCAAGTAAAAAAGTCTGTTTTGCAATGTCTAATTCCAGTATTGTTCTGGATAGTCAGAAATTACATTTTTCATGTTTAAAAAACCATACTTGATTCCTGTAATAAAGCTAATAATATATTACCATACTCCCCTTTCTGGCTGCAGCTGCTAGGGTTTGATAAGGAGATTAAACCTACTCACACTTTTTATAACTTTTTATAAGTCAAAGTCACCAAAAACCACTGAGGCTATCGTACAACCTGTGTCCAAACTTGGCAAAGGCTGCTCACCAGACATGCTTGCTTTTTCCGTAATGATGCATTCCAATTTGGATTTGTGATGCGTGGGTTGTCAACTTTCCAAAACAACTGATAACATTTCACATAGTCACAGATATTCTTATGTGAAACTCATTTTGCCTTTGTTAATCCCCATGATATTACAGGAAAAAATAAATCACCCTTGTACACACATAAACAACTGTAAAAAAGTGTCTACACAATAGTCAAGTAAAATAACACAGCACAAGCCGAATGTAACTTTAAAAGAAATGAGAAGCAATTAAAATCTTTTTGTTCTAACAGTGCATTACACTAACATTCTCTGCTAAACACCAGTGCTATGATCAAAACCTCACATTTGGCGCTCATCCCTCAAAAAGGATTTGTTTACAGTTTAACGGTTCCTGCAGCTTGCATCTCAGCATTAAAAAGCGTTACCTCAGCCTTGTGCTGTTTGTGTTCACAATCACGCTGTTCCTTTTCCATGCCAACTAACTTCAGCTTGAGGTTTGAAACTTCATCAATGAGATCCAGTTTCTGTGTTTCAAGAGATGTCCTGCTCAGCAGTTCCTGCACAAAGAAGTGAAGCTGTTCAGTTGTTTTCTCTGCACAAACACAAAGCATATTCAACAACATTTCAACCAGGAACCAGAACTGCTAAATATAAACTGCTATGTAATCTATTTATATTATCGCAGATGCACAGACTGTCATGCATGCAAAGAAAAAATAGAGACAGTTTTTAACATGAATTAAAAAAATAAACAACTTAAAACTGTTTATGAAAAGACCCTCATAACTTGTTTATCAGTGAAACTGTAAAAAATTATAGTATAATTAAAGATCAAATCATACTATTATTATTATGCAAGCACATCTCCTAGACGAGTCAAGAAGTGACAAGCAGATTTCCACCTTTATAGTATACAGAGCTGTTTTGTTCTAGAGGTGGTCAGTTTAATTTTAATATTTAAAATATATTGACATTTTAGCAACATACAAAATGTTGTTTATTATGTTCTCTTAACTGTCTATTTAACAGAGGAAACCAATCTGAAAAAAAAAAATTAAAAACAAATTTAATACTTTTTTTTCTAGCTGGTTGGTTACAGATTTTTGCATTGATTTTATAATGACGTGAAACTATTTGCTTGGTAAATTATTTGAAATAAAAGATTTTTTTTTTTTTTAAAAGTTCACCCACCCATTTATTATCAATGCTGCTTAATTCAGTTAAGAGTTGTGGGACCCACAGCCTTAAGCTCAAGGCAAGAACTGATCCAGAGTGTGGTATGAGTGTTTATTATGTTTATTATTTCACATTTAGCCGACACCTTTATCTAAGCTTAGAATTCATTACGTGTACAAGCTTAGATATATTGTTTACAATTGGATCACAGGTAGCTTAAGTGACATTTTCATGGGCACAAAGTGATGTCACTGACTACTCTGTGTTTAATTCTTTGGAATTATGACTATTCATGTCAGTCAAACAATTTAGTTACATACTATAGACAACACTCAAAACTCATAAATGCTTTCATATTTGAGTTTTGTATGCTGGATAATGGTTGAGGGGCATGATAACTGCCTTAATGTTCCTATCTAAATAGTTTACTCTGACACTTGGTCTAATGGTATGTGGTGTGGTGTTACAAACTCCATCTTGAACAGCCTGGTACTCCAGCGACAATTATGGCAGACAACAGCAAACAATGGAATTCAGTTTTCACTGTTAATATATGACTCTTAGAAACAGAAAAAATGATGACACTGAAATTCCCTTTACACTTTGGGTAATAGTGGATAAAATTAATTTCAGTTCAGTATTTTTAATTCTAATTTATTTAGTTTGCATAAAGAAATGCTCCAAAAGCAGTCCAGCTATTAAAAACATAATAAACAAGCTACCACAAACATCTACACATTTGGAGATTACGTATGTTAGTAAGTGCATCACTCAAAAATGCAAGTTCATAAACATATGGCAGTTTTTTCTCTGCCATTGAAATCAGTGGGCAAGTCATCCAGTAATCCTGATCACCCACCCAATAATCCGTAGGCCCCTGGGGTGGGGTAGTTTCCAATCTGGAAGGAAATTGAATTAATTAGGTTGCTGTGAATTTTAGAGGTGGTACGCTGCAACAAAGTTGCTTATAGTGTTTGTTAACATTTGTGTGGTATGCTCCTGTTCCTATTGCCCATTGAACTGAATGGCTGCCAAATTCACTCTCATCATGTGGTGCACATGCAATTCAATCAGTGTGAAAACTTAGAAACCACCTTGCAATTAGCCACGTACTGGGTTCCACTTGTGGAGACAGCTCCAGCAACCGATGAGTGACGAGATTTTAGCAACTGCAGTATTCAAATATGTCCTGCCTTATGCGTAACACTTATTGTGAGTTTTTTCAAGATGTAAATGTATCACTGCCTTTGGGAAATAACATGATTCCCCCATTATACAAAAAGCAAATAAATTCCTTTACTACTTGCAAAAAAAATGCAAAAAACAAGTGTTTCAGTTTCTACTTATTATAGTAAGTTTGATTCAAGTAAAAATGTGTATGAAGACTATTAGTTGTGAGGAGTGGCACAGCAGCGGTATGTTCTAATTTTTCATTTCAGAACCATCCATCCCTACTATCTCTGAGAAGCCTGTAAAAAATGGGGTGAAGATTTTTGACAGCAGTCTCAAGGATACAGCATCCATTAAGAGCATATGTGAGGTAATAGAGTGGAGGCTTAAAGATGGCGATAAGACAGGCCTTCCAGGAAAATTCAAGGCGTGGATATACCAGCATGAGATTTTACCAGGGATCCTGTGGCCTTTGCTCCTCTATGAATTTCCGATATCAATAATTTCAGAAAGAAGAGTTATCTGCTGCCTGAGGAGATGGCTAGGTCTACTGAGGAGCTTGAGCAGCATTGCCCTTTAGGGGAACACCTGCAAAGTAAGACACCCCTCAAATCCATCAAGGAGGAGTTCAAGGTTTTGCAAGGAAGGGAGGGGCTGCAGTTCCGAGAATTTAATGACCCTAAATTTTCTGGGGCGGTTGTCTCAGACAGGACTGGTAGGAAGTGGAGAGCAGAGGTTGCAGTGGAGCAGGCAGAGTCACATCTATCCTATGGATCCCTTGTGGGAGCAGTAGCCAGAAAAAGTGCAGGGCTAGGATCAGTCACAACTCCTGTATGACAAAGCTTGGTAGGAAGAGCGGAGGTGTGAGTAGCAGTGGACGAGGATAGGTCCAATAAAGAAATAGGAGTGAGACAGCAAGGTGCTTGGACTAGATGGGAGAAAGTAGTTGCAAGGAAGATCTCATGGGCAGACGTCTGGCGGTCGGAGCTACACCATATCAGATTTTACGACCAGGCTGTCTATATTGTCCTTCCCAGCCCGACCAATCTGGGTTGCTGGGACTTGTTCGATACACCGGTGTGCTCCCTGTGTGGGAGAAAGCGGACCCTAGAGCATATCTTGAGTTATTGCCCAAAGGCTCTAGGAGAAGGCCGATATTGCTGGTAGCATTATCAGGTGCTTAAGACATTTTTCAGAAAGCATCGGTAGTGCCATCACCAGCTGCCAGAGGATAAAGCCCCTAAAGCAGTCCATCAGCTTTGTTACAGCTGGAGAGAAAAGAAGAGGAACATCTAAGGCTAGCTCAGGGCTTTTTTACACTGCATAGGACTGGCATCTGACAGTAGAATTGGCCAGACAACTCAAGTTTCCTGAGCACACCGCCAAGACTACCCTTATACCAGATGTTGCTCTGGTGTCAAAAACTACAAAGAGTGCATTTATGCTGGAACTCACTGTGCCATTGAGAAGAACGAATGAAGGAGGCCTTTCAGCAAAAGAGATAGAACTACGAGGGTTTAGAGGCTTTGCAGGACAATCTCTATGCAGGGCTTATACTGTATTAGGCATCACAGGTGAGAGGAGGAGGAGGGCTGTCAACAAGGGACGTTCGAAAAGTTCCCACTTTTTTTTTTAACTCTATTAACAATTTCAAAAACAAATTACATCACTTTTCCACATAGTCACCTTCCTTTGCAATGCAATTTTTCCAACATCGTACAAACTTTTTAATGCCATCAACAAAAAATATTTTTACCTTCATTGTTTCCAACGAAAATATAAAAGGGCAGAAATGTTTTGAATGTCAATAGTACAATAGCACCGAGGCACCAGAGAAAGCCTCGAGGTGGCTCTGCTTCAAGAGAGCAGATCTGTGGGAGAAGGCTGCTAGGGCATAAGCTGAGGCTTGATTAACCAGAGCTGGGTTGCTTGAGTAAGGGTGTCTGGTGTTTGAAGGACCTGAAACAAGCAATGACCTCAGGTAACATCACTGATGATGTGCCCTAGATTGCATCAGAAGATGTATCATAGCAATGTCTTTTGAGAATGTGCTTTAATTTAAAATGAATAGATATGCCATTTTTCTGAATATGCTTTTATGGTAATTTGATTAAAAATGTGTATTCATTCCTTTATATTATAAAAAAGTTCTAGGCATTATTTATTTATGGCTACAATTACTCCTTTAAGAAGGGACCTCAATCCCAAACCTTAATTACAATGGCCACTCCCATTCTCTTATATGTCTTCTACCAGTCTATAGTGATAAGCGCAATCTTCTATGTAGTAGTGTGTTGGGGAAATTAAATTTGTGCATACAATGAATAAATAATCTGATTTAAAAGTCTGGTTCAATATTGGGAGTCAGGCTGGACTCACTGGAATAAGTGATAGACCTGGAATATGACTCTTATCCCATGTATGAGGTGTTGGCTCAGTAACAGACTGAGACAACTGTGTTGTTCCAAGTTATGTTGTTTTCTACTCTTAGCCTTCAGAGTCTATAATGAGTCACCCCACGGCCAAGGTGGTATTGTTCCCTGTATACTGAAAGGTACTGAACTGGTCTAGCTGACATCTTAACAAATAATGCAATATATTGTGCCAATGACTGACATCCAGTAGTGTGAAACTGTAACCAAGAAATATGTACAATTCTTAGTAAATACCTACACACTATTTATTTACAGTACTTATAGGTAATAATTATTATCTGTTATTTGTACCTTGTTAACAACTTAAGATGATTATAATTCTTGTTGCATGTACATTTGTGATTTTTATGTCTGCTCCTACAACCTTGTAATTTCCTTCGAGATTAATAAAGTTTCTATCTAATCGCAATTCCCTATCACCACAAAGTCAGCAACCAATGCCTTCCTCTACCAAAATTGTTGTAGAGGATATAGAGAAAACACTAAGAAAAAAAAGCCATAATATTCACAGATGGTACAAACAATCCCATACTTGCAAAGTCGGTACCATATGTTACATCCATCCATTAACCAACCCGCTATGTCCTAAATACAGGGTCACAGGTGCCAATCCCAGCCAACAAGGCAGGAAACAAACCCCAGGCAGGGTGCCAGCCTACTGTAGGGCACACACACACACCAAGCATGCACTAGGGACAATTTAGGATTGCCAATGCACCTAACATGCATGTCTTTGGACTGTCGGAGGAAACCCATGCAGAACATGCAAACTCCATGCAGGAAGGACCCAGGAAGCGAACCTGGGTCTCCTAACTGCAAGGCAGGAGCGCTACCCACTGAGCCACCATGCCACCCCATCCATTATCCAACCTGCTATATCCTAACTACAGGGTCATGAGGGTCTGCTGGAGCCA
Organism: Polypterus senegalus; assembly: GCF_016835505.1. Taxonomy (NCBI): domain Eukaryota; kingdom Metazoa; phylum Chordata; class Cladistia; order Polypteriformes; family Polypteridae; genus Polypterus; species Polypterus senegalus. The sequence continues at coordinate 65,237,485 of NC_053154.1, read as the reverse complement.
ATACCAGCCAACACAAGGCGCAAGGCAGGAAACAAACCCCAGGCAGGGCGCCAGCCCACCGCAGGGCACACACACACTCACCACACACCAAGCATGCACTAGGGACAATTTAGGATTGCCAATGCACCTAACCTGCATGTCTTTGGACTGTGGGAGGAAACTGGAGCACCCGGAGGAAACCCACGCAGACATGGGGAGAACATGCAAACTCCACGCAGGGAGGACCCGGGAGGCAAACCTGGGTCTCCTAACTGCGAGGCAGCAGCGCTACCCACTGCACCACCGTGCTGCCCCCATATGTTACACTGAATATGAATTATTGTGAAACATACAATTAATTCATCATTTACTTTGTTCTTCTGCACAAGACAATGTTCTTTAACTAAAAGTCTCATTTTTTTCATTTTACTGAGTCTGGGCACAGCAACACTTTCACAAGTGCTTATCAGATCTAATGTTGAAAAGCTGATGTGAAGGTCAAAGTGAAAATAAAACATTATAATGCAGCAGGTGTAGTTATATGTTGCTTAAAGTGCAGCTGGATGCAATCATACTCTTGGCTGGTTGAAATAGGAAGGAGAGCTTTCTCTCCAGGAAAAAGCACGTCAGCCATAGCCCTCAATCAGCCTTTTTTAGAGTTTAACAAACTGTCTTCTATTTTTTTCTGTTTATTTGTTATAGAATAAAATATTTAATCTACTTTCTCTTACATTTATCTCAAAATCTGAAAATATATGACAGTGTCCTGCACAGTGAATTGTGCATTCAGGGTTTTCTCTTATTAATACATCTGGAAGCATCAGGTGCAATTCAGGAATAAAAACCTTAAAAGAGATCAGTCCAATGGAGAGTATGCAGAGTATGTTTATGCATATGCACGCACTTACTTACTCTGGGGAAATTGTTCAAAAATATTTACACATGTGTATTACATCTGCATTTTTACATTAGTTGGTTTAGTCCCTCTATAATATACACATCTGCATTTAACTGTGATAGTTTAATAGCATCAGTCTTGCTGGAGTGAGAATTAAAGCAAGGAACAAAGTATTCAGAATTAGCTTGCCATCCACTATAATGGGAATGTGTTTGATTGTTTTCAAATAAGATGGATGAGCTGTCATAGGAAGTCATGGAGCTTTCAGTTACTTTAACAGGCACAGACCCAGTAGGCAGAGTCTGTGCTAGGTTATTTTGCGTCCTAGGCCAAGCTTATTAGTGCACCAACCGACTGTTCGGTAGCTAACCCATGTGGCTAGGATTTTCCCCCCTTATGATGAGTGTTCTAGGTGAATACTTAATTCGCCTTAATGGTGGCGCTGGCCCTGCTGGTACAGTTTGTAAAAAATGTGGAAGAGGGACATTTTGCCTTCCCAAGTAAAGTTAGACCACGCTTCACAGAGTTATAGCCCTCTGACATGCCAAGAGACAGGACACATAGAAAAAGAACAAACCCCCCAGCAGAGGTGTAGAAAGGATTAAAATTGATAAATCTTATTATAGTACAGTCCAGATACAATAAACCCAGGGTATGATGTTAAACAGTCTCCTTAGGAGAGAAAGAAAAAAAAATTACAAAGTGAGTATCAGTAGGCTCTGCACTCTAGGAACGAAGTTACCCAAACTATTCAATAACATTTCAGTAATTATTTACTGCTTTGATGCTGATCATTCTGACCCTAAAACAGGTCATTATGATAGCAATTGACGAGAAGAATTTATAATTAATTGTAGAATTATGGTATTTGAGGGTTCCTCAAGAGTGCATCTTCCTCTTGCATGATTTGGCTCAAAAACTAATCAGGACAAGTTTTGATTTTAATATTTTTCCATCCAGCTGTTTTAGCTCTAGACCATCCTCAAGAAATTGTGACACACAGACACACACACAGACAGACAGACACACACTCATTATCAAGATATCAATGTTTCTGGCATCACAGGACCCTAAAACATGGAGATTTACATTTTTGACAAATATAAAGATTTCGGTCCTTCTCCACTGATGACAGGTTATGGTGGGAGATGGCTCAAAGCAAAAAATATATACACTTTAAAATACTACTTACTTAACAGTTAAAAAATATACATATATTTAATAGAATAAATTTTAATATAGCAACGGAAAAAGAGTCGCTAGAAAGGAAATAGAATGTATAGTTACAGCAAATGTTACATTACAAATATAACAACTTATAGGCATAATCTTCTTTGAATTACAAGGACATGATGTGACTCATGTTCAGATTTTAGATGGAGCTGGGATCAGTCTTTTTAGCTTTTTTTCTGCTTCTTTAAGAGGACTAAAGAAGTAGAATTGGCCATCAACAACCACTTTCAATTTGGCTGGAATCAAGAAGCAATATCTGATTTCAGATTTGCATACGTGTTATTTAAAGCTATAGAATGGAAGTTGTTTGGTAGCTGTTAAAGAAAAGAAATCTGGGAAAATACAAATACGCATTTAAATGCATTTTTAGCATATTTTTATAATCTCTTTTCATATAAGATCTTTTTCTGTGTGAGGATCAACATCTAATTTTCTCTAACCTGTAGTTTGTTGAATCGGATAATCAGGCTTCTTAGTTTTGAGGCATTCCATCCACATATGCAATAAGCTGCTGAGATCTCAGTATCCAATTTAAAGTCCTCTCCAATTATTTTAGAAAATAGTTCAGCTATAAATTTCACTGGGTTTGGACTTTCATGGTTTTCTGGGAGACCTTCAATTCTTATATTTTTCTTTCTATATCTATTTTCCAATGAAGCTAATCATCGAGGACTTTGCATTCGGATTATATAGCAATTGCTTTTTTGTTGTCAATTGCTCAGTACGATTTGTAAACTTTTGCTAAACTTCTTCCAGGTTAGAACAAACTACTCTTATTTTATTCCCAATTTTGCTCATATTTTCCTGTATTATTTTTAAGATTTACATCTAAGTTATTGCTTAAACGTATCTCCTGGTCTTTTATATCCTGAAGCATTCTGTGTATTATCTGGTGTAGATCCTTCCTTATATCCTCCATAATATTCTCCTTGGCATTATTTATTTTAACCCCAAGTGTGGTGATTAACACCAGAATTACCAGAGCCTACGAAAAAAGTAGTAGATCCGGCCCACCTTAAATCCGTTCACACTTCTCCGCCAGCGTCCTTTGTCCTCTAAATGTGCTAATAAGACAAGCTGCATGCAACTTCCCATTCCCACTCACCCCAAACAACCGACATAGAACGTGCACAAAATTCTCCCAGCTCATGCCTTGATTGAGTATCTGGGAGTGAAGTGGAGTTTTAGCGTGGAAATAATAGATTGTTATTTGGAACACACGCATTTCATGTGTGTTCCGTTTCTACAGTAATCTGTGTAAACACATTTGTAAAACAGAAATGTTTTTCATATTTTAGTAGTAAATAACAAAATGTAGGCATAAATTATATAATGCACTGAATAAGCTCCTGATCTGACTCTAAGTAACAGCGCCAGCATACATTCACACCCGATCTGACGCCGTTCGTTTTCAAATAATATTCCATTAGTGCGATGATGTTTTTACATATATTGTCTCTTTCTTTAAGGTGTGTAACAGAAACCACAGCATAGAGAGAAGTGTGTAGATTGTAACAGGTACACACGTTGTAAATGTAGGAAGGATGATCCTTGCGTGTGTAAACTGTTAACATTTGAATCTGATGATTGCATATAGCACTAAACTTACTGCTCTGTACTATTCTGTCCTCTGCATGTCCTGGAGTACAAAAGAAACAGCATACAACAATATGTGGGGACTGGCAAGATCGGGGGAAAAAAAAACATGCAGACACTGATAACAAACCACAAGATGTTATGCCAATGAAAATGAATAATATGAATAATGTTGCATCCGTGCCACAAAGTTTTCCGAAATGTACTATACAGGTCATAAAATGAATTATTCCAAATATCATATATACCTATGTCTGTTTTTTTTTTTTTTGACATCATAGAACATAAGGTGCATACTCATTCAGCGTGAGCAGGAACGCTCAATAAAACTGAATAATTTTATTATTTTTTTTATTTTGTCAGCTTTTATCACTCCAGATCAGAGAATGTCCAGTTAAATTGTCTCAAAACACCACTCACATCTCCAGTTATTCCCAGTTTCATTGATTCACTGACTACAAACCACAAGATGAAAGAAATAGACAATATATGTGAAAACATCATTGCACTAATGCAATATTATTTGAAAACGAACAGCATCAGATCAGGCGTATAATCAAACCTGATCTGACGCTGTTCATTTTCAAATAATATTGCATGTACTGTGCGTTGATCTTGCTGCACTGAATAAGCTCACGCCTTCTGTAACAGCACCAGCGTTTATTCAAACCCGATCTGACACTGTTCATTTTCAAATAATACTGCATTAGTGTGAAAAAAGAAGCCCTCCCGCAATAAATGTCCACTCACATATAAAAACAACGCAGCTGCACCTGGTGGGGAGGGCTTTTCAGATCTGAGTTCACCTCTGTTATGGATAGATAGATAGATAGATACTTTATTAATCCCAAAACAAAATTCACATAATCCAGCAGCAGCATACTGATAAAAAACAATCCTTCTATATAAAAGCAGTCGGGATTGTCCTTCCATCCTGTGAGTGCTACGCAGGCGCGGAGTTTCACACACGTCCCGTCCATTTTGCAATGCACGATGGGATTTGTAGTTTCGTTTTTCCAGGTAAAAGATGATTTTCTACTCCAGACTGTGAGATATCTTCTACTTTCTTAATATATAAAAGCGGTCGGGATTGTCCTTCCATCCCGTGAGTGGAAAGCGTAGCGGTATTCCGCTTATCACAGACTTGCTACTTGCAACTTGTGGTACGAAGCAACATGATGTGAGCAGAGTTCTGGTGCTCCCATCGTTCCCTTGCTTATGTGCGCGATGCGCTGGAAAAATAGACAAAATTATGTCTCTGGAAATAACTAATGTTGTTGGAGTACAAATACCTCACTGCGTAGTAAATATCAGGGGGGTTCAAATGGGCAACCTCAATATAGAAAAAAAGTTAAAATTTCATGACAAAAATAACAGAAACTATGAGTATTAAAAGTAATACCGCTCAAATGCAATATAACCAAATTAATGAGTTTGTATAAAATATCAAATTGATCTACATATTGAATTGCCTTAAGAAGTGGTCAACTTAAAAGGCGGGTCAGCCTAGTATTAAATTAAAGAGTGATAAAAATGTAGGTAAAAACAGACAATAACTTTGAATAAAGTTAGCATTTACTCCCCCAGGTGGAATTAAAGAGTCGCATAGTGTGGGGGAGGAACGATCTCCTCAGCCTGTCAGTGGAGCAAGACAGTGACAAAAGTCTGTCACTGAAGCTACTCCTCTACCTGGAGATGACACTGTTCAGTGGATGCAGTGGATTCTCCATGAACCAGGAGTTTGCTTAGTGCCCGTCGCTCTGCCACAAATGTTAAACTGTCCAGCTTTATTCCTACAATAGAGCCTGCCTTCCTAATAAGTTTGTTCAGGCGTGAGACATCCTTCTTCTTTATGCTGCCTCCCCAGCACACAACCCCGCTTAGAACAGGGCACTCGCTACAACCATCTCTTAGAACATCTGCAGCATCTTATTGCAGATATTGAAGGACGCCAACCTTCTAAAGAAGTATAGTCAGCTCTGACCTTTCTTACACAGAGCATCAGCATTGGCAGACCAGTTCAATTTGTCATCCAGCTGCACTCCCAGGTATTTATAGGTCTGTACCCTCTGCACACAGTCACCTTTGATGATCAAGGGGTCCATGAGGGACCTGGGCCTCCTGAAATCCACCACCAGTTCCTTGGTCTTGCTGGTGTTCAGGTGTAAGTGGTTTGAGTCACACCATTTAACAAAGTCTTTGATTAGCTCACTGTACTCCTCCTCCTGCCCACTCCTGATGCAGGCCACGATAGCAGTGTCACCAGCGAACTTTTGCACGTGGCAGGACTCCGAGTCGTATTGGAAGTCTGATGTATATAGGCTGAACAGGACCGGAGAAAGTACAGTCCCCTGCAGCACTCCTGTATTTCTGACCACAATGTCAGACCTGCAGTTCCTGAGACGCACATACTGAGGTCTGTCTGTAAGATAGTCCACGATCCATGCCACCAGGTGTGAGTCTACTCCCATCTCAGTCAGCTTGTCCCTAAGGAGCAGAGGTTGGATGGTGTTGAAGGTGATAGCGCGTCTTTATTTGAAAACAGCGTCAGATCGGAAGGGTTGTCTGGAAGCTTGAACAGCTGCACCAGGCGTAAAGGAGAAAGATGGCACCGTTTGAATACAGTGTCATCCTGCCAATCACCTGTCCTTCAAAGAAACAGCACGGCTTACAGAGCTCGCCAATGCTAAACCGTCCAGATCTAAACACTAGTGTGGTGTATGTGCCCAAAAAAAGTCTAACTGCATTCTTGTACCATTGCTTGCGTACTAAAGTGTCAGCAGGTATCTTTCGTGGCATTACACATGTAATTTGTGAGCATTCCCTTGTCGATCCAACAGAGGAAGCTCTGCAGTATACTTGTACCTTTATGCTGTAGGAAGATAAGTAAATAAAGTAAAACTAGTAAAACTAAAAAAAAGACGCTGTGACAAGAACTATACATCTGTTTCCTGCAGAGGCATTAGCTCTCTTGGAAATGTGTTCTTTTAATATTGTGGCTTATTAAATAATTAGACGATATCATAATATACCAGAAAAGGCGATATCCCTCCCATAGTGATTACGGCGGTACAAGAATCACATGAGACAAAATATCTTTTAGCTTACATTTACTGACGTTTTACGCAGTTACAGACGAGGAGGCATATGGACAGACTTTATCCAGGTGGGAATCTGGATCAACACAGTCAGCCATTTTTTCCGTCCCTACGCTGGGAGGGTTTCCAACACCTATGTTGGCACAGCCTCGAAGGGTCTGGCCACTGTCCAGACCTTTTATATGGTTCTTGCTTCATTTGCTGGTCTTCTCGTTTCCAAACAAGGGCTGAATTCCTCTCCCACAAAATACAGAAATATCATAGTGCTTACATGTCGATTCTCATTCTCCCAAGAAGGAAAGAAGGTTTGTGCTGATAGAGGACAGAAATACCCTAACCTGTGTTTAAGCTGACTATACAAGCCTCCAGTTGTCTTTGGCTATCTAATCCAATGCTTGGTCAGCAATTCTAACTGCTGAGCCTCTGTGTGCCACAGTTAACATGCACATGTGAATAAAACTCATAACAGTACTGTCCAGATACAGTGACATAAAGAAACATGTAGTATTACAACATCTACAGTGGTTATTACAGACGCAAATCAAATGTATGCTTTTATTGTATAATATTAACAATAAGAACAGCTCACTACTAAAAACATTTATTTTGGGCGACGTTAAGACTCAAACCCACAACCTTCTGAATTGGAGTCAGCAGCCCTAACCAGTATACTACCCACGAAGTCAGGACATGCAACACTAACCTGATTTCTTTTTCTTTGGTTATAGTCATGGAAAAAAGCGTATTTGTTCTGTTATATTTGTATCTTTTGTGAAAGTGTTTCTTTGATATTTGGAATTCAGGCTTCACACATTATACACTTCATGTCTACATTTTGTTAATTATTACGAAAACAAGAAAAATGTTTCTGTTTTAACAATGTGTTTACTGTGCATAGATCGTTGTAGACATGGAACACACATGAAATCCAAGTGTTCCAAATAACGATATAGTACTATTTATAAACTATTATAAATATTATAGACTATATAATACTAGATAGATAGATAGATAGATAGATAGATAGATAGATAGATAGATAGATAGATACTTTATTAATCCCAAGGGGAAATTCACATAATCCAGCAGCAGTATACTGATACAAAGAAACAATATTAAATTAAATAGTAATAAAAATGAAAAGAATTAAAATAAAATTAATGTTGCATTTACTCCCGGGTGGAATTGAAGAGTCGCATAGTGTGGGGGAGGAACGATCTCCTCAGTCTGTCAGTGGAACAGGACAGTGACAAAAGTCTGTCACTGAAGCTACTCCTCTGCCTGGAGATGACACTGTTAAGTGGATGCAGTGGATTCTTCATGATTGACAGGAGTTTGCTTAGTGCCCGTCGCTCTGCCACAGATGTTAAACTGTCCAACTTTAATCCTACAATGGAGCCTGCCTTCTTAACAAGTTTGTCCAGGCGTGAGGCGTCTTTCATCTTTATGCTGCCACCCCAGCACACCACTGCGTAGAAGAGGGCACTCGCCACAACCGTCTGGTAGAACATCTGCAGCATCTTACTGCAGATGTTGAAGGATGCCAACCTTCTCAGAAAGTATAGTCTGCTCTGAGCTTTCTTACATAGAGCATCAGTATTGGCAGTCCAGTCCAATTTGTCATCCAGCTGCACTCCCAGATATTTATAGGTCTGCACCCTCTGCACACAGTCACCTCTGATGATCACAGGGTCCATGAGGGGCCTGGGCCTCCTAAAATCCACCACCAGCTCCTTGGTCTTGCTGGTGTTAAGGTGTAAGTGGTTTGAGTCGCACCATTTAACAAAGTCTTTGATTAACTTTCTGTACTCCTCCTCCTGCCCACTCCTGATGCAGCCCACAATAGCAGTGTCATCAGCGAACTTTTGCACGTGGCAGGACTCGAGTCATATTGGAAGTCTGATGTATATAGATTGAACAGGACCGGAGAAAGTACAGTCCCCTCGCGGCCCCTGTATTGCTGCACACAATGTCAGACCTGCAGTTCCCAAGAGCACATATTGAGGTCTGTCTGTAAGATAGTCCACAATCCATGCCACAGGTGTGAATCTACTCCCATCTCAGTCAGCTTATCCCTAAGGAGCAGAGGTTGGATGGTGTTGAAGGCGCTAGAGAAGTCCAAAACATAATTCTTACAGCACCACTGCCTCTGTCCAGGTGGGAGAGGGATCGATGAAGCATATAGATGATGGCATCCTCCCTCCCACCTTCTCCTGGTATGCGAACTGCAGAGGGTCGAGGGCGATGGACCTGTGGCCTCAGGTGGTGAAGCAGCAGCCGCTCCATGGTCTTCATCAGATGTGACGTCAGAGCAACAGGCGGAAGTCATTCAGCTCACTAGGACGTGATACCTTTGGGACAGGAGTGATACAAGATGTTTTCCAAAGCCTTGGGACTCTCCCTGTTCCAGGCTCAGGTTGAAGATGCGCTGTAGAGGACTCCCCAGTTCCAACGCACAGGCCTTCAGCAATCGTGGCGATACACCATCTGGACCCGCTGCTTTGCTGGCACAAAGTCTTTTCAGCTCTCTGCTCACCTGGGCTGCTGTAATTGTGGGTGGGGATGTCTCACCTATGCTGGTATCAGCAGAAGGATGGTTGGAGGATGCAGTACTCGAGGTGAGAGTGGGTTACTGTGATCAAACCTATTAAAGAAGTTGTTCATTTGGTTTGCTCTCTCCACGTCTGTCTCGATGGCGGCACCCGCTCGAGCTGCAGCCAGTGATAATCTTCATCCCATCCCACACTTCCTTCATACTGTTGTTCTGCAACTTCTGCTCCAGCTTTCTCCTGTACTGCTCTTTGCGCCCTGAGCTGGACTCGGAGTTCCTTCTGCACGCACTTCAGCTCATGCTTATCACCACCTTTAAAAGCCCTTTTCTTCTGGTTCAAAAGGCCCTTGATGTCACTTGTAATCCATGGCTTGTTGTTAGCATAGCAGCATACTGTTCTTACTGGAACTACAATGTCCATACAGAAGTTGATGTAATCAGTTGTGCATTCAACAGCCTCTTCAATGTTCTCACTATGTGATCTCAGCAATATATCCCAGTCTGTAGTTCCAAAGCAGTCTCTCAGAGCCTGCTCTGCCTCAGGGACCACTTCCTGAATGAGCGTGTGGTTGTAGGTAGCCCTCACTCTTGGTTTGTATTGAGGCTGAAGCAGAACCAGGTTATGATCTGCTTTCCCAAGCGCAGGCAGTGGGGTGGCGCTGTATGCGTCTTTAACGTTTGCATATAGTAGGTCAATAGTCCTGTTTCCCCGAGTGTTACAATCCACATACTGGGAGAAGGCAGGTAATGTTTTATCCAGCGTTACATGGTTAAAGTCTCCAGCGATTAGCACAAGTGCCTCAGGGTGCTGCGTTTGTAACTTAGCAACTGCGGAATGGATGATGTCACTCGCCATCTCGCGTTCGCTTGAGGGGGGATGTAAACAATAACAGCAATCACGTGTCCAAACTCTCTGGGCAAGTAATAGGGCGCAGACTTACGGCCAACAGTTCGATGTCCCTGCAGCAAGTGGAGATTTTAACGTTTACATGTCCTGAGTTGCACCACTTTGTATTGACATAGAGAGCGAGTCCTCCTCCTTTCTTCTTTCCACAGGTACTTGCGTCTCTGTCCGCTCTAACTGTGCTAAACCGGTAGCTCCACGTTAGCATCTGGGATGACAGACGTTAGCCACGTTTCACTAAAACACAGCAAGCTGCATTCTCTGTAGGTTCTGACATTTTTCACCAGCACAGCCAGTCGATCTTATTTGGTAGTGAGTTTACATTTCCCAGGATCACAGAAGGCACCGACGGTTTATAACGCCATTTTCTCTCAAGTTGTCTCGATTTAATCTTATTTTTATCTTTGCGCCGGCTCGGCTGCCCAATATCGTCTTCTTACCTCGTCAGGTAAATAAGGAACCACATCGGCATAAGCATTTCTTCTCAGTGCTTTAAGCTGAATACTTGAATAGGAGATTCTCGGAGTGTAACAATCCATGTCAAATAGTAAAATAGTAAAAATGTGTAAAAAGTGTCCAGGGAGCAATTCCACATAAAAGAAAGTGGTAGAAGTGATCAGTGAAATAGAGAAAAAATAGAGATAAAAAGGTAAAAAGATAAAGTCATATACGGAGCTGCTGGAAAGGCTGCCACTCAGATGCGGCGCCGGAAATGAAATATAAACTATTATAAATATTATAAACTACTACTATTTATAAAAGGTGTGATTTTGCTTGACTACTCACTCTATACAACTCTAAGCAACTGACACACAGCTAAACAGACTTGAACTGAGAAAACTGTGCGGGGTGGGGGCTGTGATAGCAGACTGCTTGCTGTTTGCTGCTTGTCAAAACATTGATAGGACAAAAGATGCTGACGGAGAGGTGAGAAGTGTTTTAAGGTGAGATGGATCTACAAGTTTTTTCGTAGGCTCCGGTAATTCTAGTGTTAATACCTTAAGCTCAAAAAGCTCTTTTCCATCTTTTCCATATTCCGAAGGTGGAATTTCATATACAATTGGAATTGATGCAGTTGACTCACAGGAAGTGTTGGTAGTATTTGACAATGGGGTTAGGGAGGCCACACTTGGTTCCAATATGTCACCTGACATTGGTGAGTTTTCACTGCCCGCATCACTTGCAGTTTTGCTCCCATGTTTGCTATGAGCTGATGCAGATGCCACATCATGAGGTTCAGGCTGATCCATTCTTTTGCCTGTCTCTTTCAGCTCAGTCTGTGGCAGGTCATATTGTGAACTTCAGGCTGAGTTAGACTTTGATGTAACTTTAGCTACCTTCTACTTCTCATATTTGGTCTCTTGCTCATGTTTTTAATATTTAACTGATTTCTCTCTCGGATTGATTAAATACAAGATATCGCGACTAGATAATATGAACACCAAATAACACCATTGCCAGTGGAACACCATCTCAGACCTCAATCTCTCATAATGGACAAGCCCACTTTTCAAAGGCAACTTTAGTCAGAAAAATGAGTCGTTTAAAAGGAGAAAAATAAATATCATATATTGTAAAAGCTATGTATGATTTTATGTTGTCTCTTTTAAAAAACATAATCAATTAAATACTATATCACTGACATAATGTTAGGTAATTCAGTTAGTTACCTATAATTATATAGTACTGCTATTAACCGTATTTTTCTAAAATGATCTACAGCATTACTAACAATCATAATCCTAAAATATGTACAGCATTTTGAATAATTATGTTTGCATCAGCACCCTCATATTTTCCATGGGAAAAAAAAGACCACAAACTTGGTATTTCCTTTTACAGCTTGTTAAAAACTGAGAATCACAGAACACAAACACTTGGTATGCAGTTTTTAAACTGAGTGTTTCAATTTTCTGTGGGAAAAGAAAAGCATTGTTTGCAGTTTACCATATAACTAAAGTCATATGTTGGATGCAAAATTCCTGATATCAGAATAATTAATGTGTACCCTTCTATGAACTAAATTAATATCATATATTAAGCATAATAAGCAATTACTTTAAACAACTGGACAATGTTTATCCATTCACTGATCTGATGACCTTTCTTTTGCAATTGCTAGAATTATGAAAACATATTCACATACAAAAGTAAAATACTGCAGCAAAATGACATACAGTATTCTAAGACTTTCTTGTAACATTTTGTACCTTCAAGTACTAGGCTACTTGGTTTAACATTTACTTACTATTGGTTGATTTAAAAATTAGTAATGAATAAGTAAAGCTCATGTATAACAGTGAACAGCAAGGACGGAAATGGCGCTCAGGAACAATTGCAGTTTTTTCCATTGTCTATTTTTGTCTTAAGGCATACAATGGCATATCATAATCCATATATTGCTGCCCAATCAGATAAACATCAGCAAAATAAGACATACTGTATTATATGTGATTTAACTTATTGCATTTTTAACCCCAATGAAAGAAGGTCACAGTGGCAACTTGTCAAGCTAGTTAGATAATTTAATAATATATTTTAATTTATTTCATATGTGCCCTTGTACAAAGCTGTCAGCACCCAAGCCCAAACTACTGTATATATATATATATAAATATATATATATATATATATAAATACAGGTATATATACTGTATACTGTATATATATATATATTTATTTTATATACAGGTATATACAGTATATTATATATTTTATATCTACTCTATATACATAAAATCCTAAGCCTAACAGTGCAACAATTCTGTGTAATGATTTTATGTGCCATTTCTTGTCACGCTTTAAATCGGGCTTATTTTAAAACTTACATATATATGTTTGGTATCATTATTTTCAGAATTTATCGAACTTTATTGTGATGTTGTTAGATTTTCAGATTCTTACTCCCATGTTTAAATTCTAAACTAAAAAATATCAAGAAGTCATGTCCCGCGAGCAAAGAGGAGGTAAAAAAAAAAAAAAACTATTTGTTTCCCATTGTATCACCGTTTAAGAGGGAGTTTCAGAGGACTGACACGAGTGGCAGAAATGCGAAGTGGCTGGCACATAGTGTAGTCCAGGGGTGTTAGCGAGTGAAGCAAGCAGGGGGGAACCTCCTAGTATATATATATATATATATATATATATATATATATATATATATATATATATATATATATATATATATATATATATATATATATATATATATACACACATTCGTAGTCTGAATCACAATCTGATTGTATGGGTGGTTACCTACCAGGTAACACTTGTGGTTGGTCTGCAAGCTGGCAAACATAGTGCCCTCTTTCAGTTGCAAGAAGAATGGTTGAAATAATGCAAAGAGTACACAACACGTGTTTCGCCCTAATTCTTGGCTCATCAGGCGTACACACTCACTACACCCGCTCTTGGGAAATCGAACCTCAGACGTCAGCGCTAGAGGTGAAGCCTCTTGTGTTGTGCCACTGCGTGTGGTTCATTTATTTGACAGTATGTAGATCGGGGTAATTACATTCATGGCATTCGTAGTCTGAATCACAACCTGAGAACCACACGCCGTGGTGTGACACAAGAGGCTTTGCCTCTCACGCTGATGTCTGAGGTTCGATTCCCTGAGAGGGAGTGCAGTGACTGTGTACTCCTGATGAGCCCAGAATTAGGACGAAAAATGTGTTGCATACTCTTTGCATTATTTGACAGTAAAACTATTCAACCATATATATTTTTATATATATATATATATATATATATTTTGTCAGGGATGCCAGGGGCAACGACCCGGCTGGGACACCGTGAGGGACCGGATGTGGGTCTGCACCCACCCTGGATCACGTGGGGGCCGCCTTCCTGGTTGCTTTGGGGGCCACGGGTTAAGGGCATGGAAGCCCCAACTTGCAGGGGCCTGTGGTCACCACCAGGAGGCGCCCCAATGCCTTGGGGACCTGTTCCCTCAGCACTTCCGCCACACCAGGAAGTGCTGGGGGGAAGATTAGGAAGGACACCTGGAGAGCTGCCGGGAGAACAGCCAGCACTTCCGGCACGCTGGGGCGCGGCCAACGAGGGAATGCCGGGAGCCACCTGGAGCTCATCCGGAAGAGAATAAAAGGGGCCGTCTCCCTTCATTCGAGGCTAGAGTCGGGTAGAAGAGGACAAGGCAAGAGAGGAGAGTGGAGGCGGCCCGAAGAAAGGCATTAGAGCGGCCAGGACTGAGTGTTGGGGTGTTTTGTGCACGGAACTGGGTCTGAGTGACCATCTACTTATTTGTAAATATTGTAAATAAAACGTGTGGTGGTGAGTAACAACATGTCCTCCTGTCTGTGTCCGGGTCAGCTCCACTATATATATATATATATATATATATATATATATATATATATATATGTCTGTGTGTGTGTGTAGCTAGAATTCCATAGAAAGATAGTCACATAACTTAAAATATTTTTTTTATTCCTAAAGAAAATGAGTCACATAACTAACACTGACAAACTAACACTGAATACTTTCAGCCAAAGAAACATACAGAAAATATGTGTCAAGAAACGCTACTGGGGCTTCTTTATACCAACAGCAATACGCCTGTATAATACGTTACTATGACTGTATTTGCCACATTTTGTTAAGTGAATATGCAAGCACCAAGTCCAATATAAAACAGGAAGTGTTTTGATTTCTAAAAATATGTCTTCTGTGTTTTTGAAGCATTTTATGACAAAAAAGCTAATTTATATATAGCAGTAAAATATATATCTGTTTATTCTGAAGAACTATGTACAATCTCACAAAGGAACATATCCTAGAGGATCGAAAGAAACAAAAATAGCTGTCTAACATCATGTAGTGAATTGAATTTAGTCTCTCTTGATGCATACTGCTTTACCTCAAATATCCCTCAAACAATGACACAGTCAACAATTTATTACAATTAAAAGTTACTAACACTATGAATGGGTGGCACGGTGGCGCAGTGGTAGCGCTGCTGCCTTGCAGTTAGGAGACCTGTGTTTGCTTCCCGGGTCCTCACTGCGTGGAGTTTGCATATTCTCTCTGTGTGGGTTTCCTCTGGGTACTCCGGTTTCCTCCCACAGTCCAAAGACATGCAGGTTAGGTGGATTGGTGATTCTAAATTGTCCCTAGTGTGTGTGTCCTCTGGTGGGTTGGCACCCTGCCCAGGATTGGTTCCTGCCTTGCGCCCTGGGATTGGCTCCAGCGGACACCTGTGACCCTGTGTTTGGATTCAACGGGTTGGAAAATGGATGGATAACACTATGAATTAAGCTATAGGCTACTGTTGAATAACAGAAGAGGGATATATAATATGTATCATAATACACTGAGAACAAAAAAAAATTGCATGATCAGTGTATCTATTATAAGAGAAATAAAGTCCAGTAGCTACTTAATAAATACAATTATACAATCTTATTGACGAAGGGCTTTAAGTGGAATTGTCTTGTAGAACGCACTTATGCTCTTTTCAAGCTTGTGTCATGTACCTGCCTACCTGTGAACACATAAAGCCTGGTTTTTAATTTATCTGAATAATCTAATATATTTTGCTGTCTCAACCAAAATATTTTACAAACAAAAAAGTTTTATCTTTTAGATTCAACATTTTCCAGGTGATATTTTTCTCAGTTTCTAAGGGTTTTACATGACTCATTATCTGTGTAAGGATGAGCAGCACAGCAATATGGGAAGACCATACATCAGAACAAGAGGAGCCAGCTGAGGTTGTTAGGTCATGTTGTTGGGATGCTTCCTAGGCAAATCCCATAGTGATTATACCAGTCAAGGTCCATTGATAAAGGGTTCTATGGCAGACTCGGGGAGTACATCTTCTGATTTGCCAGTGTATGTCTGGGAATTCCACAGTAGGACCTGAATGGGATAGGATGGCTTGGTCTAGCTCAGCATAGCTCACTGTGACCATAACTAGGATAACTGGAGTGAAGTAAATCTTTTCTGATCATTACACATATCTTAGAATTGTTTATCACACAGATGTATGTGGTGTAAGCAGCACAGTCAAGCATTCTACTGCACTATATTTCCATGAGACAATGGGAGAAATAGAGGAAGAAGTGCAAGCCATTAAAGGCTCAGCATGAGACGGTATAAAGATAGCAAAGCAGGAAGACAAATGGTCAAAAAGAGAGCCTGTGTTTACATCTAGCAGTGACCCCCTCCCACAACTCAATCAGATAATCCCCTACAGCAGCAAATACAAGTAATTTGACCTCTTATTCTTTAGTACCTCTGGGGCTGAATTGCCTGAAGTAGTGCGCTTTTCTGAAAACATAAAAATTCTTTAGAGGGATTAAATGATTCTTTACCAACATTAAAAAAAGAATAACATAGCATAATATGTTCTCAGAGTAAATTTAAAGCATTAGAGAATAACAGTAAATATTCCAAAGTCTTCTAATTAATAATAATACTTAAAGGGATTTAATCTGTATTTAGTGGAACTTTCATGACACAAGAATTTACTATACAAACCAGTGCCTAAAAGCTGCTAATTTGTCACTAATGACCTCATTTCCTGTTATATATGGGACATTCTTCATCTGCAGTATTTCAAAGTTGAATCTATGAATATATTTAATCTGTACAAAATAAGTTTATAAAAAATGTAATCTCAATTTGCATTTTAATATACATTTTAGTAGACAATATAATGTAAATTGCTGCTCACACATTGTACAATGCATACATTTGTGCTTCATCAATTTAACGCTCTCAACCAATTTAACAACATGTTCTTGAGGTGGGGTGAGGCCATCAAGGGGTTCTTGCACTGTGGTGTATGCGTGGATCCCAATGACCCAGTGCAGTGATAGGGATACCACGCTGTAAAAACTGGTGCTGTCCTTCGAATGAGACATAAAACCAAGGTCCTGACTCTCGGTGGTCAAAAATGATCCCTGGGTCATCTGTAGAAAAGAGTAGGGTGTTTCCAGATGACCCGGCTAAATTGACCACCATGACCTGATCTTTCTGGCCCCCTAAATATCCCTGTTCCTTATTAGCTAAAAATGTATTTCATCCCTTTACCACCTAATAGCTAATGTGAGGTGAGCATACTAGTGCAAGACTGGCTGCAATTACAAGATCCAGGTAGATGCAGCACATTGGTAGTGGCTGAGTTAGCTCTGCACTGTCTCTCTAAAGTACTTTCAGTAGTTAGAAAATGATTTATGAAATGTAATTAATTGTTATTGGAGAAAAACCCTATATAAACATAGGGAGAATATGTAAACTTCCAAAAGAAGCCAACAAACAGTGCTTTACCATACTTCTTTGCAATTAACTTAACATAAAATGATACTGTTCTCAACTTTTTTCAACTGATGATTAATTTAAAGCATCTTGCTCAATAACTGTAATTATAATTGTTCCCAGTTTAATATATAAAGGCCATTTTTTTTTAAACTTCTTTGTTTATCTTTTAAAGCAAATAAAATAAATTTAGCACTGCTGCTTAACAGCTCATGCAGGCTGAGTTTAAAATTGTAATTTGCATGTTCCCCTTGCATCTGTGTGGTTAGTGATCCTTCAAATGCATGTTGGGTTAATCAGTAACTCCAAACTGACCTATATGTGTGTGATGTTCTTGTGTGTGCCATGAGATAAACTAGTGACCTATGCAGAGAGGGTTCCTGCTTTGTGCCAGTGCTGCTGGACTATGCTCCTTTCACTCTCACCTTGCACCAGAAATGGATTAGGAAGGTTTTTATTAATGGAAATAAAATGTACTAAAAGTAAAATATTAGAGGACATAGAACATTTTTTGTTCATCTACAGCAATAGGTGAAATAACAGCCATTTAAAAAATGTATAACACTGACAAAAACATAAAACATATAGAAAACAAAACCAGCAATCACTTCCCCTTATTCAGAAAGCATTGCAAATGCAAAAGCAAATTCTTCCTAGAAATTAAATTCAGAACAAGATTCTACTAATTCCAAAAACTTCACTTCTTTGTACACTAAAAAAGTAAATGACATGCACAGTCTGTAGCAGTGGAGAAATCTGAACTGGGAATGTTTAAATACAAATCTCATATAAACTGCAAAAAATGTACTGCATAATCAATAAAATCTTAAGCCTTTTAATACAACACTGTATGAATGACTCACTTGATTTATTCATGCCATATCTAGTTTAATTCTATCAAAAATTCTTTGCAGGCATACAGTCTATAATCAGGCTCCACATTTTAGAAATAAGTTAAAACCACATCTCAACAATAACCCACCCACTTTAATTACTGAGTGCACTAACGTTTTGATATGAAGGAAAACCTAAAAGGTCATATTAACTGTTATCCCCTTGTTTGAGGCGGTCATCAAAAATTGCAGACTTTGATTACTAAATTTAGCCTTTTAGCATTTGCTAACATGTACCCAGAAAAAAAAAACATTTTTGAAATGCTTGAACTTGCTTTACATACAGACAAGAATTCTATAAAATTGTATAATACTGTGCTTTTTTAACTTAAAGACATTTAGTAAAAAATAAAAAAACTAGGACTTAAACTTTCAATCAAGATATGACAGGTTACAGCTGCCAAAATGGTAATTCCTTGCACAAAAAAACAGACTAAACATTACACATTATTAAAAAACTTGCATATCTTAAGCATAATATAAATGTAGCTATAAACTTCAAAAAGAGGAATTTTTTACCTGTTGGAGCATTTCTTCTGTTGAGTTAAGCTTGTGGTGGTGTTCCTCCAGAGAGCTCTCCAAGTCTCTTATCTTCTCTCCTTGAGCCTCTACCTGGTCGGTTAATACACTAACCTGCCAGACAAACAAAGTCCTTAAGAAACGTTGTGACACGTCTGAAGAACTCCGCCCGTCAGCACTGCTATCCTCAAATATTTAAAATGTGTAATCTGGCAAAACCCTGCTGTGGTAATTCCAGAAACATCATAATCTTTGAAAGTAATGACTACTAAAATGTGGGACAACCATGTTAAACTCTGCTCTACAAGTATGCATACAAAGTTTTCCTTTCTTTCTTTAAAGTAACAATTCACTCTTTCCTGACTGTCATATAAATATGCAAACAGAACAGCCACAAACAACACTGCCTGTGGTTATACTGAGCCTGCATTTTTCAGGTGCTTTCAATTCATCAATGTTCCTTTTAATAGTAATGAGCAGATCTAAGGTTTTTACACATCATCGCTCTTTTATGCATGCACAGCTATTCCTGAGAAGAGTCAAAACAAGGAAGTCAGCCTTCTCTCCAGAAGCTGCAACCAATCACCTCACCTGTAACTAAGGCACAGAAACTTTCACCTATCGCCTGTGGCTTTCCAAGTGGTGAAAGAATGTGCTTTTGTGTATAAAAGGCATGTACTGGCACCTGACTGAACTGCTAGTGCTTTTGTTGCTGGAGGCTTTCCAGACTCAGCAAGCTGAAACGTGAATGAGTGAAGCGCAAGACTCGGTTTCTTCGAGGCTGAGGCCTTTTGTTTTCTGTAAAGGTATTTTAATTAAACAAGTTCACAGAATATTAGGATAAAAATATAATTCTGCAGTATTTTGAAGTTGTAATGAGATTGTTCAATGACTTAAAAATGCAGTACCATGATTACAAGCTTAAAAACACAAAAATCTGAAAAACACATTTTACTTAGTTATTTGTTAAAAAGTTAAAAATCAAAAATTATAAATAACTGTTAAACACAATTTAGTATAATATTGTAAAACAGGTATAATACTAGTTCTGGTTAACAAAAAAAGAATAGTTATTTAGTAACTGTAAAAATAACAGAGATTAAATAAATAAATATGTACCTGCAGTACCAGTGACTCCTTATCCCCTTCTAAACGTGACAGTCGCTCTTGGTAGGTTTCATTGTTTACAGGTGAGCGAAGATGTACCTGGGAAGGAAAACAAAACAGGAATTTCTAAATGGTTACAGCCAAGACAAATCAGAAAGACTGCAAGAAAGAATAATTTTAAATAATTTCCTCAAGATATGTAAAGATGAAAATTGCATGAAAAAGAAACATATCAGCAAAAAGAATAGTACACACTGTAATGAAAATAATGATAGCAGGAATTAAAATGTAACAGAATTCTGTCATTCAGTGAATCTTTTGTGGCAGGCAGGCAGTTTCTCAAATCCCTTTAACAATGCTGTATGTCCTAATCCTGTGAAGTATTTGCACAGCTATGATAAGGGGAGGTGGGGAGGGTGGTGCTTATATTGCTTTGGCTGCTGTAAATAACATAATCTAACAATTGCCAAAATATTATCAGATTCCAATAAAGGAGCAATAACTGACACATCTTAATATAATGTTTATGTGAAGAAGATAGGAGAAGAAAATATTAGTAATAGAACTGATTATTATAGCCTGTGAAAATCTTTCAGATATAGAAAAAAAACTTGTTAAAGTTCACAATAGAACATTAGATTTAGAAATAAAAGATGAAAATGTGACTCAAGGAAGATCCCGCTCCAAAGCTTTTCTAGGGAACAAAAGAGGGCCTGTCATTTAAGTGGGTCAAACATCAATTAATTACCCAGAGGTATAATGAACATTGAACTACTAACCTAATTCAACTACATTAATTTAGGGTTTTCCAAAGAAACATTTAAAAATACAGTGATTCATAAATAGTGTTGTGCTGTGTTCAGAATAGAAAGCAAAATGCTGACATCCGGTGTCTGAGTTGAAAAAAATGTAAATAGTAATGTTTTAAAAATAATACTATATATATATACACACACTGCATACAGTATATACACACACACAGTATATACATATACAGTATATATCACACATATATTTACTGTATATAGACAGTATACTATTTTTATCAAAATCTGTCATTGGTACTTACACGAAAGCCACAGTGGCACATCAGGGTATGACTACCAAGGGGACATCCCAGTTCTCCACAATACTGCATGTACTGCAACACCAAGGGCCTGTCATCTCCCACTCAGTATAAGTATATATATATATATATACAGTATATATATAGTATATATATATGTGTGTATATATATATATATGTGTGTATATATATATATGTGTGTATATATATATATATATATATATGTGTGTATATATATATATATATATGTGTATATATATATATATATATACATATATATATATATACACATACACACTATGTGTATATACACATACACACACACTGTCCCCTGCTCACTTCGCTCGCCCATGCCCAGGTTTGGTTTACCTGATATACAATTTAAAGACATTGTTATTTTAATGGTAATTGTTACATATGCATTATTTTCACTTTTACTTTTAAACTTTTGTAAAAACAATACTTGTCCTTTAATTCCGTCCCCGGGCATGGTTACATCTCTTTCTCGCAGGATGTATAACGCTGCTCGTGTTGTGAAGGGGGTGCAGCTAAACGCACACTACGGAGATGCCGTCAGATCATCTGCTGTCTGTCTGGTGCTGGCGAGCTGCCTGTTCTGCTTGTCTCACTGCCCAATCTTTTCAAAGCCTGTACAGCAGCTGTCCTTTTGCCACTTCGTGTCTCTGCCGCTCGTGTTGTAAATTTAGGATGGCTGAATGCGTGCTAAGGAGAAGCGGTCGGATCATCTGCTGACTTTCTGCTGCTGGCGATCTGCGTGTTTTGCTTGTTGCATAATGAAGTACACTTTTAATGGCTCAAATCTTAATTCACTTTGCCACTATCAAATTGAACAATGATATTGGTATTTGCTATCTAAATGCTGACAATCATGATGATAATTTATAAAAAATGCAAATTTTTGTGATTAGGTGCTTGTATTTTGACAGTAGAGGCAGTATGTATGGAAATAAAGTAACTGGAGGGGACATGCTTGTGAATTTTCTCTATCCTGGGAAAATGTCAAGTGTTCCATAATTAAAAAAACAAAAAGCACACACACACACACACACACACACACAAACACACAAGAAAAACAAACTGTGCCTTTATTTTTGTGCATAAAGACAGAAAAGCATTACTTGCTCACAGCACCAATAAGCAAATAAGCCAATGATAAACAAATGCTACTCCACCAGGGCTCATATAACTTCTACAAGTGAGCTGTCCCCTAGGCTATAGACTCAAGTCTTCTTGCTTCAGACTGCTGTAAATTTACAGTAAATTACACTTTGCAGACATGTCCCTGAACAACAACAACATTTATTTATATAGCACATTTTCATGCAAACAATGTAGCTCAAAGTGCTTTACATGATGAAGAAAGAAAAAAAAGACAAAATAAATAAAAATTAAAATTGGGGAACACTAATTAACATTGAATAAAAGTAAGGTCCGATGGCCAGGAAGGACAGAAAAAACAAAACAACAAAAAAAACTCCAGACGGCTGGAGAAAAAAATAAAATCTGCAGGGGTTCCAAGGCCGTAAGACCACCCACCCCCTCTAGGCATTCTACCTAACATAAATGACCTTAATGAGTCCTCAATGTATTCAGGGTTCTCATGGAAGAATGTGATGGTGACGGTCATGCGGACTTCTGGCCTTTAATTCATCAATGTAGGGACATGAATAACTTCTAGGATCAGGGGTTTGACCTTCTTTTATCTACTGGGCCCTGAAATGCCATGTGTGGCAACATGCACTCAGACTCCGGGCATCTGTAGATGTACTGTATATAAACAGATCAGTGGTAGAGCAAATTGAGACACAGATCCAAAAAAAATGTAAAATGGCAGTTTCCTTTCAATTTCATCAAGTACCTAAAAATGACTTCAGTGCCACACGATCATTAAAAAACAGAGTCTATTGCAATGACATGTAAAAATCAAAAACAGACAATACAGTATATTATTTACAGTGACTCAAAAAAAGGTATAGAAAAACAAGCAAACAAAACCAAAAACTTCTTCCTCCTTCAAACAACCCAGTTCAGGACGACAAAAAAACAGTCATAAAAATCAAAAATTGAAAAATAAGCACAAAAACAATACAAGACCCAAAATGCAGAAAAAGATCCAAAGAACCAAATAATCAGTGATTCTGCTCGATATACTAGGAATTCTCACAAAATTACTAAACCACACTCACTCTGCAGCTCCACTCCTATTATCACCAGACGACATTTATTAACTGGTCATCTGTTTGAAATTAAGGACACAGTCTAACTGGCCAATCCCAGCTTTTGTCTGTCCATCATAGCCAATCTTTAAAGAGGTCTTTGTAAAAGCGCATTTTCATTTGCATGCACTTTTTTTACCAGCAGGAGTATGTGCATTCTATCCCTCACATAACTTTCCTGAAACCCCCCCGGGTTCTTCAGTGACTTATGGCTTATTTATTATAAATCTTGAAACTTTCCACCAGTCTTCCTTAGTTTACCTCTCACTCTAAGGATAGGGACAATCATTCTGCATGTTTATCTATCCACTGCTCTGCTGGTTGAACATTACAAGTTTCCTCCCAGGCTATACCTCTATCTTTCTTGAACTAGTGCCCCTACCTGATGAACTTCTGAAGAAGAACAGATGAAAGGGTCTTCTGTAGGACCTACCCACCTACATTGACATACATAGTTTCTATTTTCTTGTCACGAAGGGGGTTTTCTGCCCTGTGCCATGATGCTTGTATACTTGCCCCTAAAACCTATTGCTAGCTGGCACACCTTTGCATTATGTAATAAAAAATAACCTAAGTAATACAGTATTTTGATCAAAAATGCTTTACAAAATGTGCATTTGAAAACATTTAACATCACTGCAGAATTTCTCAGTAATTACTCTTAAATAACCTGCACAATGAAGTTCTCCTGTATTTACTGCAAATTAATTTTATCACTTAATGCACACTCAATTTATCAAAATGTGTCATTCAAAACTGAAAAATGTTAATAGCCTATGGACAGATCACTTTGCAGTTAAAAAAAAAACAAACATTTGTTCTCTCCATTTCATTTTTGACAGAAATACTACATATGAAGATGTTACCTACTATACATAAAAACTGTAAATTTGGAGGATTTTGCTTATACATAGAATTTAATAAGCTTTAGTTGTTAAGGATCACTGATCCAAAAATGTCATATTACTCTATGTTTTGGAAGAAACTGAACTGACAACTCATTATCATTAGAAATTAGTTAAGCTTGTCAGCAGTTTTTATTTGAGGCAAAGGGGAATTGCTGCTGTCAGTTAAGATCATACATTATTAGGCACAAATGATGGAATGTACCACAGGCAGAGGCAGATTAGAAATGACACTTGTCACTGCAAGGTCAATATAGGCTTGGTAAAATTATGAAACCTAAGATAAACCACATTTTATCACACTTCAAAAAGATTATTGCTACTCCTTTACCATGACAGCTATCACAAAAGAATTATACACATTCATAATAAATGCAAGGCTCTTTCATCTTACAAGCAAATGGTCAGCCCATTTGTAGAATGTAGATGTTTTCTCTGTTTATTTCTCATATTGGTACAGTTACAGCATAAGAACAATACAGAAAATAGAGTGTCATTTACATGTACTAAACATTACAGAAGCTAGACATACACCGGTGTCAGAAGGGCAGATATTAATTAGAAATTTTTACATTGAAACAACATTTTTCTTAATCATTTTCAGAATCACGTTACTACAGTATTTTGGACTACTTGTGTTCTAAGCCTTGGTTCTGTAAACTTCTATGTCTATTTCTTTTGTACAAGGTAAGTTGATAATAAGAAGTTATTCTCATTTTTTTATTTACAATCAGCATTTATTTGTAGGAAAATTCCATCCATCCATTTATTTTCTAAACCTATTTATCCAGTGCAGGCACCAGCCCATCTCAAGGTGAACATACATACATACACACACACACACACACACACACACACACACACACCCACACACACATGTGTACTCAGGCTAAAGTTAGCTTTACTTTGGTAGTGACACTTTCTGTATTGTAACCGGTTACAGGAAGAAGCGGAAAGAAAGTGTGGAGAGAGTGAAGAGATCTTACAATTATTCATAGTTCTATAAATGCAATATATATACTGTTTACAAACTGCCACAAAGTTGTTCAGGTAGTGTTTGTACTTAAAAAAATTAGGTTGTGATGTGTAAGCACTTATTCTCTTCTCTATTTCACCTCATTTTGGTTTATTGTTGCAGTTATAATGGACAGAAGAACAAGTTGTTCTTTAGAAAAGTAAGGTTTTCTTTTACAGGCTATCTTTGTTTCTGTCATTTCTTTTGCATTTGTATTCAAACCACAGATGTCCAATTTGTGTTTTATCTTAATTGGTAATTAAATTATGATGGCATATTTACTTTGTTACTTTTACAAATTTATTCCACTGAAGGACTAAAAATGTCATCACACAATGAAAGAACATTAGAAATATTTAGGCAAGAATAGGCCATTCTTCCCAACAATATTTATTTAACTGCCGCCCAAACACAAGTAATATCACAGTCTAGTTTTTCAAGGTCCCTGCCTATTGTCTACCACACTACATGGTAATGTATTCTATGCGTTTATGGTTCCCTGTATGAAGATCAACATCCTACTCTTGTTACTCTTAACAAGTTACAGACGGGGTAGCACGGTTAACAAAGCAGTACTTTATCATCAGTCACCAATACGGTGAAGGGACATCATAATTAAATTAATTAATTAAAATTAAATTCATGCAAATTGAGTGTTTAGAGATCAAGAAGGCTAATGTTTGTTTCCAAATTCCAAAGATGTGCATACTAGTTTAACTAATGACATTAAGGAAGCTTGATGTATGTGTGTTTATCTGAGCATGAGACATTATAGCCATTAACTAGCAGTTTAGGTTCAATCTTCCACATTCTAAATTGGATTATGTTGGTTCAATGAATTGATGATTTACATAGAAAAAGATTAACTAGAACAGCAACTAACTACATGACTGCTACAAAAATTGCATACTACAGGGGGTCCTCGAGTTACGACACAGTTCCGTTCCTACAACAGTGATGTAACCCGAATTTTGGTGTAAGTTGAAACACACTCTAGCCTAAGTCACTTACCTATCTTAACACATTTGCAAAATCATAATCTAGAACATAAAAACATAAAATCTAAGCCTGAGAAAAAAAGAAAAGGACATAAATATACTGTACTGTACACTGTACTGTAGTAACAGAAAAAATGAGTGTAAAAAAATCCTTACCTTTATTCCTTCTCATGTCTCAATTTTTTTAAGTTTTTATGGGAGTGAGCATTATAAACTTGAAACGTTGTATGTCGAAACGTTGTAACCCAAGGACCCCCTGTATATGAAATTTAGAGTTGTACAGTTTCATTTTGCTTTAATTATAAAGGAATTCATTGGAAAACTAAATTCTACATTCAAAAAATGGGAAAAAGATATCTGTAAAAGGGCAAGCGTTTTCTAATTAAATATGATATTTTCAGTACCATTTTGACACTTGTTGCATTTGAATAGAAAGCAGATGTCCTTCATTCTGTCAGCATGTCCATCAATCCATCCATTTTCTAACCCGCTGAATCCGAATACAGGGTCACGGGGGTCTGCTGGAGCCAATCCCAGCCAACACAGGGCACAAGGCAGGAACCAATCCTGGGCAGGGTGCCAACCCACCGCAGGACACACACAAACACACCCACACACCAAGCACACACTAGGGCCAATTTAGAATCGCCAATCCACCTAACCTGCATGTCGTTGGATTGTGGGAGGAAACCGGGAGAACATGCAAACTCCACGCAGGGAGGACCCTGTCAGCATGTAAATAATGTTATTGAACTGTATTGACAAGTAAAATTATTTCTGTAGAAAGTAATTTTAAAAAATAAAAAATAAGTTGTGGGTTGAATGACAAATTGTTTCATTTGTTATTAGGTAATGTATATTTTACTTTGTTTATAAACTTGCACTATTTCTATAACAGTTGGTAAAACCTGTATCCTTACACATCCACTACTGCATCTATTTTCTGTATTGTCTAGTTCAGGTTACCCAACACATGTCATTTTTAATTTACAGCACACCACTCCCAGAGATACAATGTTTATCTTATATTCATGAAGAATGGATCTCTTGAAAGTTTCTTGCGGCACTTCTTTTAAAGTATGTTTTTAAAGACTCTAATGCTAATTAAGCACTTGAGACTGCTTGTTATACACTATGCAACACTGTTTGTACACTGATAACTTGCAAAATTAAGAAACAAGCTCTTGCCCAGGAGATGATGAAACTGAAATACAACATACTTTATATATTCATATGTACAAAATGTTATGACAGAAATGCATCACATTTTATCTATGCTACAAAAGTAGTTCTTACATCAAAAATTTGAAATTAGCAAACTAATTAAACAAGAAGTTCTATTTAACACAGAAACTAGTTTCTGACCTGGAAACTGGTTTGACTGACAGCTTGTAGTTTACTGTTAATGTTTGTTGCAGGTTGGTGTTTTTAGAACAATCAGGTAGAATAAACTTTTAGTTTATGGGAATTGTCTAGATACCAAAAATTTAGCAGTGGGAGGGAACACAGCATAAATATCTACAAATTCCCAATAGACAAGCACATAATGAAAGATGACAATGCACATCTTAGTCTGTGTGCCATGAATCCCTCTATGGTCATAAATGAAAAAAACATGAAGCACCAGAGGCCTCTTTCTCCTATCAGGCAAGCTGTAGAATTGGAATTTCCCTTAACCCTTTAAGGTCTCTACACTTTGTAGAGAATATCTTTAATGCAGGAAACCTCTGCTTTAATGTGATGTTCTTTTTGCTTATAGAGCTCAATGTCTCTATTCCAGAACAACTTCAGAAAACCACACTATCTTTCCATGTAGACAGTAACAAAAAAAAAAAACAAAAAAAAACAAAACCTCTGCTTTTTTCGTCTGGCTGGATGAACAAAAGTGTGAATGAATAATTTTCAAACTGTTTTAGCATTGCAGAATATACATAAAATACAATTCAGTTTACTGTGAAGCCCTTAAAATTAAGTCACTGTTGTAATGACTTCAGCCAGGAAGTTCAAGGCTTATGGATTATAACAGACAATGGAGAGAAAATTATAAGTGAACAAAATCATTAAATATGATCCTTTTTAGTGTTTTCCCATTTAGAGCTACACAGTACATTTTTTACCCCAGTAGTACACCTAAATATCTATCCATCCATCTTCAAACTAATTATTTGGGCAACATTTGGCACAAGGCTGGAAACCAATCCTGGATGAGTTGCTAGGGCACAACCATTCTTTTACTCACAATAGCCAATTTACATTAACCACACAATTAATCTGCCACACAAACCACAAGCAGGATATATACATGAATGTATTTGAAGGAAGTCCACACAGACACAGGGGGAACATTCACATTTCACACATACAGTGAACAGTTCATTAGTCCAATATAACACATACTGTACTTAGAACTAAATAATACCTGCAAATTCTGAGATTTATAAGCACTTAGCATCGCCTTTCTTAAGTTTAATAACTAATTTTAATGGTAATACAATTCTTACATTGTTACACTGAGAAATGAACACTTCTGCAATCGTAACAAAGGCTGTTAAATAAAAAATTTTCAGAATATTTTTTCTTGTTATACAATATAGGTCTGAATGCTAGTTTTCAGTAAATGGTTCATTACTTTTTGATTAGTTAATTTACAACTTCATATACTTAAATATAAGTAAAAAGTATCTGTAGGGTGAAATGCATTAAATTACTAAGGTATACATTACAAAAATGAAATTAAAATCATTAATATGTAAAAG
Source organism: Polypterus senegalus (assembly GCF_016835505.1). Lineage (NCBI taxonomy): Eukaryota > Metazoa > Chordata > Cladistia > Polypteriformes > Polypteridae > Polypterus > Polypterus senegalus. The sequence goes on along the minus strand of NC_053154.1, from coordinate 65,208,446 downwards.
ATTAATAACATAGAACTATGTGCTGATCTTGATCAATCTGTAATCAATTAAGTGTAATTACATGTAATTATTGCTAAAAAATATTTTATTAAATGGTACTATGAAAATACCACAATTAATAAATCAAAATCTGACAATGGATAACAATAACAAAAGATGTGAGCTCTAAAACAGTACACTACAGTTATATAAAATAAGTGCTTCATCTGCAAACTGGTCAAAGCTCATAAGCTTCAGAAAAGCGGGACATGCAGAATTAGAAACATAATTAACTGGATGATCAAGTATTTTGATAGCAGCCCACTTTACCTGTAATATCGCAGCATTTATTCCTTGAACATGACATTTCTCAACATACTTAGTATTACAAATGAGAAAATTAACAAACTGACTAAAAATGAAACTACAACAGACAACATATCAAAGTTTTCAGTCAATCTTTTTACATTTTTTCTGGAGAAAAAAATACTTATCAACTCCAAGGGGTGTGGGGGAAGGGAGTAGCAGGGTGAAAGGATGCAATGAAATAAATTATCAAAAAAATCAGTCTTCTTGTATAATATTTAAAGATTTACAAACATAACCTTACTTTTAGAGGAGATAATGAGGAAACTACAAAACAGCAACAGTAGGGGAAAGAAAAGCACAATTTACACATATGCATAATTTCACAACTGAGTAACCCTAAATTTTTAAACTAATAACCATATCAATACTACTAAGCTTTTATTATTGTGCCATTGCCATAATTATTTCAAACTATGCCATACTGTTAAACAATTCCTGTATTTTACGGACTTATTTTTCACATGAAATGGGGGCAATTTCTATTACAATCAGAAAGTTAAAGACTGATTATTACTCCTTAAACACCTAATCACTCCTAACCAGAACGAGCCTGGATGGCTGATGTGCATACATTTATTACTATTTTACGGTGGCACTTAGGATCACAATAATCAGCAAAAAATTCTGTACTTTTAAGGGCATTTGAGTTTTTCAAGCAATACAAAGAAATACACACCATGAGGAAGAAACTACATTAAATGAAACCGTCATTATAGACTTTTCATTTATATAGCATTTGGATAAATGGAAAAACAACAAGAACAAAAATCTACAACAATCTATTTTTTGTTAATCATTACTGGATTTACTTCAAAATATAATAATAAGAACAATTCAGCATATATCCTTACACTTACCCTTTTCAGCCAAGTAAAGTGCTTGTAAAAATCAATACTATTCTCCATTCTTTAGGCCCATAGCTGCCTTGACTTTCATCAAAGTTTTAGGGGAAGACTTTTTGGAAGAAGATACAATGCAAGTCCACAGCTTTCATGATTGCAGCAGCACAGATGCAGGATCCAGTTTACTCTGTGGATTTTTTAAATTTACTTTTTACTTTAAGCTTGCTCCAGACGACCTCCTGACGAAAAAAACCAACTGTATAAACGAGCAGCTCAAAGTGCTGTCTGATCCGTGCCACTGAGCATCTGTTTTTTAGTGCAGAACACAACGTTAAGTGACAAGCTCTAATATCATACTGCCGTCTTTGAAAATAAATCATGCCAGCTGGATTTTTTCAAAAAGCTGTTCACAATAAAACTGAAGTCTTTAAATAAGTTTAAACTTAGCTTTGCTTAGGTGACTTTTCTCCTTCTAAAAAGTAAGTAAATCTAAACTACTGCTTTCGTGCTCCTCACAAAAGGATCCATTAATCAGAGGGACTGCTTCTGCATTCTGTTTAAAGACTGGCTGGAACTCATTAGCAAAAGACCCTACTTCCTGTCTAACTTCAGTAACAGTTTTTAAACTATGCACACAACTCCCTGAAATGTGTTCAAAAAGTAAGGATTTCTGATAAATTTCCAATCATTTTACAAAACTAATAGAACCAAGAACCTTAAACTATCATGAATGTACATCTTTAGAATCCAGAGAGTTTCTTTATACTGCATTTACAAGTTTTTGTTTACTATTAAGCAGGAGTGAAGAAATGTGAATCACTTCAATTGGTGTGGCCCTTATATAAGTTAAAACAACTCAAGCAAGAACACTATAGCATACGCTGTCTTTATCAACAGATATGCTTAATGCATGATTTTAAATTTAAGTAAGAAACTAAATGCCCTGCAGCCCTTCAATCTGAGTGACTCGGTGATTGAACAGATAGTATTGCTGCCAGAAACTCGGACTCGAATCCTGATCTGGCCACTGCCTGGGTGGCTCTTGCCCATTCTTCCTGTACCTGGATCCATTATTCTGGGTTTCCTCCCATATCCTGAAGACATTCATGCTGGGTTGGTTAGGTTGACTGGAAACTTTAAAATGGTTCTGCATCCTATTATGAGCTGTACAGAGGCTCTGCTGGACATTTTTTAAAAAGCATGTTTCATAAGATACAAAATGTACACACTTAGATCAAAGACGGAGGTAAGATTTCTGAAAGTGGATGTGGTTAATGTCCAGCTAGGTAATCTGTTGGACAGTGACTCCCAGTGGTTTATCGAGTAAGTACTACATAAGCATGGAGGGTAGTCCTGCAAATAAAAGAAATCAATACAACTAAAACTGGCAAGGAAGACTATATGAGGTAAATGCATGGGTTATGAACAGTAATATTTGGGTTATGAACAGTAATATTTTTACACACCTGGTTATGTATACATATCAGACTCCATTCTTTTAAAGGAAGTGGGGTTGGCAAACTCCATCCATCTATCAATACACTCATTACCAAACCAAATTAACCCAGCTCAGAGCTATAGGACCTGTGCCTATTCCAACATCTCAAATGGCCAAGACATTAGTCTATCACAGGGCACATTCATACAGTATACATACCTACATCTGTGCACTCATATGTACAAGCATGAAGACTGCAGTTCTTACAAAGTACTTGATGAACTTTAACGGCTGAAGCCATGGAAATAAAGAATCCCCCAACTCACTCAGTAAAGCTAAAACTGTGTTCAACGAAGAAATACTACTGACATTTGAAATGATATATATTAATGTATGGTTAAAAAATTGTTCAGCACAATTCCAGATATTTTCTTTATGGCATTTACCTATACTTTGTCTTCAGATACTCCATGTTTTCTGCCACATACCAAAGATGTGAATGTTGGTAATTATAAATTGACCCTGTGTGAGTGTGTGCTAAGGTGGGTCTGCAATGGATACCCTGTCTACTTTTGGTTCCTGCCTTGCACTCACTACTGCTGGGAAAGGCTCTGGCATCCCAGTTCTGAATAGGTTTATGGGACTGTCAGAACATTATTTTCTGAAAGTTCATTTGGATTTATTTTGCAAACAGCTTGGCTTTGAAGGTAACATGTGAAACATATGACATTTAATTCACAGTGTACCAGTGTTCAGTCAAAGGATGGCTCCTTCCTTGCACTCAAAGATGCTACAATAGGCTACTGTGATCATGAAATGGATTACAGTTATATAGGATAGATGGCCATTCACACCATCATTATATGGCCAAATGACCTGAATAATGTAAAGCTTGCAGTTAAGAGTCAAATTGCATGGAAGCAAGGCCTAAGGAAGGGAACAAGATGATACCCTGTAACGCCTGGCCTGCTGCACAACACATACTGGTAGTGAAAACTGGGTTGAGAACACACAGAAAGAGAACCTATGACATAGCCAGTAAATTACATATTTCAATATATCAATGAGGGGTAGCACAGTAGTAGTAGCACTGCTGTCTCTGCACGGAGCTTGCCTGTTCTCTCTGTGTCCACATGGGTTTCCTTCATTTGATCCAGATTCCTCCTATAGCCCAAAGAAATTCAGCTTAGGTGGACAAGAGAGGCTAATTTGGTGCTAGTGTGATAAACTAGTACCCTGTCCAGAGTTTGTTCCTGCTTTGCGGCTGATGCTTGCTGGGCTAGGCTCTGCAACACTTCTCTGGATAAGCGGGTTTAGAAAATGAATGGATAGATGGATGAATATATCAATGATGTGAATGCAAAACAGGTACCAATTCTAAACAAAGACCAGAGGGCTTTCAAAATGTGTTTTTTGGCACAATGCTATAACATACTATTTGCATCAAACTCAAAAATTGGACTGTTGTTTAATCAATGTTACATGGAACTGAACAATACATACTCAGGTGCTATATGAATTCTTGGAGAAGGAGGTTTGAATTACCATATAGCGAATGTGATGTTCTTTAAGAATGTAAAACCCAAATCAGATACCCTAGAAAAAGATTAGCTCCAAACTTTAAAACGCTTTGCAGATCATCCAATACTTCTGTTTGTATTTTCATTCTTTCACAGTCTGTTGCACCTATGTGCAAAAATAAAATTAAGCTGCCAAGTAATTCAAGACAACATGCCCGAATGACTACTATTACACTGATGTGAAGTGATATGAAAGGTTTCTATTGATTCATACTGACTATTTTCTCTTGCGTACATAGACCCATTCCAGTTTACTCATCAAATTTACAGATCATAGGTTGACACTCTCCCTCAAGGCCCTTCACAATATCTTTAAATAATATTATTGGAGGAGTATTTATACTGGTATGTTATTTACTAACAAGAAGACTAACTTTTAATTAATGACTTTTGCGATATGGGGGTATGTAAGTTCATAACAGGCAAATCACAAGAGATAAAGTCAAGCAATAAAAGATGGACCACACAGATTTCAAATAAATAAACCACAGGAAAGCTTCTTCAGCCTTTGACTGAACTTAGTTTTCACCAGTGACTGTACAGCTAAATATAGTAACAAACCACACAATTGAAGACAAAGGTGACTCCCCCATAATTCCGCTGATGATCAGCAATAACAAAAAAGTTGCATAAAGAAATGAGCTGGCACATCTAAACTAAGAAAAGTCACGAAAACCTCAGCATTAGTGGAGCAGGCAGTTGAATGTGATATATGAGAATGTCTTTACATTAACAGAAGTAACAAAATAAATAAAAAATAAAAATATATAGCAATGTAAACTCTAACCCAACATTTAAATATAAAAGTAAAAGGAGTAACACATTAGCTTGCCTTAATGCTTCAAAAATAAAACAAGTGGGTTAAAGTTGTATGTAACAGAAAATAGTTATGATATTATAGCAATAACAGAAACCTGGCTAAAAACAATGATGGGGATGAGTATAACATAGAGGGATACACATTTTTATGAAGGACAGGTAGAACAGAGAAGGAGGTTGGATTGCTGTTTATGCAAACAGAATTTAAACGAAAGTCCTACTCGGTTCGATGATGAACCCCATCAGAAAATAGTTATGATATTATAGCAATAACAGAAACCTGGCTAAAAACAATGATGGGGATGAGTATAACATAGAGGGATACACATTTTTATGAAGGACAGGTAGAACAGAGAAGGAGGTTGGATTGCTGTTTATGCAAACAGAATTTAAACGAAAGTCCTACTCGGTTCGATGATGAACCCCATCTTAATGAGGACAAGTGGCTTCGCCTGGAAAGCATTAGGTATAAGAGGCCTTATTTTAGAAATGTGTTATATACCACCCAAAGCAGTCAGTAATTTTAACACACATCGTTTTAGTAATATTAAAAAGGCAAATTTACACTGGGCTATTACAGAGATGGTGGGCTTTAGCAACTAAAATATTAACTGGTCTAAACTTTCAAATAGCAGAGCACAAGGGCAGAAGGTTTTAGAAGTAATCAGTGACTGTTTTTTTAACTCAGTATGTTAAAGCAACAATGTGGGGTGAAGCCTGTCTAGATGTAGTTTACTTTGTAATAATCAGGATAGAATTGAGGATGTAGATGTGATTGAACCACTAGTGTCAAGTGATAGTAACATTAATTCTCAGTGTTTTGTAAGAATGTGGATGCAAATACTAAAAACTAATAAGTTTAACGTTGGTAGGGCAAATCCTGTGCAAATGTGGCAATGTCTAAGGAGGATGGACTGGGATAAGCTTTTAAGTGTGCGGAAAGCCAAGGAGCAGTGGTTTAAAAATGTTTTACATTTAAATTTGGAATGAATAGGAAATAAAAAAAACACAAAACTCTGCAGTGGTTTAATAAAGAGTTAAAAAAGAAGCTGCAAAGGAAAAAACAGCTGTATAAGCCATATAAAACTTAACAATTCCAATGTGATTTGTATGGCATATGAGAACATATAAGGGCAACAAATAAGGATATTAGGGAGGCTAAAAGAAATTTAGAGAGGAATATATCAGATAAGATGAAAGACGACTCAAAAAGATTCTTTCAATATATTTTAGAAGTAACAAAAAGGAGGTCAAGGAGGAGGTAAAGTGCATCAGGAAAAGTAAAGGGAAATTAAAAAATGCATACAGTGAAATAGAGGATGCTCTAAATAATAATTTTTCTGAGGTTTTCACAAGTAAGGAAGTGGCTAACCTCCCACCAGTAAATGGGACTAATAAGGTGGTACTGATTGATTTGCAAATTGTAGAGGGAGAAGTGCTGCTCAGATTAAATAGGCTGAAATCAAACAAATCTCCAGGACCAGATAATATTTACCCTCAGGTTCTTAAGGAGAACCTAGGTGCCGCCGTGAGCGGCAGCCTTTCCAGCAGCTCTGTGTACGACGTTATCTTCTTTATCTTTCTATCTTTTTCTCTATCGCTCTGATCACTTCTACCACTTTCTTTTATGCGTACTCGTTTCCTGGACACTTTTTACTACTTGGACATGAATTTTTACACGAAGAAACTCGGCTATTCAGGTAGTCAACTTCTAGCACTGAGAACAAACGCCTGTGCCGGTGTGGTTCCCTATTTACCTGACGAGGTAAGAAGGCGGTATTGTGGCAGCAGAGCCGGCACTAAGCTAAAGGCTAAGCGGCTAACGAGGAAGTGGCGATACAAGCCTTTGGTGCCTTCTATGATCCTGGGAAATGTGAACTCACTACCAAATAAGATCGACGAACTGGCTGCGCTGGTGAAAAATGTCAGGACCTACAGAGAATACAGTTTGTTGTGTTTTTGTGAAACGTGGCTAATAACTACTATCCCAGATGCTAACGTGGAGCTACCCGGTTTTAGCACAGTTAGAGCGGACAGAGACAGAAATACAGTGATATCTTGGTATACGTCCACTTTGGAATAAGTCCAACTTGGTATACGTCCTGTTTGGACACGAAACATTTTGCTTGGTATACGACCTTTGTTTGGAATAGGACTCACATGCTACCCTTGTTTACCTCTCTCTCGAGACAAAGCCATGACTGCCCACGAGCATCAGTACGGCAGTTGCTAGCATTCAGTGAACAACCCGCGTGCTACCTGTTGTATATTATTGTTCAATGATGCTTTTGTCCATTGCTTTATGTTCGGGTGTTGATTGCTATCGTCTGCGTCTTTTGAGATGTATGACTGCTGGGGGGTGGGGTGTGGTTTAGAAGGCACACTGTGTGAAGAGTTGGTTAAACATGGTTCAAAATAAACAGCTTTGAAACGTTATTCTAAGTGTGTCGCTACTTCGATCTAGAGAACACTACACTACCCTTGTTTACCTCTCTCGACACAAAGCCACGACTGCCCAGAAGCGTCTGTATGGCAGTTGCTAGCATTCAGTGAACAACCCGCTGGAAATTTGAACTATGTGACACTGGACAAAACATTACCTGCCTTCTCCCAGTATGTGGATTGTAACACCCGGGGAAATAGGACTATTGACCTACTGTATACAAACGTTAAAGACGCATACAGCGCCACCCCACTGCCTGCACTTGGGAAAGCAGATGATAACCTGGTTCTGCTTCAGCCTCACTACAAACCAAGAGTGAGGGAGCAACCCACAATCACACACTCATTCAGGAAGTGGTCCCCTGAGGCAGAGCAGGCTCTGAGAGACTGCTTTGGAACTACAGACTGGGATTTTCTGCAAGGGTCACATAGTGAGAACATTGAGGAGGTTGTTGACTGCACTAGGTTGTTGACTGCACTACTGACTAAATCAACTTCTGTATGGACATTGTAGTTCCAGTAAGAACAGTACGCTGCTATGCTAACAACAAGCCATGGATTACAAGTGACATCAAGGGCCTTTTGATCCAGAAGAAGGCTTTTAAATGCGTTGATCAGCATGAGCTCAAGCACGTGCAGAAGGAACTCTGAGTCCAGCTCAGGGCAGCGAAGGAGCATTACAGGAGAAAGCTGGAGCAAAAGCTGCGGAATAACAGCATGAAAGAAGGATGCCATCATCTACAGCATATGCTACACTGATCCCTCTCCCAATTGGAAAGAGGCACTGGTGCAGTAAGAATTATTTTTCTGGACTTCTTTAGCGTCTTCAACACCATCCAACCTCTGCTCCTTAGGGACAAGCTGACAGAGATGGGAGTAGATTCATACCTGTCTTGCAAACAGACCTCAGTATGTGTGCCTTGGGAATTGCAGATCTGACATTGTGGTCAGCAGCACAGGAGCACCGCACGGGACTGTGCTTTCTCCAGTCCTGTTCAGCCTATATACATCGGACTTCCAATACAACTCAGAGTTCTGCCATGTGCAAAAGTTTGCAGAAGACACTGCTATCGTGGGCTGCATCAGGAGTGGGCAGGAAGAGGAGTATTGGAAACTAATCAAAGCATAAAGAAGAGGGATGCCTCACGCCTAGACAAACTGGTGAGAAAGGCAGACAGTTGACATCTCTGGCAGAGCGACGGGCACTCAGCAGGCTCCTGTCAATCATGGAGAATCCACTGCATCCACTGAACAGTATCATCTCCAGACAGAGGAGCAGCTTCAGCGACAGGCTGCTGTCACTGTTCTGCTCCACTGACAGACTGAGGAGATCGTTCCTCCCCCACACTATGCAACTCTTCAATTCCACCCGGGTAGGTAAACGTTAACATTATACAATGTTATTGTCTGTTATACCTGCCTTGCACTCTTCACCCTGCATTTTTTAACTTGCACTGAATTTTTATCAGTATTTCATTAATATTGTTTTTATCAGTATACTGCTGCTGGAGTATGTGAATTTCCCCTTTGGAATTAATAAAGTATCTATCTATCTATCTATTGTGATATATGGCTGGCCATTCATCCTGGCCAATACCCCCACGCCGCCAGGTGCAGCCCTCCCTGCAGCATGGAGGTGCCCTGAATGCCAGCAGGGAATTATGGACATCGGAGTTTCCTCTACAGCCCTGCTGGATACCATGGGGGCCGCTAGAGGACACTGCAGGGAGGAACAAAGAGTATCTGCCTCTTTACTTGGCTACACGAGTCGGGAAAGGCCTCCGGAGAAGGATGACTACCACGAGGTATGTGCCGGGGATTCAGTTAACAACATTTTTAAAATAACCCATTTTGTTCCATGCACATACCTCAAGGAAGATCATCCGGAGGTCCTGCGGGATGCAGACAAAAAACCCAACAAGGGAGCTATGTTCTCGGTCCAGCAGACGAGCCAGAAGGACTTCCACATGTCGGCTGCCGGCGAGGGACACGTGACCCAATCTGAAGCATTGCGGGAAGGAGGAGGTCCGTGTCCTACTGCTTACAGCTGTGCCCTGGAAAAAATGAACTCGGACATTCCAAAGGGAAAGGGGGAGGTGAGCGAAGCACCGCTCACCCCAAGAAAAGGTAAGGAGGGCCAGGAAATGGCTGATCGATCCGCTGACAATTTGACACAGGCAGATCACAGTCAGCCAAAGATGGCGGCGCAGTCCTCCGATAAAAACTCCAATTCCCAGAAGCCTCCGCGAGACCCATCACAGCATGTGCCGACAGCGGACGTGCTCATTGGCTCCCGGATGGTAAGTAAGCAGAAGGAGGAAGTAAGCCTACCTCCGGCCGAAATAATTAACTGTTTAGACGTGCGGGAACTTGGGAAAGTGATCAAGCCCGTATGAGATATTTTACACATGCTAACCACAATAAAGAAGATAGTCGGCGACCTGGGAGTGACGGCCGAAGTACCAATAAAAAAGGTGGAGGAGTACCTGTGGCGATTTGGTCGAGAGCCTCCCGCATTGATTAATTCGACGGTACAGGTAAGCAAGACCCATACCTTACATAACAGAGAGACGCAGAGTTAACCGGGCCTGCAATTGATCAGTAACGGGTGCCAATCCTCTGTGAGCCCTACAACGGAGTCAGAAACTTTGACCGAGTGGGTGGCGGAAGGATCGATCAAGCCGGGGCAGCTGGATAGTGCTGGCTCCCGGAGCGATATGGTTCCAAAGACACCGCCACCGGTCATTTATAAATCAAAAGGGTTTCAGACAGTAAAAGGGCTCTCTTTAATTAATAGAGAGACCCAAACTGTGAACAAACCCAAGATTAAGAAGGAGATCCCAAAAGAGGAACCACGGTCTCCTAACAAAATAGAAAAGGGAGCTGAGAGCTCAAGGGCGGCACTGGAATTCTCCTCAGCGGGGAAAGGGGCGGAGCCAGCATTTCCTAACTGTTTTCAGTTCCGCAGAGGGAGATTAGTAGGAGGAAGGAGGCAGTGCTATAATTGCTGATGGCTGGGCCATGTCTGCCGAAACTATCCTTGGAGAATGGGGGATAAAGTGTCTCACTATTATGATGTTCCCCCTAGGTTCTCCAGGGACTACTACAGGGAATGATGACGGTCCGACTGGAATATCCTCCTGAAGGAAGACATCCCTCGTGGGGCTGGCCGCTCATAATCATGATTCTTCGCTGGGGGGAAAGTACTGTGATATATGGCTGGCCGTTCATCCCGGCCAATACCCACACGCCGCCAGGTGGAGCCCACCCTGCAGCATGGAGGTGCCCCGAATGCCAGCATGGAATTATGGACATTGGAGTTTTCCTCTACAGCCCTGCTGGATACCATGGGGGCCGCTAGAGGACGCTGCAGGGAGGAACAAAGAGTATTTGCCTTGTACCCCGGAAGTACGTCCAAGTCACATGGACAACAGGAATGACATGCCTCCGGGTTGAAGAAAAAGGAGTTTTTACCTGATCCGGAAATGTTCCTAGTCACATGGACAGAGAGAGCGAAACACTTCAGGGTCAAGGACTATAAAGGATTGTGGGAAATCCTCAGACGACGAGCTGAGCTGGGTGGAAGGGTGGCAACGCGTTTGGGAGTGCAGGATTGGATTATTGCTTATTGTAGTGTATTTATGAGTATTGGGGAGAGGAGGGTGCTTTGTGCACTTTTTATTAAAAAAAAGTCATTATTTTGGACTTTTATCTGGTGTCTGGCATATAGTCTGAGGGTTCAAGATGACGAGAGAGCCTTCTATCTATCTATCTATCTATCTATCTATCTATCTATCTATCTATCTATCTAGGGAAATTCTAAATAACTGGAAAATGGCAAAAATTACCCAATTATATAAAAAGAGGTGACCAGCAGATCCAAGCAACTATAGGCCAGTAAGCTTGTGTGCATCACAGGAAAATTAATGGAAGGAATTATTAAGGATAAGATTGAGCAGCACATGGAAAGTAAAGGAGTTTTACTGAATAGTCAACATGGGTTCAGAAAATGGAGCTCATGTTATACTGACGGGCTGGAATTATATGAGGTAGCAATAAAAGGATATGATCAAAGTGGAGCATATGATATTATTTATCTTAACTTTCAGAAAGCATTTTATAAGGTGCCGCAAGAGAGGATGGGCATCAAACTAAAAGAAGTGGGAGTTCAGGGTGATGTTTTTAGATGGGTGCAGAATTATCTCAGACACACAAAGCAGAGGGCAATGGTGTGAGGAACCTTATCAGAATTGGCTGATGTTAAGAGCAGTGTTCCACAGGGGTCAGCGCTAGGGCTGCTGCTCCTTTTAATATATATAAATTATTTCGATAGTAATATAAGTAAAAAGCTGGTAATATTGCAGAAGATACCAAGATGGGTGGAATGGCAGCTAATCTGCAATCCATCACATTGTTACAGAGGGACTTGGACAACATACAGGCTTGGGCAGATGAGGTTTAATGTCAGTAAATGTAAAGTATCACACATAGGAAGTAAAAATGTTAGATTTCAAAGCACAATGAGAGGTCTGAAAATCAAAAGTACACCTTATGAGAAGTATTTACTCCCAGACACTGTTTAGAAGCCATTAAGATGGCAAACAGAATGTTAGGTTATATAACATGAAGTGGACTGTACACTATAAACTTCCAGGCAGTGTTCAGAAGCCATTAAGGTGGCAAACAGAATGTTAGTTTATATAACATGATGTGTCGAGTACAAGTCTGAGGAGGTTATGCTCAGGTTTTATAATGCACTTGTGAGGCCTCATCTGGAGTACTGCGTACAGTTTTGGTCTCTAGGCTACAAAAAAGACATAGCAGCACTACAGAAGAGTGACTAGCTCATTACTGGGCTACAGGGGATGAATTATGAAAAAAGATTAAAAGAGCTGAGCTTTTTAAGTTTAAGCCAAAGAAGATTAAGAGGTGACATTATTGAAGTGTTAAAATTACAAACAGAATTATTACAGTGGATTGAGAATGTTATTTTAAATTGAGATCATCAAAAACACGGGGACACAGTTGGAAACTTGTTAAGGGCAAATTTCACATGAGCATTAGGAAGTTTTTCTTTACACAGAGAACAATAGACACTTGGAATAAACTACCAAGTAGTGTGGTAGACAGTAAGACTTTAGGGAGTTTCAAAACTAGACTTTATGTTTTTATGGATAAATTAATTGGATAGTACTGGGGAGCTTTGTTGGGCTGAATGGCCTTTCTTGTCTAGATTTTTCCAATGTTCTAATGGAAAGAAAAAGAAAAAAAGGAAGCCAAACGCACCTTCGTTTTCATTGTGTCTCAGTAAATGAGAATGAGCAAGAGAAAAAAAAAAAACTTTTATCAGTACACAACATAATGAGTTCCAACTGCATCATCATGTAGTATAGCATCTACAACAGGTATTTTCACGTTTTTTTTATAAAACACTGAAACACAAAACAGTTAATTTGGCTGTTTTGACACCAAACAACAGAAAATGACTTAAAATGAAGTAAAAATGTGGAAACAAATCTCTACAGTGGCCTAAATTAATTACAAACATAAAACACAAAATAAATGATTGCATAAGTATTCACTCCTGTTAATATGACACACCTAAATCATCACTAGTGTAGCCAATTGTTTTAGAAGTCACATAATTAGTTAAATGGATATCATTTGTCTGTAGTCAAGAGGTTTCAACTGACTATAGTATAAATGGTCTTGTATCCGGAAGTACTAGTTTGTGGTGAGTCAATATAGTGGCCTAACTTAAAAAAAATGAAGACAAACAAGTACTCCTAGCAACTCTATGAAGATGTGACTAAAAAGCATGTCATGGGATCCATAGAAGGAAACATCCATCACCTAATATCCCTTGGAGTCCAGTTAAATCAATCATTAAGAAATGGTAAGAGTATTGCTCAGCTACAGTATATACCCCCTAGAGCAGGCTGTTCTTTAAAACCGAGTGATTGAACAAAAATGAGACTACCAAGAGACCTATGAGAACTCTGAAGGAGAACAGGCTATAGTGGCTGAGAATGGTTCGCCCCCAGTTGTAGCTCAATGGGACAATGACAAAGAGAAAGGCACTATAAAAAAAATGACATCTCAACTAGAGTTTGCCAGATGAATCTTTAAAGTCAGCCGAAAGAAGGCTCCATGTTGTGTCAAGACCAAAATTGAGCTTTTTGATCAACAGACTAAACATTAGGTTTGGCATAAACGAAATACTGCACATTATCAAAAACACACCATCTTCACAATGAAGCATGATGGTGGAAGTTTCATTTTGTGAGAATGCTTCTCTGCAGCAGGCCCTGCAGACCTTGTGAAGGTAGAGGGTAAAATGAATGCAGCAAAATCCTGGAGGAAAACATCATGCAGTCTGCAAGCATCCTGTGCTTTGGGAGAAAATTTGTATTCCAGGAAAACAATGACCCCAAGCATAAGGCAAAAGCTACACAGGAATAGCTTCAAAACAGTTTTAATGTCCTGGAAGGGCCAAGTCAGAGTGCAGTGCCTGCATTTATCATATGTAAGAGTAGGTCCTAACTGGATTGAAAATCTGAGTGACACAAATTTTGCCCTACTCTGAGGAGTAGGAGTAAGTGTTTTATCAATTTTCCTAATTTAGGAAATTACTCCCAACTTCACCAGGATTTAAGAGTTTGTGAGCTGTCTTAACTTGCTAGTTCATGCCATTCAAGATGGCCTTCAGACAGAGATCGGCACACACGTTTTGGAAATGCTATAAGACAATGAACTCATAAAAAGATATCAATTTGACAGAAATAGAGTAATATTCAAAACAAATCTTGCACGTAATATGATTGCTCCATCTACAAGAAGAAGCCATGTACTGTCAGCCAAAATTAAAGTGTTGACAACATTATGTTGTGTGGACTGGAGGAAATGCAACTTTGCAATAGTAATGATTTGGGTATATCACAACCAACCATTTCTTGAATTCTGCAATAACTTTGAACGTCCTTATAACACTCCATCTGGGCAAGCTTCATTCATGCAAATCATTGGTTTTCTTGGAGTTGTTGATAAGACTGGCAGCAGGCACATAAACATCATTTCCCTATGTGTGGATGAGCATGCATATGTGAATCACAAGCAATATCACGGTTATCAACATACAGGTTGACATGGATGCAAACTATATTGTAGTTGCCAGCATATTTCCCTGAAGATAAGCAGGCCTGGATTTGTGATTGACAGTAAAATGTCATAGAGATTTGCAGAGTTCTGCATTGCAAAAACCCTTGGAACAAGCCCGGGAAAGTCCAAGAAGGCATCCAGAGACTCCTAGGGCACTGGAAACAGAGCTGCACAGAAAATGAGAAGGGATCACAGAAAGAGGCATGACACACGACTCTGGAAGAAGGTCAGGGTTAGGGTTAGGGTAACAGTGGATAATTGAGCATAAGAACAGACGCGCCTAATTTCAGTCTCTGTTATTTTATAAGTCCTTCCCTGTAATCATAACAACGGGAAGGCAATTCTTCTGAAAGTATGGCTATGGATCATTCATTGTTAAATAAACGTGCCTGTTATTGGACTTTACTCTTATTTGGTGTGTGTGTCTCTGTCTCTCCATCTTTCTCCTCATAACAGCATTATTTTTGATGCTGCTGCAAAGTGGCAACAATTGCATACAGCTTAGTGCAATATCCTACCTTATGTTTTTCTTGTTGTTGTTGTTCTTATACTAATTGAAATATTATTATTATTATTATTATTATTATTATCATCATCTTTGTGGTGAAACTTGATATCAGAAAAATACAAAACATTATCATGTGTGCCATTTTGCAGCTCAGAATTAATTTCAAGCTCCAATTCATAGCTGGAACTGGGTGTAGGATACTTCAAAACTACTTCTGATGTCCTAGTCAGAGGTAGGACACATTCTTATCCTAGTCAAGACTTTTATTGCAATTCCTAAGAATAATTCTGAGACACTTGATAAATATGAGCAAAGCCCTCAATCCAAATGAGAATTTGATTTTTTGATATACTTAATTAATTTGTAACTGGAGGTGAAAAAGGCTATACATTGACAATCCCTATGCAACCTGGCACAGCCTGAGCAGTTTTGCAAAGAATAGAGGAAAATTGCAGTGTCCAGATGTGCAAAGCCGATAAAGATATGTACACAGAGATTGAAGGCTAGAGTGGCTGCCAAAGGTGTATTTACTAAATACTGATTTGAATACTTTTGCAATCAGTTTATTTGTGTCTGATCCAGTTTCACTTTTTGCCTTTTGTCATTAAGACAAAAGGTAGGACGTGGAAGTGGTGCAGAGTTACAAGTACGCAGAGGTACACTAACTGCAGGATTATTCAAAACAAAAGAAAACATCAAATTACGACAGAACACATTCAATTATAATACAGTTTTCTTACACATTGTCAAAGCTATTTGGTCCATTTCAATTGAGGGAGGCGTCTAGGAGCAGGAGCACTGTGCTAAAGGTAACAACCAATCACAGTGTCTATTAATGCACACATTCACACAGGAACAATTTAGAACTGACAATTAACATGCAGGTCTTTGTGGATGTAGGAATAAAAAAAAATATTCTCCACATAGACAGTGAATGGATATTGGAGTGGAGCCCAAGACAATGAATTTGCTTACACCTCTACCATGTTAGTGACAAATTAATTACCCAACAAACCTGTATATATTGTTCATATTTATGTTTTTAATATACTCATGCCAGATGTGTGCTTCTTATAATAGCTTCAAATAATTTACTCATGATACTTATCAGACCAACTATCTTTAGTTAAAAGGATTGGCCCCAGAAAACATTTTTATTTAACAGTACATTTGTTAGTAGTTTGTAGGTAATTCCTCAGTATGCAATGCCTTTGGAAAAATGCATTTTTAGTAAATTTTATATATATATATATATATATATATATATATATATATATATATATATATATATATATATATATATATATATATAAATATGCATACATATTTATTGTGAAGGGTGCCACCTGGGATGCTTACCCAGCTGGGACACCATGCGTGGAAAAATGGGGGAGACAACTTGCACAGGGTTCTGCCTCAACAGGGCACTAGATGGCAGCCCCCTTGAGTTGAGGCATCACCAGGGATTTCCACACAGCATCGTGTCACTTGGAGTTTGTTGACTTAACCCTGTTGGTTCTGTGGCTCCCACCAGGAGGTGCTGCGGGGACTGGGGAGCCCTACTTTCTGGGGCTCCATCCTTACCCAGAAATGCACCCAGACCAAGCCTTGGGAACATCCTAAGAACTCCCGGGGCTAAAATAAAAGGAGCTTCCTGCTACCATAGCCCGGAGGCCAGAGATAGAAGGAAGGAGGACAAAGCTTGCTGGGAGGAGCAGAGAAGGCAATGATGAAGAGAGAGAGAGAGAGAGAGAGAGAAGAAAACAGAGACAAAGTATTGCTGTGTGCTGTTTTGGACTGTGATTGTGTTGTGGGAAATGATTGCAAAAGAGTTTCTCACAAATAAAACTGTTATGTTCATCGTATACTTGCATCCGAGCCTTTGTGTTGTGGTGTGTGTGTGTGTGTGAGAGAGAGAGTAAGAGAGGTCTCTGTGACAGGCTACAGTCCTGTCCAGTCCTGTTTTCAGCATTTTTCCCTAATCTGGTGACATAGCCTTTGGCCCTTGCAAACCTGAAAAGGATTGGGATGGTTCTTGAATCCACCTCCATTGAGGGCTACAGTGCTTGCATGACCCTTGAGTGCACCTAAATGTTACCTCATGAGCACATTTTCTAACTTGTTTCTAGCTAAGGACAGCACACAGATGCTAATCATGTCAGGCTGTGTTTTGGCATTTGTGTTTGTACTTTCCTCATTATCTGTTATTCTCATGTGACCATGACCCTGAAAGTTACATGCAGGAGCTATAAGGCTTCTATAGATTTTACACCATCTTATGCTGTTTCATTCCTAAATTCTTATGGCCTGTGTATACTTTGTACATCTGTATAGCCGTGACGGTCATCAGCAGTTATGTCACATGGGTGCAAGTGTCTGTGAAAATGTGCCTCTGTGTCTTCCTGTTCCTGTGTATGTTGAATGTGCATGGGTTAGACAACAAAACATGGACACGTTTGAAGTGAAGGCCAGTGTGCAGGACTGGAATGATTCTACATCACAGAACAGGGTGTGCATTCTCTGTCCACAACTGCACCCGCACCTGTCTGCATCCATTCAGTTTTAAAGTATGAACATTCTTTTACACATTGTGGCCCAGTCCGGAATAGGATTGCAGGTGTGGAAACATAATATAAGACAGAAGTAGTGTGAAATCGACACTAATCAAGAATGATTCTTTAATAGGAAGGGAGTAAGGGACAGTAAATATGTGTCCAGACATTCCCTGGTACAGTGAGTGTCAAAAGAAGGGCCTCTTATAGAAGGTACTATATTGCTCAGGACAAAAGATGTAAGGCTCTTTCTCTGCCTTATCATTTAAGGGAGATCTCAATTCCATGACTGCATGAACATCTAGAGGAAATTGAAAGAGTATTTATGTATTTAAGTTTTTCTTAACCCTTCTTGACCATGCAGGTAATCTCCATTAAGTTAGCACAGCATTATTGAGTACTTCGGCTCAATGTGTATCTATGGAGAGAGTATACCACAGCTAAAAATCTGTCTAGGGCAGACCGTCACAAAAAAAAAAAACGAGTGACTGTGCAAGAAGATGACTAATTAGGGAGTCTGCCAAGAGACCCATGATAACTCTGAATGAGTTACAAGCTACAGTGGGCGAGACTGTGCATACAAATGTTGCCTGGGTACTTAACCAGTTGCAGCTTTATGGGAAAGCGGCAAAGAGAAAGCCACTGTTAAAAAATCCACCTGGCATCTTACCTTCTGTCTGCCAGAAGGCACACAGAAGTTGGCTGGAAGATGTTTTTATGGTGTGATGAGATCAAACTAAGCCAGGCTTTACGCATTACGAAAAACATACCATCCCGTCATGAGGCATGGTGGTAGCAGGTTCGTGCTGTGGGGATGCTTCTCTGTAGCAAGTTTTGGAAGGCTTATAAGAGTAGGGGGTAAAACAAATACAGAAATGTCTCTCTTACTATAACTTTCCCATGTAAACCTGTATGTTTTATATTATTTCAAAGATGTACATTGACACTGTTGTTTGCTTTTGAAAATCAATTTACAAACTTCTATTGTGAATCTTGCAGGTTTTGATTTGAATCCAAATATTCTCACTAAGGTTCGGCTCATAACCAGTGTGAAACAAGCATATGTCTAACTCATGTCTAACAGTAAGTCAAGAGAATTTTAGTCTATTTTTTTTCATTATTTGTGTCAATTTACATTAAGCTATTCATTTCAGGGTAGTTATAAATGTTATCAATATCACTGTCTGATAACTTCCAAGAAAATGTAATCTTGGCCTGTACTAAACCTCCTATGTAGCCTATTCTAGAACTGCTTAAATAAATTTTGTACATACCTTCTCATTCCATTAGTGCCCTTCCAGATTGCTTTGTAAATGTAGAAAGTTTTCCCCTTAAGTTGTGCATGAGTGTATATGCACATACAGGCTGGGGATCTAGCACCCATGGCAAATACCAGTACACAATGGCATAAAGCTCCCAGTAAGTGAAATGGAGTTAAACAAGTCTCTCCTATTATAGCCATAGCAGAATTATTTATTCTGCTTAAAGGCTTAAACCATAATGTCCATCCCCACATTCTATTCTGAGCTGCACAAGCACCATTGGTCATAGCCTTGCTGCCTTGGGTACAAGGAATACTCCTTTGTCTCTGCCTCCATGGCAGCTGGACTTGAGGTGTACAGCATATCTTACTTCAGTCTGGGGAACCAACCTTCTTCCACTTAACAGCTCAAACCACATATCATATCAGGCTATTGCCTTCTCACATCACCTTAGTTTATTCACTCGTCTGGAAAAATAGATGGGGTACCTTAAAATAGCCCACTCGCTACAGCATTACTAGTGACAAAAAACAAATAACATGGGTTGGTTCATTTTCTTTTTTCTAGAACATCACCAAATTTCAATCAAATCAGTCAAAATATTTTTGAGATTTTGTGATTTTTAGTTTTTGTATTGTAGGGTTTTTTATTTTTTACTCCTAAATATTAATATATT
Source organism: Polypterus senegalus (assembly GCF_016835505.1). Lineage (NCBI taxonomy): Eukaryota > Metazoa > Chordata > Cladistia > Polypteriformes > Polypteridae > Polypterus > Polypterus senegalus. The sequence continues at coordinate 65,188,821 of NC_053154.1, read as the reverse complement.
GACATATCCTTTCTTAGTGGTTACCTACAGCCCTAGTTATACAATTCTTCCAAATTCCAGCTTTTTAACTAATGAGAAATAATGTTTTTGTAGACTGAGTGAGTGAGTGGCGTCAGTCAGTTATCTTTGCATTATATATACTGTAGATTGTAAATGCCCAAGAGGAAGGAAAGGCATCTCGCCCTGGCTAGAATGGTGACAGTGCCGGACCAGAACACTCTGTAATCTTCATCACGGCTGGGATCTGTCTATAATGGATGGACTGGCTCAACGCGGATTACAGAAACAGTTGATACCCCTAATGGAAGGTGGCAGTGTTCCTCAAGGCTGATACCAATCAGGACACCCACAGGATTACATGGGAATTGGAGTGTGGAGATGCAACCCTGTCAGGCTCCTTGGGTACCACCAGAGTTGATGGGGGAGGACAATACTGGTTTCCACATGACCCAGAAGTGCTCCCAACTGACCGTGTGGTGACACCGGAAGCAGTCTTGGGTTTTACATGAAAATAAGCCTGCTGCTCCTTAACTCTGACTCCCCAACGTGAGGTAGAAAGTGAGACACTCAGGAACGAGGGAAAATTGACAGAATTATTGTATTTAATTATTGATCTTTTGAGGGGTGATTATTGTAATTGTGCTTGGGACAAATAAACAGCTTATATTTTTTATGTACTTTCTGAAAAGATGGCGCCGACTGGTGTACCTGGCCGTCTGCTTGTCTCTCTAGTCTATGTTTTAACTTTGTTATGTTTTATTTTATCCCAACGGTCACTGTCCTATGATTGTGAGTCTTTACTAAACATATTTTCTGGCTTTTCAATTTTCATCTCCTGATTGGATTTTTTGTGAACATCCACCTTTGTTTTATTCATCTCCTGACTTCTTCACCTGGACGCCGGTGTTCACCTGTATCAGTGAGTTGAATGCAAACTCGGAGACGCAAACGCACCCGCTGCTGTCGTGGGAAAAGAGCTGGAATTGCTGTTAAACAATGCTAACTCAAGTCCCAGAGCTTTGATTCCCGATGCCTGCGAGCCGTCTATGACCCATCTTCTCCTGCTCAGGACTCCATCACTGGTTAATGGGCGCTGGACACCGGATTTAATTTCTCCATTTCAAGGTGGTATCACTTTTCCTCGGTCTGCAATCGAGTAGTAAACACTGCTAATCTCCGCATGCTCACCCGTGCTAATCCTGCAACAAGCTCTTCTACTTCTATCAAGGCTGCTCTCTTGAACGTGAGATCAGTGTCTAATAAAACTTTTATTCTTTATTACCTCTAATAATCTGGATTTCTTCTTCATCACTGAGACTTGGATTTTAAATGGTGACTCTTCATGTTTTGCTAACTTGGTTCCATCAGGTTATTCATTTTTAAACTCTCCTCGTCTGACTCGTCATGGGGCATTGCCACTGTTTTTAAAAGTATGTTCTTGTGTCGGAGTCTTAAAAGGGGTCCGTTTAGCAGCTTTGAACTTCAACTTTTTGAAGAGTGCAGCTCCCCTTCTCTGCTGTTTGCCGTGGTTTATAGACCTCCTGTAATTATTGATACTTTTATTTCTGAATTCTCTTATCTCCTGGCTGATATCACCCTCTCCCATGACAAAGTATTTATTGTTGGTGATTTCAACATTCACGTTTATTGTCAATGGAAACCTTTGGTCAATAACTTTTTATCACTATTGGACTCATTTGATTTTATACAGCATATTAATACGCCAACTCACTCTCTCGGTCACACCCTTGATCTCATTCTTACTTGTGATATTTCAGTGAATAATATTGATTTATGTGATGTTTCTTTCACTGATCACTTTTCTATAATGATGGATCTGAATATTACTGTTGATGTCCCGACTAATAGCTGTCCCCCACGCTGCTTGCACTTTTTAAACTCTTCTATTATATCTGATTTTAAAACCTTTTTCTCTAGTCTTTATGTGCATGACCAAAATAATGGTATTGATGATTCTGTTGCAAAATTTAATTCTTCCTGTAAAACACTTTTAGACGCAATTGCTCCACCCAAGATACGCAGTAGTAATAAGGGAAGACCTGCTCCCTGGCTAAATGAAACTACGCGATCACTGCGCTGTGCCTGTCGAACTGCTGAACAACGTTGGAAAAAAGATGGACTGATTGTCTCTAAACAGATTTTCAGGACTTCTATTTTCAATTTCCAGGCTGAAGTTAGGAAAACGAAACAAGACTTCTTTGCCAATTTAGTATCCCGTCATTCAAAGAATCCTAGGGTCTTATTTAATTCAATTAACGCGGCCATTCACCCTCATTCCGTGATGGGATTAAATAGCACTGTTCATTCATGTCAGCAGTTTCCATCATTCTTTGTCAGCAAAATTGATACTATCCACAGTGGCATTGTTCAAACTGAATATAAACTTCCTACTGTTAATCATGACATTATCCTAGAATCCTTTGATCTAGTCTCACTTTCACAGCTAAAAAGAACTATTGACACCCTTAAACCAGCTTCCAGCCCCATCGATATTGTTTCACCATGTCTCTTAGTGGAAGCCTTTGATGTGTTGGGCCCATCTTTACTAGCGATTATAAATGATTCTACTAGTTCAGGGGTTGTGCCCTCATTTTTTAAACATGCTGCTGTCCGTCCCCGTCTAAAAAAGGCAGAATTAGATCCTGGAGTTTTAGCCAATTTTCGTCCAATTTCCCAACTGCCATTTCTGGCTAAAATTCTAGAAAGAATTATTCATAATGAATTGGTCGATCACTTTAACTCCAATAATTTATTTGAGACCTACCAATCTGGCTTTAGGCGTTATCATGGAGTTGAAACGGCACTCCTGAAAGTGTTCAACGACATTTCTCTTATTACTGACTCAGGTGATGCGGCAGTCCTTCTCCTCCTTGACCTGTCCACAGCCTTTGACACCATTGACCATGAAATATTGCTGATGCGGCTTGAACATCTTGTTGGGCTTAAAGGAGCTGCTCTTAACTGGTTCAGGTTATATCTAACTGGTAGGCACTTTTCAGTGACTTTTAATTCCTCTTTTTCATCTACTGCTCCTCTTAAATATGATGTTCCTCAGGGATATATTTTGGGTCCTGTGTTATTCTCTATATACCTTCACCCTATTGGAGCGATTTTTAGGAAATTTAACATTTCTTTTCACTGCTATGCTGATGATACTCAGGTTTATATTCCTGTCTGCAACTCTGCAATAAATCAACTCCACAACTGTCTGTCTGAACTAAGATCCTGGATGGCTAACAATTTTCTTGATCTAAATCAAAACAAAATGGAGGTGCTTATAGTGGGTCTATCAGCTAAAGCCCACATTGGTCTTGAACTTCTCGGTTCTTTCTCTGTCTTTTACAAACCTCAAGTCCGCAATCTTGGTGTTATCTTTGATAGTAACCTCTCTTTTGAGAAACAAGTAAATTCTGTAGTCAGGAGTTGCTTTTTCCAACTTTGTCTATTAGGTAAGATCAAGCCTTTTTTATCTTCTAGGGATATTGAGAAAGCTACTCATGCTTTTATTTTTTCTCGCCTCGATTACTGCAACTCGCTGTATTCTGGGATTAACAAATCTCTGATACACAGGTTACAGCTGGTCCAAAATGCTGCCGCTTGCTTTCTGGTTGGGGCAATAAAGTATGACTCTGCTTCTCCTATTTTAGCTTCTTCACACTGGCTGCCTGTCAGTTTTCGAATTGATTTTAAAATCTTGCTGCTAGTTTTTAAATCTTTACATGGGATTGCTCCTGCCTATTTATCTGAATTGTGTGTTTTACACCAGCCATCCATAGTGCTTAGATCTTCTGGTCAGTTGTCTCTGGTTGTCCCTCGTACCAAGTGTAAAACCAAGGGGGACAGGGCCTTTGCAGCTGCTGCCCCTCGCCTGTTGAACTCTTTACCTGAACATATAAAAAAGTCGTCTACAATTGAACTGTTCAAAACAAGATTAAAAACTCATTTCTATTCACTTGTACTCCGTGACCTTCAGTAATACTGATGGTTTCCTCTTTGTGATTATATAACATTATTTCTATTTATTATGTATCTTATTTTATGTTCATATATTTTATTTCTATGTATGTTTTAATGTTATTTGTTTTGTTTTTCTTTTATTCTATTATTGTAAAGCACTTTGTCCACAGCATTACTATGTTGTTTTAAATGTGCTATAAAAATAAATTGACATTGACATAAACCCAGAATCATGTTTGGCAGTTCTGTTTCTGCAGTTTTGGGCTCAGTGGTGCCACCTTGTGGTTACAAGATATAGATTAAATAAAAAAATTAAATTATGAAAAACATTTAGGATGACATAACCTTAAAAAATACGCTGCCCACCATTCATGAAGTCAATGTACATTACATTTTTTAAGAGAGCCCTTAACTTTTAGGTTCAATAAGAGTATAATACATTTCTTTAAAGTTACTTGTCAAACAGGGAAAGCTACAAGTGTCTTTTTAACTTGTTATTGATGTTAAAAAAATCCAAGCAAGTATTACTGTGTATATTTATGTCTTCAAGGTCACTTTTCCAAAACATTTGGACCTTTCTAGTTACTTTTTTAATTGTCTTAATGTTAGGAGTATTATTATTACTAATACGTATAGCAATGCAATAATTAATAATCTTAACAATTTAACACCTAGAAAGGGTCACCCATAAGACACTGTCATTTTAGCAGCATCAAAATGTTTATGCAGTCTACTACTTAAGACACAGAAGTACAAAAATTACTTTGGTAGTGACACTCAGACTTAAGTGGCTGCATGACATCTTATTAAATTGAAAGTAACAACAACAACAAAAAAAGATTCTTGTGCATATCAAGGTGAATCTCCATAATTAATCATCTATAGTTAGTTAATGTCCAAAATACTGCTTCTGCAGGGACTGTTCCAGTTTATCTTTACATCCAATATTCTGATGTTTCTACAGAGTGTAAAAATGAATGAGATGCAAAGCAGACTTTAGCAAACAATAGTTTGGAGCAAAGTTTTCAGAGCCACTCTAGAATAACTACACATGAACAGTTTAGCATGCAAATGCACTTATGATAAATATAAAGCACTAAAGGCAAATTGAGACCCTTATGTTCAAAGCCGTTTTTTCCTGGTAGACTAAATAGGGATATGTTGCTTTCACTTATAGTTATGTGTCAGCCCTATTTACCATCTGTTTCTATTGTGGAACATTTCTTATCTCAAAAGGCCTCTGGCTGGGATAACAATAATGGCCTTTAACTGGTCTAATTTTCTGTTTTTCCTTTTCAGTACAATTTGGCTTTGTTTCTTTGTATTGATCAGTAAGTCTGCCTTTAATTCAATAATATAAAGTTTTAAATCTTTTATACTAGTGCTTTAGTTTTTCAGACAATAATGTGTTGTTCTTAAAAAACAGCAAAAAATGTACTTAAAATGCTAACTCTGCCAGTTTTAGTCAAATAAATGTGTACATTATCATGATACTATATAAAACACTGATAAGGACAAGAAATTAACAAAAGATGGCGATTACTTAACAATGACTATCTACGTGTCAAAGGTTGAAGCTGAAAGCATTATTAACTGAACAAAACTAATATGTCATATATGTATTATGTGTAGCTATAAAGTTCTAAAAAATCATTCAAAGCAAACGTAATTCATATGACAGTAATGTAAAACAAGTGTTTTTTAATTATACTTTAACATACGGTAGATATCAAAAGCCTAAACAACCATTATTCAATTTGTCCTTTCATTGATGTGAAGGACGAAAATCAAAAACAGTAAGATCATACTGTACCTACTACATTTCATCTTTATTAAGACCTAATTACCAACAACACTTACTGTGAATTATGCTTCATTTTTAATCACAAATATCTACATCATTTGTCAAAAAACATATATATAAATTTAGAAGTAACTGGGAAAGGGGGGTTTTCATATAGGACTACCCTAGATTAAAAAAAATTAATGATGCAGACAATTTTGGGTACCTGGAGTCGGGGTTGGCAAAAATGTACTAACTCTTGACTCCTAATAAATTTAAATTGTAATGAAAAAAAAATACAGCAAGTTCAAATGTCCCATTTCATAAATAATAGTCATAATTAAGTACTTCTCTGATGTAAGAATAAAGCCCAGTGCACAGTTGTGTTACTAATAGTGTGAAGTTCAGCTGAGCTATTATACAATCTGATATTCACATATTGTAATCTGGATTATGGTACATTACAAAAAGTGTTTTCATTTTGTTTCAGATATAATGTGTTTAACAAGTTCATTTGAGTGTAAACAAGTGTATTGATGGAGGTGTAGGTGTGTGCTATGGCCTGATGTGTGTTCAGGGGTTCTTGTCTTTTGTTTAAACTGACCAATACGGTAGAGTCAGCTTCCTAGCCAGTAACTCTGTGGTTAAATAACGTGTATGTTGCCTTCCTTTAATCAACATGGAAAATACATTAGCATATTAAATACAGAGGAATTAGAGTCATAAGTACTAGTAACTAAGGAGTCGGAGTCAAAGGATTTATCTATTTACTCCACAGCCCTGATTTTATCACAGACAACATTCCTAATTTTTTGAAGTCTAATACACTTTTATAATGAAATTGCTGATTTGTTGAGAGTTTATTTTTTCAAACTCCCAAATAAATATGCTTTGTAAAGAAAAGGCAGTCTGTAGTTGTTCCCTTGATGTTCATTCACTGTTGTTCCTTAACAATCCAAACAGATACAGTGAGACTTGCCGAGATAATGCATGTAGTGAACAATGTCTTCCATATATTTGATGGCATAAGAATCAAGTAATTTACCATGTAATCAAAGATTACAGGAAACAGTAAGACAGTGTTAGATCAAATGGAAGGGGATTACTGACAATAACAAATGAGAATGTGCTGGTTATAAGGCTCAGCCAATAAATGAAAAGATTATTATGGTATCTTTCAATTCAAAGATATTTCTTCATAATCATGATATATATTAATCATGATATAAATTAATTTTCCACGTAAAATTGCTTTCATAGGAGAATGCAAAAACCTTAAAACTTATTAAAAAATGTTCACTTTAAACAATCAAGATTTTCAATTTAAGGAAAACATGCCTTTCACATTGTGGAAGTTCAGCCCTGACAAAGATAGAAACAGTGACACACAAGTTCCAAGCACACATTTTATTTGTTTTTCTTTCCTTTACACAGCACCAAATGCCTACAATTATTACTCAGTCCCTTTTTCTCCCTTCTTTCGCTTTCTTCCTTCTCTATTTCTTCTGCCGCCTTTACACCTCCACACAAGCTCTGTCCTCTACCTCCCTGAATGGAGTGAGGCGGCCCCTTTTATATTGTACCCGAAAGTGCTCCAGGTGTGCTTCTATTAGCTTTCAGCAGCACTCCCAGGTGTGGCAGAAGTGCTGCATGGGTTCCCGGAAATACTCCAGGTGACCCTGGATGTTCTTTTTTAGTGACTGCAGATGCTGTACAGGTACAGGACAAACAACAGAGTCAAAATGTCTCTTGATGTAGGTGCTTTACTGTCACCAACAGGGAAAACGATGGGGTAGGACCAACCACTAGTTGTATTTTGACCATAAATGTTGAGTTCCACCATAAAGAGTGCAGTGGGGCAAGCTTGTCATTTGTATTACTTCTCATCATAGAGTGATTGAGGAAGTCTAAACATGTGAGAAAATAAAAGTATGTGACTGTGCAGTTCAGCATTTTAAACCCTAGTTTCCCATGGCTGGGAAAAAAACACTATTTAGGCTGAACTGGCAGGTAAGTTATTTTGATCCATTCCACACTATGTCAGTTATGCATGTTAAGTTGACTTTTGCTAATTTTTGCCAGAAATATAGTACTAAAAAGACCAAAAATATCAAACATGCTTGTTTTTCTTGTATACAAAAAACATCAAATGGAGAGCTCAAAAGTTAACTGAAACTAATATTATCAGGTCATATTACTGCCAAGTACTGACCCTCCCTTAAAGAACCAAACACTTACAGTAGCTTTGATGTTGGGTATTCTCATTTTTAAAAAGCAAAACCCCACTTGACACTGTTTAGAGTTGCCATCTGCTAACAAGCATCTTGACATAATTCAACAGGCTTCCTTCAGTGGTGGAAAGGCCCCTTTTGCAATGGGATGTTTGTAGAGTGTCTATATTCAATTAGCAACATGTATAATTTTATTTATTTATTTTTATTAATACATACCGTGCCTCTTTCTAACCATTTAGTTAAATACAGAATGGTAGCCTCTGGAATTTGATCTCTTAAAGACTCCTTTTCCTCTCCATTGGACAGAAATTGCAAAGCCATTTTCAGTTCTTCCACAAGCTGCAAGACTTGCAAGGAGCCTAAGTACCCTGGTGAACCAATATCGAACATGCTGTTGGTATATTCTGTTACAGCCTTGGAACCTAAACAAAGAGAAATAAATTCACTTTCTCATAATCTCCTACTACTAATATATGTTTACCAACATTTTGGATAATAAAGCCACTATGTATTCTATTGTTTTTGTGTTCTTTCAAAACCGTCTGCTTCCTTACTTTTTAAAAATCAAATTTACCATAATGGTCAGTACTATTGTGCAGGAGAAGTTTAATATGTCACCTTGCAGCTCCTGGGCCCCAATTAGATTTAGCTCTTTATTTTTTTACATGAATACCATTTCAGCAAAAAATCAGTGACAAGAGTTAATGTGACAGACTTGATATAAAACAATAATGTAATGTTTATATTGTTATATTTTAAGAGAAAAAGAAAAAAAAAAAACAACTCAGTTCCAGACACCAGAAACTGGATAATTAAATTCAACTCCTATACTGACTGAAAAATCAGTTGCAATAATTCAGGTAGTCACTGCTGCCCTGTAGAACTAATCCTGCTATACAACAAAACTTCTGTAAAGGCATTTTCAAACCATTACAGGAATAAACAAAATGCCATTAATTACACAGTAGCAAAATACTATTAATAAGGGATGAGCAATACAAGTATACCAAATATTTACTGATATCAACAGCAAGACACTTTCAGTGAAATAATTCTGGTCATGATGGTATGTTTGATAAAAGCTCTCTTTGTTTTCAGCAGCTCTTAAAAAAATGCTCTAAGGAAACGCCATTGCTCTGACCAAATGTAACAGAAATAGCTTTTGCCTCACTATTTACACATGCAGGTGAGATTTACACTGCACAGTAATGTCACAACAAGATGCTTTCAATGATATCATTTTGCTCATGTCATTTGCTCACTTCTGCAAAGAAATTTTCAAAACATGAAAGAAAATAAAATACAATTAATTGGACAGTAACAAAATGCCTTTAATTAGGTATGGGCAATATAGCAAATATTTATTGATACCAACAGTAAGACACTTTTAGTGAAATAGTTTTGCTCATAATGGTATGTTTGATAAAACTCTCTTTGTTTTCAGCAGCTCTTAAAAAATGCTCTAAAGAAAGACCACTGCTCTGACCAAATGTAACACAAGCAACTTTGGCCTCACTATTTACAAATGCAGGTAAAACTTTCACTGTACACTAACGCGACAGTAATGACCCTGTAAGCTAATGATGTTCTGATCAATATGCCAATTTTCACTCCCAATGGCTTAAATCACACTACTCTAGTCTTTTGGCCGCCAAACCTTCTGTGAACAGAGATTTAGGAGCAGAGTTTAAGAGAAAGTGAACCCAGGAATATCAGCTTTTACATTAAAGAAAGTGGAGTAATAAACTGAGAAAAGGGAATCTGAGGAGTCATCCTGTACATCGAGGATGAACAACAGAGTGTAAGAAAAGAGAGGTACATCCTTAGCAGGAATTAAAAGAGAATGAGTTCAGACCTTTTCATTTCATCTTGTAATTAAAACAGGCACTCCTTGTCTGAGTATGGACAGTGAGTGAGCTTCTGTTTAGTACAGCAACTCACACTCTTACTTAGAAAAAGAACTGATAAAAAATAATTTGCTTTCACTGCTTAATAAGCAACAGGCTATCTTAAGAGGCAAATGTGTCGATTTTATGTGTAAACTTGTTAAGCATGCTAGCCTTGTATCTTCTTGATAAAAATAACATTTTATTAGAATTGTGGCTTGTAATTATGACAAGAATGTTTCTTTCCTTTTATGGCATGTATTACTATTATTAGTTTAAAAACATGCTTTAGTGTAATTTTAATTTTTTTAAAGTACTTTTATGATAATTGAAAAAAAGAGTACATAATTTTATTTTGTTAAAAAATGAAGAGGTAACACATGAGGTCTGCAGTTTAAGTAAAAAAAAAACATTTTAATATAGAACATAAGGCATCTACATGGGTGGTTATGCTGGTGCTTAGTGTAAAACAAATTAAGGATAAGGACAACAAATCAGAATTGGTAGTGGAATTGGCCAATTCTAGTAACATGAAATTGGTGATCAGTATCAGCCCTAAGTAAACCTTGTACCATCTCTAGAAACCTATAAATATTTAAACATAGATTTAGTTTGGATTTTACAAATATTTGTTTGTTCAAAACTTTAAAAAGGCATTGTGCAGCATGTTAATGTTATATAAATGTTAAAAAACATTAATTTTGTATTTCCACAAATTATGACACTGGAGGAATGAGATGTCAGCATCTTTAACAGCTTGGCATATTTAAAACATAACTTTTCAACATATGATGTAATACACAAGTTTAGATATTTGGGTGCCATGACAACTAAACACTTAAAAATATGACATTTTTGAAATATGGTTATTAAAAAAATATGCAACATTTTTCGTTGTAATCATCATATATTGTAATTGATTAAGAAGTGTTAAATTATCGTAATATTCATTTGAAGTCTTTTCACTCAGCCCTAGCATTAATTACTGAATAATAAATACCAATATTGTTTATGCATCCTTCCGTTTTCCGAACTCAATTATTCTAATTCTGTCTTGCAGCGTGAACCTGTCTTAGCTAGAATAGGTGTAAGGAGTGACACACCCACACCATCTTTGTTTTAAATCTAATTGAGGGGCCTGCTTGAAAAAAAAAAATCTTATTTGTTATCTTATCATTTTATGCAACTGTAAATTTGCTTTCCTTTTCCTTAATTACATATATATAGCTGCACTTTCCACCAGACCCAAGTCATTTCAGCAATTAAGATAAGAGCAGCAGTTTCCGGCCAATAATATTCTATTACTGCAAATGTAAACTACTTCTGTTTGTTTAATACTAAAGGATTACAGATTTATAGTGCTGACAATACACAGACAACATGTTCCCTTATCAAGACTCCATTTGCAAATGAAGGATTATAAACAGACACTGAAGATTCATTTATTTACTGCACAAGTCAAAGTAGTATTAAACCTGGCCATTTTCACTTTCAGTCTTACTTAATTCACATTTTTATCAGATTTTTATTATTTAAATTCACAAGACTACTTTAGAATTTAATGTTTTACATGTAATATTAGAAGCTGCATAATATGTGAGACTTTTTAGTAAGCCCAGCAAGTCTTTCCCAAATATATTTTTTATTTTAATATAAAAAGGTTTATATATTGACAAATAATAACAAGCAGTGCAATAAAAGACTTTGTTTGAATCTTATAATGTTTACCTACTTTTGTGAAGTTATGCATTTTCATTACTGTCTATTCTTCATCATATTTCTGTTTGGAGTAAAGTTTTTTGTATTAAAAACTAATAAGGAGGGTGTGAAATGTACACCAATCAGCCACAACCTTAAAACCACTGACAGGGGAAGTGAATATCCTTGATTATTTTGTTACAATGAAACCAGTTAAAGAGTGAGATATATTAGGCGGCACGTGAATAGTCAGTTCTTGAAGGTGATGCATTGGAAGTAGAAAAAAAATGGGCAAGTGTTATGCCGTGGTATGTACCTACCAAAACTGATCCAAGGAAGCACAACCAGTGAACTGGCGACAGCACCATCGGTGCCCAGGGGTCACTGATACACATGTAGAGCAAAAGCTAGCCTGTCTGATCTGATTCCACAGAAGAGCAGCTATAGTAGAAATTGATGAAAATGTAATGCTGGCCATGAGAGAAAGGTGTCAGAACACACAGCATATCACAGCTTACTACATACAGTATGGGGCTGCATAGCCTCAGATCAGTCAGTGCACCCATACAGACCCTTGTCCACCATCAGAAAAAGGTCTAATGAATCACGTTATTTTTTTTTTTTTGACCTTGTGAACGGCCATGTGCATGTTTGTCATTTGCTTTTGGGAAAGAGATGGCATCAAGATGTAAGCCAGTGGAGGCATTGTTAATGTTCTGGGCAATGTCTGGCTGGGAAACCTTGGGTCCTAGCATTTACGTGGATGTAATTTTGACATGTATCACCAACCTAAGGATTGTTGCAGACCACGTACACCTCTTCATGGCAACGGTATTCCCTGATGGCTGTGGCCTGTTTCAGCAGGATAATGCACCCCATCACATTGGAAAACTTGTTCAGGAGCAGCTTGAGGAACATGAGAAAGAGTTCAAGGTGTTGGCCTACAAATTTCCCAGATCTCAATTCAAATTATGCACCTATGGGATGTGCTGGAAAAACAAGTCAGCTCCATGGAGGCCTGGCCTAGCAACCTACTGGACTTAAAGGATTTGCTGCCAACGTCTTGGGGTGCCAGATACCACAGGTCACCTTTAGAGGTCTTGTGAAGTCCACAGCTCAAAGGTTCAGAGTTATTTTTGGTGACACAATGGGGACCTTTTTATTTTTTTAAAGTATTTTTATGGTAATTTAAAAATAAGAGTACAGAATTTCATTTTGTTAAAAAAAGAAGAGGTAACACATTAGGCAGGGGGTTTTGATGTTGTGACTGATGTATATGATGGGGTATATTTAAGTTAAAATTGGACCGAGTTGCAGAAGAACAACAGAATGGTTATATGTCATTTGCAGGGCACATATAATAAGCAATATTCAAGTACAGAATTTCACATTCTTTTCAAAAAGATTTTTTATTAATACATGAACCAGTCAGCATGATTCTGATTCAGTCTGATTCCAGATATTACATAATATGTCTCATGAAAAAACAAAACAAAGTCAAATTATTATTTATGAGAAAATCTAGCTGAGTACTCAGGGTCAAGAATGGCCATGTTTGTTTGATGTATATTTTGTTTAAGATTAAAACACTTGAACAGATGCAAAAGCTTGGAGGTAAATTTTTAATCAAAATCAACAGGGATATTTCAGTCACAAATGACTAGTACAGCTATTAATAATTAAGAAAACTAAAGCAAATTAACAGAATTAATTGAAGTTTGTGAAATATTCCAAGTAAAATTAAAAAATAATTTTTAAAAGTTTACAAAATTATGATTAGAAGCCAGAGTGCAAAACAGCTTAACATTCAAAATATTTAACATTTAGAACAGCAAATATTTAGATTTTAAAATAACCATAATGTACTGCTAGTGCAAATGCTGCATATGTGAGTGAAACCATAGTGGAAGACAGATCCTTATGTGGCAGATTCTACTTTTAACAAAATTCACAAGTTTAAAATGCTTCAGAAAATAGGTTCAAAGCAACTTAAACAAGCAGTTTATCTGGAGTTTTAAAGACAGTTGTATCAAGTTAAAACAAAATTTCAAAAATGATTATAGATTAGGCACGGATTGATTCATGTTTTGGAGCCAAATAAGGATAGAACTAAAACTATTCAACTGTTTTACAACGTGTGAAGCATAATTTGCATTAAGATGTGGTTCTACAATTATCTGGTGAGCTGAATAAATGTCATTTACAGACTTTTGATATAGGTTAGTATTAAGGCCTAAATGCTCTCGAACCCCAAAAGGTTCCACTAGAAAACCCACCACATCTTAGTGCTAAACAGTACAGCAATTAAAGCGTATTAAACAAATACTATAAGGACTGTCACAGATTTATCCATCTCTTTGTACAGATCAGCCCTATAAAGATGGCATCAACACTCCAGAAGCCAAGAAGCCTGCCCAAGTATGGTGGCATCAAAGGTGCATTTAACATGACAAGAACTTTGGGGCTTCTTAGAAACACTGAGGAAGGTGAAACTTAAAATTTTGAGAATCTACCATGAACCCAGCTAAATCTACGGCAGATTGTGGGTCCACTTTTTCCAAAAAATAAGAAATGTATAAAATAGTTATTTTTAAATCTAAATTTGAAAATGTAAATGAGTTTGGTAGGTGCAATGTACCACCATTTATTTAAACATATATAAATCTATTTAAATCATGAGACTCATTCATGTGTCACGGAACAGAAAATATCTGTTGCTTTTTTTAATTTATTGTTCTTAAGTGATAAAAGTTTCTTGTTTATAGTATTATTCTGAAAAAAGACATTGGTATTCTGGCTGTTGTAGAAACGTGGCTACTTGAAAAAGACCTGGCCTCACTGGCTGTGGTGTCTCTGCAGGGTTATACTCTTCTGCATAAAGTTGTGTTCTCAATCTCATAAAAGATGTGGTGTTCACTCTTAACGCAATTTTAAGGTATTACCTTGTTTGTTATTGTAGCTTATTTAAACATTGTACGTATTTTTCCTGTGTATCCTTCCTGAAAGATTACTGTCCTTTATTGACTGCCTAGTGTAAGCAGCAATTCTGTATTTTTAAACGAGGCCTTGTATTTTGTTTTAATGCTTAATGCAGATGATTAATTGCATTGGGAAACTTTAACTTGCCTTCTTTACTTCAAATAATACTGAATTTTATGATCTGAAGACTTTTGCCCTGATTTAGGATGTTGTTTCTCTGATTGTGTAATTAAGAAAATACATCATTTTAAAGTGTAAGCATTTCTTATGAAAATTTGTCAGATCACTTCTTTGTGCAAGGTCTCTGTAAGTGAGTATACCCTCAAACACAAACTAGTTTTGATTACTACAGTCTTTGGAAGAAAGGCTCACCTGATTCTGTCACTAAAGCTTTGATGAGTTCCTTACTTTCTGATGCACATTGTGAGGAACATATGTGTTATTTTACCAACAAGATTAAAACACTACATGCTGGTTAATACAGTATTTGGGTCATCAACATATGAATATAATAGTTTCCCTTCTTGAATTTTTTCTTATTTTGCTTGTGTAAATATTACTGACCTAGATAAAGTATTGAACTCCTTTAAACTTACTGTTCTCTTGATGCAATCTACACCTCCTTTTTAAAAATATACCCATCCTTGCTCCTGTACTTGTATATTTGACAAATGTGTATATTAACTTTGGTGTAGATCCTCATAACAGCAGTCATTTCTAGTTATTGGAAATTGCAAATTCAGATATTTCAGTGTCATCAAATTACAGACCTGTTTTTCATATGCCTTTTATTAACTGAAATAATGCAAGAAGTTGTTGCCCAACAGCTACAGTGTCACGTGCATTCAAGTGATCTTTATGAGCAGTTTCAGTCTGACTTTAGGCAAGACCCATAATACCAAAGCAACCTTAATCCAAGTTTGAAATGACCTACTTGTCAACTGTGACAGTGGTCTTTGCTCTGTTCCACTTTTGCAAGACCTCTCAGCCTGTTCACCGTTACTGTGAGTGCTGTGTAGAATGAAGGCAGGACCTCTGTGTTTTTCTCAGTTGATTCTGGGGTTCATCAGGGGTGTTTACCTGCTCCTACTCTGTTCAAAGCTTGCATGGACAGGGTGTTGGGGAAGGTTGTGGGGTCCAGCGGCAGTGGGGCATCTGTTGGCGAAGAAAAATTGATCTTGACTTTACTGATGATACTTTGATCTTCGCAGAGTCAATGGAGGCTTTGATTGGGGCTCTAGAGAGCTGTTTTGCCATGTGGTGTGTGTAGCAACGTGCTATACCAGTCCATGCTCACCAACCTGATCTGACATGACCTCTCAGCTGCATTTGAAATTGTTCACCAAAAGGTTCAATACAAGGTCAATCTGTTGAAATCTGCAATTTTACATCTACTTTTAGTCCATTCTTCTGTGGAGTTCCTTGGGGCTCATTTTGCCCCATTTTACTTTAATATATTTTCTTTGGGAAAAATCATTCATCAGTTTTGTCTTCAGTTTCTTATCTACAGTGATGATACCCAGATATTTTTTATCATTTAGTACTAATCCCTGTGCTGATTTTATTTCTGGCAGCTGTTCTGATGAACTTTCTCCATTTAAATGTAAACAAGACTGAAGTGATATACACTAGAAACTAATCTAAAATCAAATTTAATCTTATTTAAAACTAATCTTAATTCCATATCTTTAGCTTCAACTACTTTATGAAATAATACCTTAAATGCCAGCATCTATGAAGTCTGGGTGTTGATTCTAAACTGTCACTCCAAGGTCATATAATGATTGTTTTGAGTCTATTTATTTTCATCTTAGGAACATTTTACATCTATCCACTAATTCATCCATTCATTCATTCATCTTCCAAACCCACTAATCCAGAATAGGGTTATGGGGAAGCTGAAGCTGAAGCTTATCTCAGCAAGCATCAGTTGTAATGAACAAACCATTGACCAGCCCATTGCAGGGTGCACACACATACCCACATGCATACACACACACACACACACAATAAACAACACCAATCCACCTCACTTGGGACCTCATGTATAAAGGTGTGCGTAGAATTCACACTATAACATGGCGTATGGATAAAAGCGGAAATGTGCTTATGCACAAAAAAATCAAGATGCATAAATCTGTGCATACGCCAACTTCCACGTTCTTCTGCTATATAAATCCCAGTCAGCGTGAAAAGTAACACATGTGCACGCGCCTGTTGTCCCGCCCTAACTCCTCCCAGAATTACGCTTCTTTGAAAATACAAATCAATAAAAATAGCCCTTAAGCTCAGCCTTCTGTGAAAAGGCAATGACAAAAGCAAGAGGGAAAATAGAAGAATTTCAGCAAATGTCAAGTGCAGGCAAAGAAAAACATACTATTTGTTTGTTTAAACAGTGGTATAAACAACAAAAGGAAGTTGATCGAGTGACATAGCGTGTCGGAGAAACACGAAAGCTCACGTTCACAAAGTCGCACAGTGCCCAAAATAAAAAAGAAGTTGTCAGATATCAAAGTTGCCATGAAAAGGCGAGCCGTAGCCCACTGTCTGAGTATCATATGAAAGCTTATTAGGGTACAGAGAAAAGAAAATGCACACAGTAGGGAAAAAGCATGAAATGTCAACTTTAATCTCTAAATTTCCACTTTAATCACGTAGTTTATTTTGTCATTAAAGAAGAACATCATAAACTTAAATCTTAAAATCATTTACTAGTTTCTCAATCCCATCGTAACTAAAGTAGCACGTTAAATGCTTTGATTTGTATAAGATCTTCTATGTGCTCTATGTGTGTGAATCACTACGTGCTTCCGGGCTTTCTCTTCCTCCGACAGGACACAGAACCCATTACATTTGTGATATTACAGCTCTTTGAATAATTAAAACACTGAGATGTATACGTGATATCATTTTCATGATGATAGGAGTTAAAGCATGTTATTAAACATGGGAACACGGTGGCGCAGTGATTGTTCATGCCTTACACAAGATGTTTGCTGTGCCGTGTGCTACCTTCGATGAAATACTTTATTGTAGCAGTACTGTCTCTTTCAAACGTACTAACCTCCATTTCCTGTCCTTACTTTTCTTTCTCCAAATACCCAATTGCCACACAATCAGCTCTATAATAGACATTAAGCCATCTGTAAGCTTAGAACGCCGATTCTTCAAAACTTTTAAGGAACATCAAAATATCTTCATAGTATGTGTTTAATTATTCTATCCATCTATCCTTCCAGTGTCGTGTCAGCAAGAATAGAGTGTAAGGCAGGAACAATCCGTGAACGGAGCACAAGTGGCTCACTAACGCTGCGGCACTGTGTAGTTAAAGTTTATCTGTATAATATAATAAAAATATTTTGCTGCATTTCATCTTAACAATGATATCGTCATCATATGTAAATGCGCGCTTTATAAAGTGGCTCAAGTTGTGCAATGTTATAACTGTAGTGCAAGTTTGCAGTGAGGTGATTGTACTAATAAACACTTGATAGACTGATTGAATGCATTTAGAGTTCTTGGGATGAAACTGTTTCTGAACTGTGAGGTCAGTACAGGAAAGGCTCTGAAGCATTTGTCATATGAGAGCAGTTCAATAGACAGCATGGCTGAGTCAGTGTGTGCTTGATGCTGTATACCGATAATTCTCTTTCCGATCAGCTGCTGTACAGCTGTGATTCACAATCAGATACAGTGATATAAATACTTCAAGTGGTGCAGTGACAGTAATATGGAAAATGATGATTCGATGTGGGATCCGAGGTGCAGTCAGAGTAACAACGCTAAAGTAGTTATGGTATTTGGAATAGTTTGACCATTCTGTGGACCATTATATTGTTACAGGTTAATTACAATCAGATGCATTAAACTAATAAACAATATGCGGTTAATATCAGTGTATTTATAAAGCCACGTCAGGGATGTAGATCTAAAAAAGAAAGGATAACCACACAGGAATAGTAGCACTGCTTTGACGCTGGGTGCCGCCAGTCTGCAAAACCGAGCAGAGAACTACGACAGGGTATGAGCTACCATGCAAATGTGCGTGGTTTACGCCAAGTTTAGGATTTATACATCGCGATTTGAACAGGGAAACGTTCTTGCACAACATTTTTGTGCGTACACAGCATTTATACATGAGGCCTCTGATGTTTTTGGGCTTTGAGAGGAAACTGGAGCACCCAGACAGAACCCATGCGGACATGGGGAGAATATGCAAACTCCAGACATGATGTGAACCCTGGTTTTCTTGTTGCAAGTGAGCAACATGACCATTACGTCACCCTAACATTTCCCATATTCAGACCTATTATGACTATTTTGATGATGAACCCATTTTTCATGCTTTTATTTTTTTATGCCTAGACTACTACAATACCTTTTACTGTATTTTTCTTAAAAGTTTGTTGCACAAATTTCAGATGGTGCCAAATTCAGCAGCTTACCTATTGACACACACACACGATTACGAGAGTTTATTACTCAGGTACTGTCTTTTTCACTGGCTTCCAATTGATGGTTACAATTTTAATGTTGATGTTTTTACCTTACATGAAAGTTCACTGACCTGTTCAGCATATTTAATTAGTTATGTACCAAGGAACATTCTGTTGATGTCCATCTTCTGTCTATCCCAAATTACAGATACATAAGTTTCATATGGCGCTTTTCCACTGCATAGTACGGCACGACACGGTTCAGTTCAGCTCACTTTTGGGGCGTTTTCCACTGGTAACAGTACCTGGTACCTGGTCCTTTTTTTAGTACCACCTCAGCCGAGGTTCCAAGCACGCCGAACCGTTACCAAAACGTGACGTGTAAACTCTGCTGGTCACTGATTGGCCGGAGAAAATCGTCATTACTGCGTCACTGGCTATTTTTTTCTTTAAAGGTACACACACGCGGAAGTTTGTGTAGCGTCTCTCCATCGCTGGACGCAGTTTGTTGCATAAGTGGATGAATGTTTCTTCAGACATTCGAAGGTTCTCCAGCCACTGAGTGTTTGTAAAACCGGGAACAATCACATCCCACCACTCTGAGGCACGGTTAAATGTCCAAACAGATGGTCTGTTGCGGCGACTTTTTTGCAAAATGTGGAAGATCTGTAATATACAGAATCAGCATTTTAATGTTACACTGGCAGTTAAGTTCATTTTATGCTTTGCAACAGTGATAAAAGTTAGCTAGTGACGTGCTTTTTTTAGATGCTTACCCTTGCCCGTTGTTGAGCTAAAGTGTTGTCGTTGTCTGCGTGTTGTTGTAAAAGTTCCACGGTGTCACGGCAGTAGAGGCGGCGCAACTATAACGACACGTGAATAATCCCGCCCACTCTAAAGCGGTACTAAACTGCAGTCGAAACGCAAACCGAGCCGAACTGAGCCGAACCAAGGTGAGCTGTACTGAACCGTGCTGTGCCGTACTATGCAGTGGAAAAGCGCCTATAGTCTGTGCCATTATTATTTTGCAAGATATAAAAGTTTCATAGTCTGTGCCTTTAATTATGTTAAACCAAAACTCACTTCAATTAGGCAAATTCAATAATTTGACCTATTTAAATCTGAATTAATGACTTACCTTCTTAAACAAATACGTTTCTTGTTTCTCTCATGGATTGTCCACATACTATATTTATTATGGCCCTGTTTCCTGATATGTTTATATAGTATCATTATTTTTTTCTATCATTTGAGAATACCTAAGATACTTGTGTACAAAAGGGTCACTTAAAAATCATTGAATTTTTGCTGAAATATGCTGTCAATGACCACTTTGGGGCACTGTGTAGAAAATATGGAATAGTAAGTTTTGTACATTTCAGACCAACTAAACTGATTTAAATACATGCCTGTAGTATTTATACAGCCTGAGAGGCCAGAATTCCAAGTAAGAATTACAGGAGAGCAGTGAAAGCACTTATTTAAAAATAAACATATAAGTGCTGAACTTCCACCCATAGTTCAAGTTCAAAGTTTATTGTCATGTGCACAGTAAGGAAACATGTTTCCCTGTACTATAAAGTTCTTTCTTTGCTGTCCACACCAAATGACAAAACCAACGTATAAAGATAAACATAAATAATAAGTAGCAGATTTATAATAAGTAACAGAGGCAGCATAAAGTATAAAAACAGAATAGAAATATAAAGTGTAATGTGCAGGTAGGTGTGTGATGGACAAGTCAAATACAGTTGTGTGAGGTAGATAGAATGAGGTGAACCATGGTTATAAACTCCAGTCAGTTATTTATAAATCTATTTATAAATCTGTGTTTTTTTTATTAAAAATCTCCTCAGTTCTTATGTGTTTATGTGTTTCTGTTTCATTTACCATTTGGTTTAGTGTGCCTGGTGTCTTTGGGTTTTTATTGTATAGCACTTTGGTCAGCCTTGATGTTGTTTTTGTTGTTTGAGAAATTAATTCACGCTTTTGTTTTCAGTAGACTAGATTACTGTAACGCACTCCTCTCAGGACTACCCAAAAAAGACATAAATCATTTGCAACGAGTGCAGAATGCAGCTGCTAGAATCCTAACTGGGAAAAGAAAATCCGAACACATTTCTCCAGTTTTGATGTCACTACACTGGTTGCCTGTGTCATTCAGGATTGACTTTAAAATACTGCTTATGGTTTATAAAGCCTTAAATAATCTCGCTCCATCTTATATATCGGAATGCCTGACACGTTATATTCCAAATCGTAACCTTAGATCTTCAAATGAGTGTCTCCTTATAATTCCAAAAGCTAAACTTAAAAGAAGTGGTGAGGCGGCCTTCTGCTGCTATGCACCTAAAATCTGGAATAGCCTGCCGATAGGAATTCGCCAGGCAAATACAGTAGAGCAATTTAAAACACTGCTGAAAACACATTACTTTAACATGGCCTTTTTATAACTTCACTTTAACATAATCCTGATACTCTGTATGTTCAATTCTTCATAATAACTATTCATGGTGGCTCTAAAATCCGTACTGACCCCTACTCTCTTCTGTTTCTTTTTCCGGTTTTTTGTGGTGGCGCTGCGCCACCACCACCTACTCAAAGCATCATGATGCTCCAACAATGATGGACTGAAAGCCAGAAGTCTACGTGACCATCATCATCAGGTCCTTCCATGAAAATATGATGATTTATGTTAGGTATAATGCCCAGAGGGGACTGGGCGGTCTCTTGGTCTGGAACCCCTACAGATTTTATTTTTTCTCCAGCTTTTGGAGTTTTTTTTTGTTTTTTCTGTCCACCCTGGCCATCGGACCTTACTCTTATTCTATGTTAATTAATGTTGACTTATGTTTATCTTTTATTGTGTCTTCTATTACTCTATTCATTTTGTAAAGCACTTTGAGCTACATTTTTTTTTGTATGAATATGTGCTATATAAATAAATGTTGATTGATTGATTGATTTTTAAAGTGCTTTATAAATAAATACATAAAATAAATAAATAAATTTATGAGTCTAACTACTAGTCATAGCTAACTACTGCTGTATTCATAAGTTTGACCAGAGGCACATTTCTGAATGTGGGGCTAATTTAGTGTCTTTCTGCTTTTTTTATGTTTATACATATACTCTTCCCTGTAAATTATTTTGTCTGTTTAAACTGAGGTGTTACTGAAGAATATGTGGTGATCCATTGCTGTTCAGCTGTTTACATAAATTTAGATGGTGTGTCTGTGGTGGTTGTGCTTAAAAAAATGTGGCCTTACATTTCAGAAATGTTTGTTATAAGGTAATAAAGGTTGTGTAACAAAAATAAATAATACTTAATTTCTGTCATTACACAGTCAGTTCAGGTAGATTACATCATGGTATATGTGCAAATATACTTCATATTTCTAAATAATTATAATGTCCTGTAACAGTATTTCCTATTAGTCAACAGCACTTGTATAAAGGCATACTGCACAGAATATAGTGTACCTTTAAAGAAGTGCTTCTTTTTGTATGGCTCCTTGTAGTATGGCAAAATTCTTTGCATCCACAAGGGGGAGCAATAATCCATGAGTAAATTAAAATACCTTTCAGAAAGTCATGGTGTCACAATCCCTCCTTATCCATTAAAAGCTGTTTGGTGTACTTCCAGATGGACTTAAAGTGGAGGAGGACAAACAAACTGTAATTGCCTTTATTACACTATTGGCACCTAGAGTTATCTTACTCAACTGGAAGAATCCCAATCTTCCATTTCTTTCAAGTCAATGGGAAACTGATATTATATACTATTTGAAATTGGAAAAAATCTAATTCTCCCTCGGAGGATCTGAACAAAACCTTTTCAAAACCTGGCAGGATCTAATCAATAACATTTTGGAATAAGCATTTAAATTGAGGAAGCAGATTCTCTCCCCTCTTTTTTATTCTATTTTTTAATCATATATTAATTTATCTATTTACTTATTTTTACTAGTTTAGTTTAACTCTGTTAGCCTAGCCCTCTTTCTCATGGGTGGAGGTTGATTTGTTCCAAACCTAGTTTTGTTAAACTTGGCTTGCTTGTATGGAATTTTACTTGATTTTAATAAAATATTAAAAAAAAAAATAAAACAAAATGTTTACAGGAGAAAACGCAGCAGGGACTGTGGGGATGAGAAACACAAAACATATTATTATCTCAGAAAACAGCAGCTAAAAATTACAAAGTGCATCTTTCCCCTTTAGCTTCTTTTACATGGTAGAAATGCCTATTCATGCGAGTGAGGATGAAGATTTTTACATAGGTCCCTGGAGTTGTGCTGATGTCGGGCTCAGGGGTGTCCCAAAGACCAGTGTGTAGCTCCCGGAAAAATATCAACATGGCAGGTGTGAAGCCAGTGGACTCCTAGACAACAGAGTGATAAGTGCATAGCAAGGCAGGAGGATGTTGGTCCCAGCCCTTCTGATGCTCTGCCATGAAGATAAAAAGCAAGATAAACAAGGTTCTGTTAAATTGATCCATAAGACAATCAATCTGAGGGTGCTGCAACATGGTGCGAGTTTTGTGGTTATGGAGGAGCTAAATGGCTGGTCAATAAGCGTTTTAACATACAGGTGCCGGTCATAAAATTAGAATATCATGACAAAGTTGATTTATTTCAGTAATTCCATTCAAAAAGTGAAACTTGTATATTAGATTCATTCATTACACAGAGACTGATGTATTTCAAATGTTTATTTCTTTTAATTTTGATGATAATAACTGACAACTAATGAAAGTCCCGAATTCAGTATCTCAGAAAATTAGAATATCAATTAAGACCAAGACCAAAAGGATTTTTAGAAATGTTGGACAACTGAAAGGTATGAACATGAAAAGTATGAGCATGTACAGCACTCCATATTTAGTTGGGGCTCCTTTGGCCTGGATTACTGCAGCAATACGGCGTGGCATGGAGTTGATCAGTCTGTGGCACTGCTCAGGTGTTATGAGAGCACATGTTGCTCTGATAGTGGCCATCAGCTCTTCTGAATTGTTGGGTCTGGCGTATTGCATCTTCCTCTTCACAATACCCCATAGATTTTCAATGGGGTTAAGGTCAGGCTAGTTTGCTGGCCAATCAAGAACAGGGATACCATGGTCCTTAAACGAGGTACTGGTAGTTTTGGCACTGTGTGCTGGTGCCAGGTCCTGTTGGAAAATGAAATCTGCATCTCCATAAAGTTTGTCAGCAGCAGGAAGCATGAAGTGCTCTAAAACTTCCTGGTAGATGGCTGCGTTGACCTTGGACCTCAGAAAACACAATGGACCAACACCAGCAGATGACATGGCACCCCAAACCATCACTGACTGTGGAAACTTTACACTGGACCTCAAGCAACGTGGATTCTGTGCCTCTCCTCTCTTCCTCCAGACTCTGGGACCTTGATTTCCAAAGGAAATGCAAAATTTACTTTCATCAGAGAACATAACTTTGGACCACTCAGCAGCAGTTTTGTCTTTAGCCCAGGTGAGACGCTTCTGACGCTGTCTCTTGTTCAAGAGTGGCTTGACACAAGGAATGCGACAGCTGAAACCCATGTTTTGCATACGTCTGTGTGTGGTGGTTCTTGAAGTACTGACTCCAGCTGCAGTCCACTCTTTGTGAATCTCCCCCACAGTTTTGAATGGATTTTGTTTCACAATCCTCTCCAGGGTGCGGTTTTCCCTATTGCTTGTACACTTTTTTCTACCACATCTTGTCCTTCCCTTCGTCTCTCTATTAATGTGCTTGGACACAGAGCTCTGTGAACAGCCAGCCTCTTTAGCAATGACCTTTTGTGTCTTGCCCTCCTTGTGCAAGGTGTCAATGGTCGTCTTTTGGACAACTGTCAAGTCAGCAGTCTTCCCCATGATTGTGTAGCCTACAGAACTAGACTGAGAGACCATTTAAAGGCTTTTGCAGGTGTTTGGAGTTAGCTGATTAGAGTGTGACTGCTGTCACTGTCCTGTTCCACTGACAGACTGAGGAGATCATTCCTCCCCTACACTATGCGACTCTTCAGTTCCACTCGGGGGGGTTAAACGTTAACATTATACAAAGTTATTGTCTGTGATACCTGCATTTTTATCACTCTTTAATTTAATATAGTTTTAGCAAAAGTTAGACCTCTTATATCTTTGAAAGATGCTGAGAAATTAGTTCACGCATTTGTTTTCAGTCGACTAGATTACTGTAATGCACTCCTCTCAGGACTACCCAAGAAAGACATAAATCGTTTGCAACTAGTGCAGAATGCAGCTGCTAGAATCCTAACTAAGAAAAGAAAATCCGAACACATTTCTCCAGTTTTGATGTCACTACACTGGTTACCTGTGTCATTCAGGATTGACTTTAAAATTCTGCTTATGGTTTATAAAGCCTTAAATAATCTCGCCTCATCTTATATATCAGAATGTCTGACACGTTATATTCCAAATCGTAACCTTAGATCCTCAAATAAGCGTCTCCTTAGAATTCCAAGAACAAAGCTTAAAAGAAGTGGTGAGGCGGCCTTCTGCTGCTATGCACCTAAAATCTGGAATAGCCTGCCAATAGGAATTCGCCAGGCTAATACAGGAGAGCATTTTAAAACACTGCTGAAAACATATTATTTTAACATAGCTTTTTTATAACTTCAATTTAACTTAATTTAACTTAATCCTGATACTCTGTATGTTCAATTCATCATAATAACTATTCATGGTGGCTCTAAAATCCATACTGACCCCTACTCTCTCTTCTGTTTCTTTTTCCGGTTTCTTTGTGGTGGTGGCCTGCGCCAACTCCACCTACTCAAAGCTTCATGATGCTCCAACAATGATGGATGGATTAAAAGGCAGAAGTCTACGTGACCGCCATCATCATCAAGTCCTTCCGTGAGAACCCTAAATCCAAAGAGGACTGTTTCATTTATGTTAGGTAGAATGCCCAGAGGGGACTGGGCGGTCTCATGGTCTGGAATCCCTACAGATTTTATTTTTTTCTCCAACCGTCTGGAGTTTTTTTGTTTTTTCTGTCCCCCCTGGCCATTGGACCTTACTCTTATTCTATGTTAATTAATGTTGACTTATTTTGTTTTCTTATTGTGTCTTTTATTTTTCTATTCTTTATTATGTAAAGCACTTTGAGCTACTGTTTGTATGAAAATGTGCTATATAAATAAATGTTGTTGTTGTTGTTGTTATCAGTATGCTGCTGCCGGAGTATGTGAATTTCCCCTTGGGATTAATAATGTATCTATCTATCTCTCTCTCTCTCTCTCTCTCTCTCTCTCAAGGAGACTTGAAAAGATGACCATCTTTCCCCTATTTTTAACCTGATGAAACTGAGGCACTTACTATATATTTGCTTGATGGATCAGCCACTGACAAAACTCTCAAGGACAGATATGAACAAAAGATATTTTTGCATACTGATTATGTTCTGCTCTATATACCTGACCTGGATTCATCACTTTGACAAGTGTTACATGTGATGTACGAGTTTCAGAATTTTTTTTTGGTTTAAGAGCATATTATTGCTCATTACTAAGTCTATGCATAAGAATAAATGTAAAACTTTCAGTTTGCTGCTTCTCATTAATTTAAATGCTATATGTTGATGTCACAATAATATAATTTGATGTATTAAATTATGTTTTTGTTATAGGTAGAAATGTATATTTATAACAAACTGCTCTTCTGGGCCTAATTAAGTAAAAACTGATGATGTCCTCAGTAGAACAGATTAGGCAATGCACTCTTCATCTGTGGTTTACTTGTCATTTTATATATAACAGGTTAATGGAATATCATAAAAATGTACAATCACAACCAACCATTATTTTATTAAATTTGTTTTTATAGTGAGCGCCACTCCCTGGGTGTTTTACAAGTACATACTTAAAGTACAGTTGTTTATAATTGCTTTGAATGGGTAAAACACAAGCAAGTTAAGTAACCTGAAAAGAGTAACACTGTAACTCAAAGTTGAGGACTGAAAAGGCAGCCTTGGGTTTTAAACTGGAATTACTCAGGCAGTAGATTACACTGCCTTAAAATGTAAGAGAAAAACTTTTTATGAAACACTGAAATTCATTTAATACCCCCATCCATCCATTCATTCACTTTCCAAATCTGCTTATCCAGAGCAGAGTAGCCAAAGTCTATCTCAGAAAGAATTGGGTACAAGCCAGGAGCAATCTGATAGGGTGCCAGCCTATCTCAGAGTGAACACACACACACACCCTACAACACACTACAGCCAATTTAACAATGTTAGTTCAATGTCAGTTCAACTGTCTTTACACTGTGGGAGGAAACATCAATACAAACTTTAAAACAAATTACTAATTTTGTTATAGTAAATGCACAAAATATTTTTTTCCCAGTTTTTACATTTTCTTTTTAACTTTAGGCAGCATCAGTGTTTGAGTGAAGTTTATGTTGCCCCCAGATTACTCCCACATTTTGCTGTCACCCAGGAAATATTTCCTCATCTATAAATCACAGGGTCTTGCTTGCGTGTAATTAACATGAGTGTATTTCAAAAAATAAGGCTTTTAATATACATGTTTGAAATACTGATAAACAGGATATCTCAGTCTGCTGACAAAGCCAAAAATTATAGAATTACATTCATTGCAACTGCAACATTGATACTTTTATTTATTATGGTTCCAGTTAAATTTTCTATTTTAGTGACAGAAAAAAACAATCTACAATGATTAAACTAAGGTTATATGGTGCTTTATAACCAAAAATGTTCTTAATTTTTATTAAAATTGTAGTACAAAACAGACAGCTATTTCTAAACTGTTAGCATTAAACCTAAACTGAATTATTTCTAAAAGAGATAAATAAAAGCATTTCCATCATATAAAAATAAATCAGATATTACAAGACACCAAAACCCACAACTAAAATACACAGTCAGACCTTATTATTTTATATATTCTTGCATCCTAGAAACGCAACTCACTTAATCATACGGAGATGATTTTCCTGTTCATGACACTTGGTACAGCATAGCTTTACATACTGCAGTGTGCCTTCAAAAATAAGGCTACGGAAAACTGACAGAATGCTTTAAATCACATTCAGAAGTATCCAGATTTGGAAAAGCAGCAAATATTGCATCTGTTTTTTTCCAACAGTAATCATTTTCTACCTTATCTTTAATTCAAATTACAGATATCATAATTGAAGTTTCAAATCATCATGAATTTTGTAGTGACATGTTTCAAAAGTAAAAATGAGGATGATTTTTGTTTTGATCCATCCATTCATCATTAAATTTTCTTAATCTAGTTTTGGGATGTTGGAGCTGTAGTAGTGCTGGGAGAATTTAATGATTTAATTGATTACTTAGAATTTATATTTTGAAGAAATTTGCTAATAAGAAAATCATGATTTAAATAATTATGCAATAGTTAAGAAAATTATTAAATATTTCCAATTGTTAATGCATAATGCAAGGCTAATATGCACTATAAAAATACATGAAGAACGTGAACCATACATGACCATTTGCGTTCTGGCTCGTGTTGCTTCCCAGCAAGTTTGTGTGCTAGGCTAGCATGTAGCTGGCTAGCTAAGCTGCACTGCTAAGTGAACATGGAGGTAAGTAGTGATTCTCTGGTAGTTGATGAGGCAATTCAAAAGAAAGGCAGTAATGTGAAATCTATTGTGTGGAATTGGTTTGGATATCAGAAGTCTGATATTGAACAGACAGACCCATGTTTACAGAAAGACCATGGCCACTAGAAGTAGAAGTACAACTAATTATTTCATACATACATACATTATAATTATTCCTTAGATAATATTATGTACACTATTTTGTATATTGATGAATAAAATAAAGTAAGTAATATGTATAACTTCATCCTATGTAAATGTCTTTCAGGGACAGCCACATGGGGCTGGAATAGCTGTAAACCTTTGTTTGCCCTCGAATGTTAGAAATAAGAAATGTCTAATGACACCAGCATGTCACACTGGATCATTAAACTAGTGGCATTTGGAAAAGAAAAAAAACATACTCACTTGATTTTTGGAATAGTTGTGAAAAAAGAAAGTTATAGCAGCTTTGACCCACTAAGTGATTTACTGTATGCCTAGTATTCAAAATATTATGACTCTACAACTTGTGATCTTTATTTACCAGTAATAAAACAGTTATTTTCATACTTTTCTGCTGTACATTCTGTTTTGTAGTTCTAGTAATATGTCTTCAGTGGTCTGAGATAATGAAACAGCAGATGTTTTTATATACTGTACTCTATTACCTTGTTTTCTCTTGTCTTTGTGTTTCAAATGTACTTCACACAGCCAGTTTCCTTTCAGTTGTAAAAGGGAAATGGACACTTAGTCAGTAATTATTTTTTTTCTCCAGCCTTTGGAGTTTTTTTGTTTTTTGTTTTTTCTGTCCACCCTGGCCATCGGACCTTACTTATTCTATGTTAATTAATGTTGACTTATGTTTATTTTTTATTGTGTCTTCTATTTTTCTATTCTTCATTTTGTAAAGCACTTTGAGCTACATTTTTTGTATGAAAATGTGCTATATAAATAAATGTTGCTGTTGTTGCTGCTGTTGCTGCTAAAAAAATAAAATCATTTTCTTAAATACCAACTTCCTATGATGAACACTAAACCATGTCACTTTACATATGATATTTTTCTACAACAACAGGACAAGCAGGTTAAGAGATCTGCTCAGAATCACATAGTTAGTTAGTGGAAAGGACTGTGATAGTTACTCTGACCAAGGGTTCATCTCTGGCTTTAGTTTTGCAACTGTTTATTCATGTATGTTCCAGTTTTTTAATGAACTCTTTTGTGTGTTATATATCTGAATATGTTTTTGTTTCTTTTTGTATGTTGTAGTTATTTAATTAGTATTGTCTCATCTATTAATAAATTTGCATTAATGTTAATTCTGTTAATTACTGTAGTAGTATATGTTGAGCTGAAGGAGGCAGTGCCACCTGACATAGCATCCTCAGCTTTTATAAAGATGTATAGCAGCCTAAGCTTAAGACCTAAGGGACAAATGTTGCTTATGTTGTCTGGCATTCACTCTTGGCTTTAGAATACTGCTTTATGCAATTTCTCATTCAATTTTTCTGGTTTTTAATTTTTTGTTCTTGTTTAAGGTTATGCTATTTGGATTTGGTAATTTTTTAAGATGTCTATTTTCATCTATTCATTCATCTGTTCATCGGGAAATGTGTGGATGACTGCGTACCCACTGTATGTCTGTACGCGTATTTCCCAACTATAAGCCCTGAATGTGTGCTGAAGTATGCCGGTAGATCCGTGAGCGCAGCAGTGCATTTCACTCCAGAGCTACACTGGCATACAAAAAGAGCAGGTATGATCTCTGAAAAGCCATTAAATATGCAAAGCACCAGTACGCACACAAACTGGACTCTCAGTTTAATAGCACAGCAGATGCTCGTCAGATGTAGCAGGGTATTCAACTGATCACGGACTACAAACCCCGGACACACGTGGCCACAGCTACCAATGCTTCACTCCTGGGCGAGTTGAATGTGTTTTTCACTCGCCCCAAGCTCACTAACACGAACAGGCCTTGGATTCTGGCAGTGCCGCAAGACTCCATCCTGAGGCTCTCCGAGGATGATATGAGGAAGACTTTTTCCCGACTCAGCATTTGCAAAGCACCCAGCCCTGACGGAGTTCTCAGGTTGCGTTTTAAAAACATGTTGCGACCAGCTAGCTGCTGTCTTTATGGATATTTTTAACACATCTCTGAGAGTTTCATCTGTCCCCACCTGCTTAAAGCACACAGCCATCATCCCTGTCCCAAAGAAAAATAGTCTGCCCTAATGATTACGGCCCAGTAGCACTTACTCCAATAGCCATGAAGTGCTTTGAGAGGCTGGTGCTAGAACACATCAAGGACGTCATCCCTGACAGTCTGGACCCCCTCCAGTTTGCCTACCGTTGCAACAGGTCCACTGAGGATGCCATCTCCATAACACTTCACACCACCTTGTCTCATCTGGAGAACAAGAACTGTTATGCCAGGCTGCTGTTTGTGGATATCATTCCATCCCAGCTCATCGCTAAACTCCAGGATCTGGGGCTTAGCTCTTCACTGTGCAACTGGGTACTGGACTTCCTCACAGGCAGACCTCAGCAAGTGCATATTGGTGGAAAAACCTCCTCCATCATCACCATCAACACTGGAACCCCACAGGGCAGTGTGCTGAGCCCCCTGCTTTACTCTCTCTACACCCATGACTGTGTAGCTAAGCACAGCTCTAACATCATCCTCAAGTTTGTTGACGATACCACTGTAATAGGTCTGATCAGCGAGGACGATGAGACAGCCTACAGGTAGGAGGTCAGACTCTTGGCAGAATGGTGTCAGGACAACAACCTCACCCTCAACGTTAGCAAAACTAAGGAGATGATTGTGGATTTCTGCAAACAGGCAACAGAGCACAGTCCCATCTAAATTGGAGGTGAGGCTATGGAGCAGGTCAGCAGCTTTATGTTTCTCGGAGTCACCCTCACTATTGACCTTAAATGGTCAAGTCACACTGCAGCAGTAGTCAAGAAAGCCCAACAATGCCTCTACTTCCTCAGGAGACTGAGTAAGGCCTGCATATCCACCACAACCGTGTGCAGAATCTACAGGTGTACTGTGGAATCCATCCTGACAGGATGCATCACATCCTGGCATAGCAACTGCTTAGTTCAGGACTGCAGAGCTCTGCAGTGTGTGGTGAATACAGCACAGCAAATCACAGGCACACAGCTCCCTGCGATCCATGAAATTAACCCTACACGCTGTCTCAGGAAAGGGGACCCCAGCCACCCTGCATTGTCACTTTTCACCCTCCTCCCATCTGGGAAGTGACTAAAGTCTATTTGGACGCACACCTCCAGGTTCAGGGACAGTTTCTACCCAACTGCAATCAGACTCATGAACAATCAGTAACCTTGTGTCATCTCCACTGCTACCTGCACATATACTTCTGCCACCGTCTCTATTTATTAATAGGATTCTGGTTTTATTTATTTATATTCATTTATTTATTGTGTGTTTTTTTTGTCTGTGTTTACTGTCTGTGGGGACACATGCAAGCAAGCATTTCATTGTACATGGTACCTGTACACTTGACAATAAAGAATTGAAATTTAATATTTTTAAAATAAATTATCAATATTATTTTTTAGGCCAGGAGCATCCATGGGTTTTCCTTTCCCTTTTTTGAGGACTGACTGAATGTTTTGTGGTTGCAGGTACAAGCCTAGTTATGTTTCTGGTCTGGTCACTTGACAAAGTAAAGAAACGGGCGGAGAGCAGCAAAGCGGCCGTAAAAGACCCCTTAGCGGGGGAAAGGGTGGAGCTGATCAAATTCCCGAGATGTTTCAGGTCTCAAGAAGACAGGCAACCAGGAGGACGTCGGCGGTGCTACAACTGTCGGCAACATGGACACGTGTGGCAACGTTGTCCCCGGAGGACAGGGGAGCAGTGGGGTAGAAGATACACCGTTCCCCCAAGGTTCGCTGGGGAGTCTAGACAACGCAGCCAAGGTCCGGATGACGCGTCCCCCTGGAGGAGGACGTCCCTCGCGGGGATCGACGCTGCGCCCCAGTTGTTGTCGCTAAGGGGAACTGTGGTGGACTGCCGGCATTTTACTCCGGCCCTCACCCCCAGGCCGACAGGAGAAGCTCTCTCGACAGCATGCTCATGCCCCGAGTTCCAGCAGGGCATCATGGACTATGTAGTGTTTATACACAGCCCTGCTGGATACCTTGGGAGGACCCCCTGTAGGGGGGCTCGTAGGCCCGCATGTGCCCTATAACCCGGGAGTACGTCATAGTCATGTGACAGGAAGAAACAACGTGCTCCCAGGGTGAAGAAAAGGACTGTTTACCCTGACCCGGAAGGAATAAGGAACTGTGGACTGATGGGACAGGAACACCTCCGGATCAGGGGCTATAAAAGGACTATGGGCCAGTCCAGACACTGAGCTGAGCTGGGAGGTAGGAGGGCTAAGTGTCTGGGTGAGGAGGAAAGAGTATTAGTTGTAGTTTATTTGTGATTTATGAGTGTGGAGTGGAGGGTGCTTGGTGCACTGTGTAATAATAAACATAATAGTTATTATACTTTCACCTGGAGTTCAGAGTGGTACCTGAGGGTGTTAGAGGTGGACCACGCCTCTATCTGCTACAACACACATATATACAAATATATATATATACAAATATATATATATATATATATATATATATATATATATATATATATATATATATATATATATATATATATATATATATATATATACAAATATATATATATATATACAAATATATATATATATACAAATATATATATATATATACAAATATATATATATATATATATATATAAATATAAATATATATATAAATATAAATATATATATAAATATATATATATATATATACACACACACACAGTACACCCCCAAAATTTGCGGGGGTTACGTTCCTAGAGCACCCGCGAATTGTAAAAAAAAAAAGCGAATTTTGGATGTGGTTAAAAAAAATGCCTATTTTTATAGTTTAAACCCTAAATATGCCCCCAGAACACTTTAATTTAATTTCAAACTCAGCTTAATACATTACCTAAGAATAAAGAATGTAAAGGTAAACTTGTATACTGTTGTGTACTGCTATGTCTCCCGCAGTGCTAGAATGTAAAATACCAATGTATACCACTATATGTACTGTAATTCATGCAAGCGTGTTTTCATTGCCAGAAGCCTTAGAAGGTGCAGGCCGTTTTGGCAGCATCTTGGGGCTTTAACCCTTAAACTGCCACATACCTTGGGTTTAATGCATCCCTGGATGCCAAATACTTTTTTTGCTGCTCTTTTTAAGTAAAAATCACAATTCACAAAGAAAAAGTTACATTTTAATGGAACACATTTTTTTTCATGCAAAGAGCATCACAATTACTGCAACACTGATCATTTTACACACTGCTAATGAACTGTAAAAACTATTTTAAAAACTACTGGAACAATATGTACAAGGTGCAACTGATGCCGTACATGAAATTCAGTAAATCACTGAGCCAACTGCGCTGATGCTTGCAGACTAGTCTAGTGCAGCGGCTCAATAACAGAGACAGTGAGGCTGCAGGGTGTCATGCTTGGGTCACAGAATTGCATAGAAACACAGGAGATTGTAGAGACAGCAACTTTATTCAAACACTTCAAACAAACATGTCTCTTTCAGAAGTAAAATGAGCTCAGTATGCAGTTAGTTCTCGTTTAAAGAATAGACAAACATCATAGGGAGCCCAACAGGAGCAGAGGATGTCTGGGGGAGGAGAGAGAAACAAAGCAATCAGCCACAAAGGATAGGTGCTGTTCAGGCTTTTAAGTAGGCGTAGCGTCACGCGAGAAGCATATCACGCGACAGAGCAGCGGCAAGTAAGCCCAGCAAAGTAAGACAACAATGTGAAGGTAGTCTATCAGTGTTTTTAAGAGGGTTTTTTTGAAGAGTGTCCATGTCTTCTAGGGGTGCGTTCAGCCACCCTGCTCACAAGGGACTGCCAGTGGTCATGAGCTGGCTGCTCAACGAATGTACGGCACTGACTGATCAGCTTCTGTGTGCTCGCAAATAGCATTGGGAAATGACTATAGCCGGTTGTGGCGGTTTAAGGGTTAAGTGGAACAAAACGGAAAACACAAGAACACTCAGCTGGAGATGCATCACAATCAATCAGCAGCAAGGAGAAATGAAAAATGTTGTAGCAGTCTGGTGCCGCTAAGATTTACACCGCCGAGAAGACGACGATTTATTTATTTTTATGGTGGAGATTCTAGGGATGCACCCAGCCTTGGCCCAACCCGCATGCACTCACAAACAGAGACAAAAACAAAGCAAACCGGTAATCAAACAGCAAATAAAGAATGTAAAGAAAACAAATGAAAACAACGATACCACCCCTGTTCCCCTTATGATGATTACACACTAAATACAACAAAGCACAAACAAAACACACACAATAAATCATGAAAAATGTTCATGAAAAATGGCAATGGATGAATATATGTATATGATATATGTATATATGTATATATTGTGGACTTGAACCCGGACACACACAGATGGACATCTTATGTTCACCCAACACACGTTTATTTTACAATTATTTACAATAATGATCTTAGTGCACTTCCCAGTGCCTCCAGCACCGCTCCCCCAAATGTCCAGGCCTCACAGTCTTTGTGCCTCTCACGTGGCCGCCTCCCGTCCTCTCTCTAGCTCCGTCCTCTTCCACCCGTGTTCCAAAATTGACTGAAGGGAGGCGGCCCCTTAAATAGGAACCCGGATGGGCTCCAGCTGCTTCCCGACACTCCTCCGTAGCCACGCCCCAGTGTGGCGGAAGTGCCGGCTGCGCACCCGGAAGCTGTCCGGGTGTCCCCTGTCGTCTTCCCCCCAGCACTTCGTGTGGCGGAAGTGCTGGGCTCCAGGGATATTCAGGCACCGGGGCGCCGCCTGGAGGTGGCCACGGGTCCCTACAGGGCTGGGCTTCCAAGCCCTTTACCCAAGGCCCCCAACATAACCAGGGCGGACGCCTCGAGTCTGGAGGAGGCACAAGCCTATATATATATAATAATAATAATAATAATAAAAGTGGAAAAAAGAAAGAAAATCAAAATAAGAAGAAAACAATTATGAAATAAACCTAAGAAGAATAATATATCTCAAACATTCAAAATCCATAATTTCAATAATAAATCCTTCATCCCAAAACTAAGACACAAACCAGTGAACAGAAATAAAAATGTAAACCCTAACAAAAAGGGAGTTGCACAAAAGTAGCTGGAGAACACAGCTGCAAGTACCCCAGCAATAACTACAGCCATAATGACTGTAGGATCATGTGGCCTGAAAACTAATCAGAGATTCTTTCCCTGAAAACAAACAAGACAAATGGCAAAGGACACAAGTAAACACAAGTAAAACCTAAAAACACCACAAGTTAGCAAGAATAAATAACAAAAAATATGAAACGAGAAACAGAATGAAGTCTTAATACCTGGAAAGAATAGTCTAAGAGACAGAATTCCCTTGTGAATAAGCATATTTTGGTATTTCGGATTGATTAAATTGTATGTTTTCAGTATTTAATCTTGCAGGTCATAACCTCCAATAAAATAAACAGCATTGTTTATTGCTGTTATCTTGGCACCGGAGAGGGGTGACATAATGCATTTTGGTAAAACAAATAAGTAAGATTTTCACTGTACTCTGTATACCTGACAATATGCTTAATTTTATTTTTTTTTGCATTCATTTCAGTTTTCCAAAACCAAGAAAATGTGGGAAAGTATTTTTAAACTTATGCTGTTATACTTTAATCAGTGTGTCATTTAATTATTTCTAACAATCACTTTACCAATTGAGAGCAGCAGAATTGTATTAGTAGTTTTTTGTTGTTTTAACAGATTTGAATATGAACCAAAACACAATTCAACTATCTGTACTGATATAGTAATACTTGTACAACTCAGTGCCCTGCTCAAAGAATGCCAGACCAAGAAATGCATTCCCCGCCCCAACTTACTTTTGGCATTCAAGGCCTGCATATTCTTCTCCACAATAAAGGAAACAAAAATAAAACTGAAGGAGTAGACACCACACAAATGCAAAAATAAAGGAAAATTCTAAGGTTATGTGGAAAGTAAAGTAAATAAAAGTCTCATGACTAAACTTTAAGGCTGAGCTGCCTTTCCTCACAAACCAGTTCACCCTCTCAATTTTAGAAATTCCTTCCAATTCTGGCTGCAAAATTCTCAACCACAAAACCAACATCCCACTTTCTTTCATAAAACAAAATTATCCTTTTCCCCCAACTTTCACATTTATATATTTATTTACTTAGAAGATGCTGGGACAGAGTGGTGGCTCTGTGCCAGCAATTGGAAGGTTGCTGGTTCGAATTCTGTAAATGCCAGAAGTAATTCCACTCATTTGGGCCTTAACCTGTCAGTGCTCTGTCCTGGGCAAGATGTTAACCTGCATCCAGCCCTAAAAGCAGGTCCTCCAACCTGCAGGGAAAACTTGGTTGGTGGCAGGATTGGCACTCTAGCCACTGTTAAAAACCTCACACACTGTTCTATTCCTTTTGAACTGGCGTGGTACTATGAAGTCACCCTTTGCACGGCTGTGCACGGGTTCTAATTTGGGATCCTAAGGAGGTTTGTTTGGTGGGTGCGGCAATGAGTTGTATAATACAAGGTCCCAAACTGTCTCTTTCTCTCTCTGGTGCAATGGTAGCCTTTCCTGTCACACAGATCCTGGAGACTGGGCTTAAATATTAGCTCTGCCTCTGTGGAGCTATTATATTTTTCTTGTGCCTGCACAGGGTTTTTCAACGGTTTCCCGTCTATATTGGCAACTCTGAATTGGTCTGGTACAAGTATACCATGCAATGAATGGGCATCCTGTCCAGAATATTTGCTATCTTGTGTCAATGCTGTCAGAATGGACCCCATCCTCTCATGAATGCATTAAGAGCTTTAGGAAATAGAAATATAGATGGCTTTATTTAGATTATGCTTTTATCCAGAAATAATTCTACAAATATACAAA
Source organism: Polypterus senegalus (assembly GCF_016835505.1). Taxonomy (NCBI): domain Eukaryota; kingdom Metazoa; phylum Chordata; class Cladistia; order Polypteriformes; family Polypteridae; genus Polypterus; species Polypterus senegalus. The sequence continues at coordinate 65,151,211 of NC_053154.1, read as the reverse complement.
TCACAGTGATACATGAACTTCAAGCCTTTCTACAAATAGAGCATTGACAATTTAAGTGAGTTACTTAGGGCCACACAATGCTGTATATCAGCTCTTGGGATTGAACTAGAACCACTGTGGAATACAGCCTAATATTTTTAAAGAGAACCTATTTTGGTATCATTTAAAATGGCAATTAAAATTTGGATATTTTTATATATTTTTCTGACATTTTCCTAATGACAGGACAGCACATGCACAAAGGGATGACTCATTGTGTTTTTCCTCAATCTAAAATGAGTGTTCTTATACGGTAAGGTTAAAAAAAACACCCATCTCTGTACACATACACAAGCAGCTAGAGGTAAATTAGACTTTGCTTAAAAGTAATATCAACTGTTTTAAGGACTCCGTCCTTAATTCAGTTTGTGCAACCAGCAACCACACCATACCCCAGTAATGGCTGTGATGGATCTCAGTGTGGGTTTATCTTGTGTCTCAGCATTTATTAATCTCTGGTAGTCCTCCTAAGTTATATTTAGGTACATCTATGGAATGCAATTTAGAGCCCCTTATCATATGTAATGCAACTATAATCACACATAACACTCTCCTTATTAACATAACATTCTTAAACCATTTAATCCAGTTCAGGGTTGAGGAGTTGCTGGAGGCAGTCTTGGGCAGCATTTGGTGCAAGACAAGAAATAGCCCTTAAAAAGGCACCTGTCCATCTAAAAATACACTCACACCAGGCCATTTCTGAGTTGCCAATCGAGCAAACACATCTTTAGGGATTTTGGAACAAAAGTGGAGTATCTGGAGGAAAACCAGCATATGAATAATTTAATACATAAGGTAAATTGGTATGTTCTCTATGTTTTCCAGTTCTTCAACTATCTTAAAGTAAGGCATCCCCTTAAATTTCAGTAAACTAATATCCAGTGCTCACATTAATGGAATCACATTAATGTTTTCTTAACCAGTTATGAACAAAAGTTCAAATTGATTTTTTTTTTAAATTTGAGATAATATACTGTAGAACATTACTTCCCTACTAAGTTTGAGAGTGTAGATTAGGATTGCTCCATTTGAGGCATGTGGTACAGAATACTAAAATCAATTTTTCATAGCATATTTTTATCCTATATGGTACTACTCCAAATAATGCTGTTAGGGTATTAGAAGAAATTTCAAATCAAAGGCTGCCAAAGAGATGTACAAAACTTTTTGCTCAAAATTCTTTATTCAAAAAAACATGTGACCTAATGATGTAGGCACTTGATAACACAACTTACATGCTGGATCTTTTCTGGTATTTTAATTGACAGATCCATTTCCAGTCAATCCCCCTATGAAAATTAAAGGTAAGTTCCTTAAATGCTTTGATACATTGTAGATATGTGGTCTGAATCTTCATCCAGATTATATAGGTGAAAGATAATGGTAACTGGGAAGGTTTCTATCAATTACTGTAAGTTTCAAACTTGTACTGTATATATAAGAAAAAGAACTGCTGGAAAAATTACATTTGGAATTTAATTGTTTAAAAGATACATCTCCAAATGTCACAATTTGTAATGTGTTCCTTACATTGATTACTGCACAGGTTGAAGAAGGCTGAAATAAGAGATTATCCTGCATAGGGGGAACAGATAGGAGCTTCCCTACCTTAAAATGTATCCTACATTGGTTCCAACTCTATAATAAAAAGTGAACCACTGGGCTGCTGGTAAATTGACGAGCACAGAGCAAAGGGTAGAAATAAGATTTAGAAAAGGATTCCCTTTCCTTTGCTTAACCAATAAGTTGTGGATTCATGCAATTCTGCTATTTTCTAGTATTTTACTACAAGAATATGTGTTGCCTAGTAATATAACTGATGATTAGGTGATACCACAACACATTCTGCTTTAGATCTGAGTACAGCCGTGTAGCCAATCTGAGTTCCAGGTAAATATCACAACTGAGTAACTGCTTAGAGATAAATTTACTGATGGATATTGGAATGCTTCAAAAGAGGTATAAGAGCTTTGTAAAGTATATATATAGGTGCACCCAGTTAAGAAAGATGTAGGGAGAACCATCTTTAGCAAATTGTTTCAAGTTATTTATCATGCTCTAAGATTGTGTTAAAAGATATTTTTGTTTCCTTGTAATAATTAGTCATAGATATTTAAATTGCTATAATAAAATCAGCAAGATGGTTTGACATGCCAGAGAATTCATTAGAAAAAGCACACATTTATTCAAATTAATTGTCCATCCATAAATTTAAGGTTTAATAGTAACAGCATGGATGTGTTTTTGACATATAAAGCACCACACCATCAGTGTAAAGCAACATTTTATGTTCAAGCCCTTTCCTTCGGATATCCGTTATCCTTGACTGCTTCCAGAGATGAACAGCTAGCAATTCAGTAGTTATTGTTAATTGCATTGGTGATAATGAACAATATTGCCTGGTTCCACATTCTAATTTGAAATAATCTGAACTTGTATGATTATATAATAGGCCAAAACCCACATTTGTGAAATATGGTAAACAGATATCACCATTTGACTGAATGGAAATTTCTGCTTTCATAGATAGTGAAACCCCTGAACATTATACATTATACATTATACAAGGAGTCAAGTTTGGATACTAAATATCTCTCTTTAATAAATTCAGTGTGATCTTGTGATTTTACCTAGGTAAGCACTTTTTTCTGTTCTTCTAGATAAAACATTTCACCAGTGTTTTAACATTACTATTAAAAAGTGAAATTGATCTATATGATACACATTGTAGCAAGTCTTTATTTTGAATGTAGTTCTCCTCAGTTTATTTGCAAGATCTAGAAAATCTATTATCTTCTAAAAATGTAACACAAATGCTTAAATATACCATAATCAGTGGATACATGGCAACTTTACAAATGAATGAACAAGGCATTCATTCCCGACTGAAACTAAATTGCATATGAGAAAGGAATCTCACACGTTAAAGTGAAATATGCTACTGTATGAAAAAAGCACATCTATATGTAGCTGAACAACCTTCATCAGGAAATGTAAGGGAGCAACACAGGAAACTGTCTTTCAAATTTCCAAAGGTGCCCTGCTCTGACAAACATCATAAGCATCACAAATTCAAGCTGCAGTTTGTGGTATAGCGGTAGTTGGAGTGAGTCGCACCTGCACGTGTAGGTGTGATCATTCTCAATTACTTCATTCACTTCCTGCGGCATGTGATTAAGGCGCTGCGCCCACAGAGGCACAGGCGGATGTGTATATATACGGGTCGGCACCAGGAAAAGGAAGATGGATAGATCGATCGAGGAGAAGAAAAGGTATGAGGTTAAAGAAAGTGAAAGGCAGTCTTAACAGGAGGATCTGGTACCTGAAAGGAGAAGACAGTACGAGCTGGGGCCCCACGAAGAAGCATTTGATTGTGGCACTCTAGGGGCTAGTTCGCCCCACTGAATGTTTGGTTGGAGTGGGGTGGGCAAGGTAGGTGTCCTCCCGAGGGATCTGAGGAGCAACTACGTAAGCGTGAAAAAAGGGAGGAGAGACGATCTCGGACGGTCTGGCAGTGATGTCCGTAAGGAAGCTAAGATGGAAATCGGCCGAATGGAGCTCGTTGCTGTTGGAGTCTCCACCGGTTACAAGAGTTATGGGTGAGCCGGGGAGAACTAGAGAAGGAGGTGTGCTAGGATCGTGAAGAGTGAGACTGCATTTTTAACCTCGGATTTTTAAGAATCATTTTTATCCCCACTGGACACTTGCTTTTATGGATTATTTGTTGAAACTGTTGAGCGTTGCACTTTGGATACTGTTTTGTTGGTTTTAAAATAAAAGCACTTTTGCACTGTGACAGATTAGGGCCGTATCGCGCCCTTGAACCCCTGTCCACGACTCCAGACACCACGTAAAAGTCCAATATTTGACTTTTATTAAATCTCCACAGTGCACAAAGCACCCTCTCCTCCACTATATTCATAAACACTCACAATCAATAACAATAAATCAATCCTCCACTCCCAGACGCGTTGCCACCCTTCCACCCAGCTTAGCTCGCTGTCTGGGAGCTCCCATAGTCCTTTTATATTCCCTGACCCAGAAGTGTTCCCAATCCCAGTCCATGTGACTCTCAATCACTTCCAGGTCAGGTAAAATGTTCTACCTTTTATCACTGCAGAACAGTTTAAATACCTTGGGGTAAACATTACAAGTAAACATAAAGCTCTATATCAACAAAATTCCGTCGTCTGCATGGGAAAAATTAAACAAGACTTGCATAGATGGTCAACCCTTCATCTCACACTAGCTTTTTTTATTTCAAAACATCCCAATATACATTAATAAATCATTCTTTAGGCAATTAGATTCATCAATAACCTCATTTATTTGGAATTCTAAACATCCACGCATCAAAAGAGCGACCCTACAAAGACAAAAGGCAGAAGGCGGCATGGCTCTACCTAACTTCCAGTTTTATTACTGGGCAGCAAATATACAGGCGATAAGAACCTGGACACAAATAGAAGAACATACACAGGCTTGGACCGCAATAGAAGTAAAATCCTGCAGTACTTCTTTGTATTCCTTACTCTGTGCTCCAATAAACACATGCTATCGGCAATATACAAATAATCCAATTGTGCTCCACTCACTTAGAATCTGGAACCAATGTATAAAGCATTTTAAGACGGAGAAGCTTCTATCTGTGGCACCTCTGCAAGAGAACCACCTCTTTCAACCTTCACAAACATATGCAGTTTTTAATATCTGGAAAAAATTGGAATTAACTTGCTTAGAGATCTTTATATAGACAACGTCTTTGCATCCTATGAAAAATTACATTCCAAATTTAACATTCCAGCTACACATTTCTTTCACTATCTTCAAATCAGGAACTTGTTAAACAGAACCTTCCAGATGTTCCTTATCTTGCACCCTCATCCATGCTGGAAAAATATTGCTCAATCTCAAGGACTTAGACTCCATCTCTACAATATATAAAATCATTTTACAATCCCTTCCTTTCAAAGATCCAAGAGGACACTGGGAAAAAGATCTCTCAATTAATATATCAGAAAAGTAGTGGAAAGTAGCAATGCAGAGAATTCACTCGAGCTCCATATGTGCAAAGCATACAATTATACAACTCAAAATTATATATCAAGCACATCTGTCTCGACTAAAACTCTCCAAAATGTTTCCAGGGCATGATCCAACCTGCGAACGTTGCAACCAAGTCCCAGCCTCACTAGGTCACATGTTCTGGGCCTGCACCAAATTAACATTATTCTAGACAAAAATTTTTAATTACCTTTCAGATAGCCTTGGACTCACAATCCCTCCTAACCCATTAACAGCTGTGTTTGGGGTTCTTCCAGAGGGGCTTAAAGTGGAGAAAGACACAAATTGTGATTGCATTCACTACACTTTTGGCACGTAGATTTATTCTGATAAACTGGAAGAACCCAAACTCTCCTCTTTTAAGTCAGTGGGAAACCGATGTGTTATATTATTTGAAATTGGAAAAAATCAAATACACAGTTAGAGGATCCGTACAGACTTTTTTCAAAACATGGCAGGATCTAATCAGTAATATTTTAAAATAAGTTCATAAAGCACAGAGAATTTATTAATTTAGGTATGTTTACAAGCCTTAAATTTAACGCCGTTTGGCTTGCTCTCTCTCTCAGGGGTGGGCATCGATCTGTTCTTAACTCAATTTTTCTTTTTGTAAAAACTTGATTGCTTTGTATGGATTGTAATAAAATTAATTTAAAAAAAAAAAAAAATACTCGTTGTTCCTCCCTGCAGCATCTCCTAGTGGCTCCCACGGCATCCAGCAGGGCTGCGTATAAAAACTGCAATGTCCATGATGCCCTCCTGGTCTTCGGGGAACCTCCATACTGCAGGGAGGGCTCCACCTGGCAGCTTGGGGGTATTGGCCGAGATAAACGGCCGGCCATACACCACAGCACCATCCCCTGGCTTCTTTAGGGAATTGTCGTCATTTGTCAGCTCATCTCGGTGACGTTACCGACAGTGTCGGGTAATAGAGCTCCCAGCAGACGGATGGGAGCTCGAAGCGAACCCGTTTCATCACACAGTTTATTTTTCAATGACATTCATCATTAATTTGCACTTAATGCAATTGGATTGTACACCAGGTAATAAAGTCTTTCCAAGGTTTCTTTTCCTGTTATGTGTTCCTTGCATACTGCTTTTTGTGTTTTCACTACCAATAATCCTTGTTCTTGCATTATGAATTATGTCTGCATTACACATTTGATAATACATTGAATTATTTTATCTTTAAAACATGTTTAATAATGATATTATTTATACATTTTATTTATACAGTACTTTTCCCATGCTCAAAGCGCTTATAATGGAATATGTCTAATAGCTAATACAATGCAGATTTTTCTAAAAGCATAGACTCTACTACAAACATGGCTATTTGTATATTATAAAATTTTACCATTGGGAAACACACCTGGAACATTTTACATCCATTCTTCACATATCTAAATTTTATCTGCTGGAAGCCATTCACCAGAATTATGCATACAAATGCTGTAACACCAAAAAGGCTTAGACTGAATGTGGAGGGAAACGGAATTGCAGACTTCCCTGTGTCTTGTGTTAAGTTCAGGTTCAAGTTTACTGTCATTTGTGCATAGTAGATAGTGCACATAGTATAATAAAATTTGTTTTCTCAGGAAAGGTGACAATAGTACAATACCAACAAATACACATACACAGACACAAAAAAGCATGCATAGTATCTAACATTCTAAATCACATATTCATTATATTATATAAACACATTTATACATAAATATATACCTACATACTTAACTACACAAAATTATAAGTAATATATAATGTGTAATATATAAATCAAATATTATATAAGCCAAATTCTGTACATCCAGCAGCTATAATTAAACAAAGAGTGCTTCAAGTGCCTGGCTAATTCATCTGGATTAGTTGACACTAAGAGTGTTTCAAGTGCCTGGCTAATTCATCTGGATTAGTTGACACTAACAGTCAACAATTTATCAAATATATAGTGTTTCTTATGTTGTAATATTTGTTACAATACTTATTATGATTGACTTTTCAGAAATTTTACAATCTGCAGATAAAAACTGTCTCTGGATCAAACAGTGTGAATATCAATGGTCCCTTACTCCTTCCTTCTGGTAAATGGAAAAACAAATGACCATGAAGATTAGCTGAGGTCATTATTTATACTGTTTGTCTTTATAAAGTAGTGAGTGTTGGATACATGCCAAAAGAAAATGAAATAGGGTGCAATTAATATTCTTTGCCGCCTTCATCACCCACTGTTATGATCTTGAGCAATAAGTGGGAGTAAAGTTACAGAAGTCAGTGGGAACAAATGTAGAAATAACAAGTTTTCCTCAGATTTCTGAGGAAGCAGAGACACTGTTGAGCTTTCTTAACAATACTCAAATTCTTCTGTGGTGATCACTTCCAAGAAATTTAAAGCTGCTCACCCTCTCAGCAAAATATTAAAGTCATCACCAAAGACAGATCATTACAGGTTTTTAAAACAGATTCTGAAATTCCAACTGGACCGAAAAGCCTTTAAGACATTAAATTGTTTAAAACTCCTTGTTACATCATGTCTAGAAACAAAAAAAGTGTGGTGCTGTAGGAAATAAAATGACAGGCTACCTTTTAATATAGTTGAAGCAGGACTATACAAAACTGAGTTTATTAACACTACTGTAGAATTACCAAAGCCTATGAAAAAAACTCGTAAATCTGTCCCACCTTAAATCTCTTCACACCACTCCATCAGCGTCTTTTGTCTTGTAAATATGTCAATAAGCAATAAGCAACCTGCTATCACATCCCCCCACCGCCGCACAAAGTTTTCTCAACTCAAGTCTGTTTACCTGCGTGTCAGTTGCTTAGAGTTGTATAAAGTAAAAACTATATCGTTATTTGAAACACATGCATTTCATGTGCGTTCCTTATCTACAAAAATATATGTAAACACATCGTTAAAACAAAAACCTTTCCGTGTTTTAATAATAATTGACAAAATGTAGACATGAAACGTATTATGTGTGAAGCCTGAAGTCCAAATATCAAATAAACACTTTTAAAAAAGGTACAAGTATAACAAAACAAGTACACTTTTACTCAAGAATATAACTGCAGAAAAAGAACCCGCGATAGGGTGCGACATTGACACGTCTTTAATATGACTGCTTTGGTGGCGCAACGGTGATAACAGCCGCTGTAAATTTATGGCACTTGTAATGGTTTGCTTTGTTTTTTTTTTTTTTGATTCAGTTTTATTCTCCCAGTCACGTTCACGCTCCCCCCGATGTGAAACTGCTGTTTTCCCATAAAGACGTGCTATAACAGAGGTGAACTCAGATGATGATGAGGATTCTACACAGGAGAAAGAATTCACGTCCCACTTTTGCCATCGCTGTACTTTGCATATGTACACGGGAAGCTCTGCAGTCTACTTGTGACTTTATGTTGTAGGAAGTAAATAAATAAATCAAGGTAAATAGGTAAATAACATTCAATCTGGCTTTTATATACAAAGTACAGCGACTGCAGCTTCCACCTGCAGCTATAGACTCTTCAGTATGCGGGCGATCTCCACACTAGTGTTTAGATCTAGACGGTGTATGTCCCCAAAAAAGAAGTCTGACTACATTCTTGTGCCATTGTTTGCAAAATGAAGTGTCAGCATGAACGTGGCATTATACATGTTTTTTTTTGAACATGCTCATGTCGATCAAACACAGGAAGCTCTGCAGTCTACTTGTGACTTTATGCTGTAGGAAGTAAGTAAATAAATCAGGGTAAATAACACTTGATCTGCCTTTTATATACAAAGTACAGCGACGGCAAAAGTGAGACGTGCATTCTTTCTCCTATGTAGAATCCTCGTCATCATCTGAGTTCAACTCTCTCTATACCTATGTCTCTGTTTTTTGCAAGTGCAGCTTTGATATCATGGACATATTAATTCAGCATGAGCAGGAACACTAAATAAAACTGAATAAAAAAAAAATTCAAGTGACAATGAGATACCAAGAAGGCAGATTCACTAGCGTTTGTGTGTCAGCTTTTATCCATCCAGATCAGAGAATTTCCAGTTCCATTGTCTCAAACCACTCACATCTTCAGTTATTCCCCATTTTCCCCATAAAAACCAACAGCGTCAGATTTCTGGGAGGGAAGGGGGGTATGGGTAGTATGTATCGTGATTGTGACTAAAAGAATAAAAGTGAAAAAAAAAAACACTAACTTTTACAAATACTACAAATTTACACCGGCTGTCTCAGATGCAAATCAAATGTATGTTTTTATTGTATAATATAACAATAAGAGCAGCTCACTACTCAAAATGGCAAATATACAAGGCAATCAGGATCAAACCAGGGGACTGCTGATTACAAGTCAGCAGTTCTTACCACTATGCCACGGAAGCTGTTTATCATCCTTGTCCCTTTTGTGAAAGTGTTCATTTAATCTTTTGACTTTAGGCTTCATACATTATACAGTTTATGTCAACATTTTGTCATTTATTACTAAAATATGACAAATTTATAGTAGGCTGCTTGTCTTGATCTCCACATTTACAAGACAAAAGACGCTGAAGGAGTGGTGCGAAGGGATTTAAGGTGGTCCGGATTTAAAAATTTTTTGTAGGCTTTGGTAATTCTAGTGTTAAGGAGAGAAAATATATGAGATTGGATTAGTCTTTACTCTGTAGTTTGTAATTATTGCAACTGTTACTTTCAATCTTTAGTTTACTGAAACATACTGATGCATAGCCACTTTACTGCTTTTTTGTAAAGGTCTATATGCCTTTCTTTTTATGTTTCCTTTTCACCATTTTGATATGCATTGCTCCATAAGTAACTTCAGTAAATGTCTGATGTCACTAGTAAGGCAGGGCTTCTTATTAAGAAATTTGTGGATTGTGATCATAGCGCACACCATCACCCACACATTTTTGATTAATCCCATTATGTTTGAATACTCACCCTGACCTGATGAGAAGCCCTTAAAGAAATACACAGTCAATGCAGTCTTTAGATTTTTCCTTTCATTTCTTTAGCCCAGCACAGGACAACTTTTTGTAGCCATCTCCTCTGATATATATTGATATACTGCATATATTATCAGAAAGGGAAGATAACATCACTGAAACAATTATTTGCTGAAGAAAATTCTGTGTTCTTAGACCTTATAATAACATTATACTCTTCTCCACTGTCAAAAACACCCAACACAGTGTTCTAATTTGTCCTCCATATGGATTCATTCATGACAAGACTGGAAGCAGTGCTAACAGAGTTTGTCCAGAAAGAGTTCTGGAAAGTTATTTATACCAAGATGTTGTTTATTAGAAATAGTGATATGCTTCTTCTTCTTCTGGCTGCTCCTGTTAGGGGTCGCCACAGCGGATCATCTTCTTCTATATCTTTCTGTCCTCTGGATCTTGTTCTGTCACACCCATCACCTGCATGTCCTCCCTCACCACATCCATAAACCTTCTCTTAGGCCTTCCTCTTTTTGTCTTGTCTGACAGCTCTATTCTTAGGATCCTTCCCCCAATATACTCAGCATCTCTCCTCTGCACATGTCCAAACCAATGCAATCTTGCCTCTCTGACTTTGTCTCCTAACCGTCCAACTTGAGCTGACCCTCTAATGTTCTCATTTCTAATCCTATTCATCCTTATCACACCCAATGCAAATCTTAGCATCTATAACTCTGCAACCTCCAACTCTGTCTCATGCTTTCTGGTCAGTGCCACCGTCTCCAACCCATATAACAAAGCTGGTCTCACTACCATTCTGTGGACCTTCCCTTTCACTCTTGCTGATATCCGTCTGTCACAAATCACTCCTGGCACTCTTCTCCACCCATTCCACCCTGCCTTCACTCTCTTCTTCACTTCTCTTCTACAATCCCCATTACTGTGTACTGTTGATCCCAAATATTTAAACTCATCCATCTTAGCTAACTCTACTCCTTGCATCCTCACCATTCCACTGACCTCCCTCTTATTTACACAACCTCAACCTGCTCCCTACTATCGCTACAGATCACAGTGTCATCAGCAAACATCATAGTCCTATGGGACTCCTGTCTAATCTCGTCTGTCAACCTGTCCATCACCAATGCAAATAAGAACGGGCTCAGAGCTGATCCCTGATGTAATCCCACCTCCACCTTGAATGCATCCGTCACTTCTACTGCAGACCTCACCTTGTACATATCCTGTACAACTCTTACATACTTCTTTGCCACTCCTGACTTCCTCATACAATACCATACCTCCTCTCTAGGCACCCTGTCATATGCTTTCTCCAGGTCCTCAAAGATGCAATGCAACTTCTTTTGGCCTTCTCTATGCTTCTCCATCAACACCCTCAGAGCAAACATCGCATCTGTGGTGCTCTTTCTTGGCATGAAACCATACTGCTGCTTACTAATCATCACCTCACTTCTTAACCTAGCTTCCACTACTCTTTCCCATAACTTCATGCTGTGGCTCATCAATTTTATCCCCCTGTAGTTACTACAGTCCTGCACATCCCCCTTATTCTTAAATATCGCCACCAGTACACTTCTTCTCCACTCCTCAGGCATCCTCTCACTTTCCAAGATTCCATTAAACAATCTGGTTAAAAACTCCACTGCCATCTCTCCTAAACACCTCCATGCTTCCACAGGTATGTTATCTGGACCAACGGCTTTTCCATTCTTCATCCTCTTCATAGCTGTCCTTACTTCCTCCTTGCTAATCCGTTGCACTTCCTGATTCACTATCTCCACATCATCCAACCTCTTCTCTCTCTCGTTCTCTTCATTCATAAGCTTCTCAAAGTACTCTTTCCATCTGTTCAACACACTCTCCTCGTTTGTGAGCACGTTTCCATTTTTATCCTTTCTTACCCTAACCTGCTGCACATCTTTCCCAGCTCAGTCCCTCTGTTTAGCCAATCAGTACAGGTCCTTTTCTCCCTCCTTAGCCTCCAAACTCTCATACAACTCATCATATGCCTTTTTTTTAACCTTCACCACCTCTCTCTTCACTTTGCGCCTTATCTCCTTGTACTCTTGTCTACTTTCTGCATCTCTCGGTCTATTCCATTTCTTCATTGCCATCCTCTTCCTCTGTATACTCTTTTGTACTTCCCTATTCCACCCGCAGGTTTCCTTTTCATCCTTCCTCTGTCCAGATGTCACGCCAAGCACCCTTCTTGCTGTCACCCTTACTACTTCTGCTGTAGTTTCCCATCTGTCTGGTAATTCTTCACTACTACTCTTGTATGTCACACTATGTTCCTCCCTCTTCTTAAAATACATATTCACCACAGCCATGCCCATCCTTTTGGCAAAATCCTCTATCCTCTAACCTTCTTCATTCCTCTTCTTGACACCATACCTACCCATCACCTCCTTGTTTCCTCTGTTCCCTTCACCAACATGTCCATTGAAATCCGCTCCAATCACCACTTTCTGTCCCTTGGGTACACTGTTCATCACTTCATCCAACTCACTCCAAAAATCTTCTTTCTCATCCATTGCACACCCAACTTACAGGGCATACGCACTAACAACATTCATCATCACATCTCCAATTTCCAGCTTCATAATCATTACTCTGTCTGACACTCTTTTCACCTTCAAAACACTCTTGACATACTGTTCATTCAGAGTAACCCCCTACTCCACCATGATAGACAAATTTGAATCTACCTCCGATCCACCTGGCCTTACTCCCCTTCCATTTAGTCTCTTGCACGCACAGTATATCAACCTTCCTTCTCTCTATCATATTGGCTAACTCTCTCCCCTTACCAGTCATACTGCCAACATTCAAAGTTCCTACCCTCAGTTCCACTCTCTTTAACTTCCTCCTCTCCTCCTGCCTCCAGATACGTCTCCTCTCTCTTCCTCTCCTTCTTCTTCGGCCAACAGTAACCCAACTTCAGCCAGCACCCTGCTGACTAACAGTACTGGTGGCAATCATTGTTAACTCGGAGCTCAACTGATCCGGTATGGAAATTTGTATTGTTGTCTGCATATTGATTTGGCAAAATTTTACACCGGATGCCCTTCCTGGCGTAACCCTCCCCATTTATCTGTGCTTGGGATATGATATGTTATAAGGGCTTAACTGGACATAATATTAAATTTGGTGCTGAGAATTCACTGTGGTCTCCGACCATGCCATTCTCTTGTTAATGGACAACAAAAATAAATAAGCTCCTGATCCTCAAAAATTGCTCAGGCCTTTAAGCCAACATATCAAAATATAAATATTGCATACTGATGCTTCTGTTTCTATGCCTTTTATGGTCCACTTTCACTTCCAACAGTATCTATAACACCTTTTCTGACATAACTACCTACTTTCTTAAAGTTAATATGTTTGCAAATATATACCCTTAGGACATCTCTGAATAATGCAAGATCTTCCAACTGGTCTCCTTTGAAAGTTTTTGGTTGAAGGCAGACTTACTGTTTTCTTTTCTATACTTTGACATTACCGGGAGGATCATGGTCAAAGTATGATGTGAATTGGTTCCTCAAGAAAAATTTCTTTGAAAAATTGTGCACAGATACATACTACTACTTGTGTCAGGGTCGAGTGTTAGGGGAATTTTTGATTTTATGATTTTCCTTTTCTCCCATATTACTACTGTATTACTATATTACTATTACTATTGCATTCTTCATTTTCTCATGGTGGTAAGAGTATCACTGCTTGAATAGCTCATCTTACATGTTTGTTCATGTATGCAAATGTCTACACAATTCTATGAGTGTGCCAAAAGCTAAAATAAAGTGGACATTCCATGCCAAAACATTCTTCAACTGGGTTCATTCAGTTGTTGGGGGCAGAGGATATATCAACAGCATCAGGCACATGGCAAGAACAAAGAAACAGTTCACAAAACAGTTCAACACCTTACTAATCATTTTAATAATAAACAGTGCAATAGTGTACCATATCATACAATCGTGTACAAAACCCAAATCTATCTCAATTATTTAAATGTAATGTTGTAATGTTGAATGCATTTAAGTGACTTAATCTATTTTAATTCAATTGTGGTTTTAAACAGCTGGCAATGTTTCCATAACCCAAAGCCAAGAACAGAGTAAAGTTTTTCTATACTCTTTAAGCTTCCATGACCAAAATATTTATATTCACCCTAACATAAAAAAATTCAGTGTTTCCTTTCCAAGCCACCAACTTCTTCCTAAAGAGTATGTTTAAAATGTATTATAGCCTGTTTTACATTATGATGCTTTAAATTAACTATTTAAGGCATTCTTGAGACTACCATTTCTTTATTTCACTTGGTTCTGTTATAGTTAAGGAAGATACTGACAACATACTGTATGTCATAGTGCAACTGGATAGGCACCTAAACTTAGAGAAGTAGTTACATTGAATAAATTGCTTTTGAATGTTAGTGCAAATTAATTGACATTAAAACAGTACTTGGTTTGGTAATCCACCAATACATCCATCCACCCACTTTAACTCAGTTCAAGGTTTCAAGGGCTGGACCATTATTTCTTTAGTATTTGGCAACTGAAAAATATTATAGAGCAGATAAAAATTTTAACTGACGTATGTTAATAAGGGTACAATTCCTATTTTTCTATCTGTTGAGCTAAAATCTTCTCAGAGCCTAGACATTTGAATTCCACAATAACTGGAGCATGGCCCTAGATAATGACTGCATATAATTTACAAGATTTAAAGGGTGTAAAAATTTGTTATCAACAAAGAAATAGTCTAACGTTATTGCAGCAGCTTTGTGTTATGTTGTGGCCACCATAATTGACCAAATATAAAAGAAGGCGTAATATACAATTAACATATTTTGATTTCAAGATCTTATGCAAGCTTATATAAAGAATACTCACAAGATCTTTAGTCCTACATTTTTTATTGCCTGGGTTCAATGCACATAATGTTGACCAGATCTATTTTAGTTTCTTTTGATTTCTTCTTTTCATATGGAATGAAATAGTTTCTTAGATTTGATAAACCTTATTAACACTAGAATTACCAGAGCCTACAAAAAAACTCGTAGATCCTGCCCTCCTTAAATCCATTCACACCTCTCCGCCAGCGTCCTTTGTCCTGTAAATGTACCAATAAAGACAAGCAGCCAGCTATCATGCCTTGATTGATTATCTGAGAGTGAAGTGGAGTTTTAGAGTGGAAATAATAGATCGCTATTTGGAACACACACATTTCATGTGTGTTCCGTTTCTACAATAATCTGTGCAAACACATTTTTAAAACAGAAACGTTTTTCATATTTTATTAGTAAATGACAACATGTAGGCATAAACTGCATAATCTATGAAGCCTGAAGTCCAAAGATCAAATAAACACTTTCACAAAAAGTTCAAGGAAAAGACAACAGCTTCCGTGGCGTAGCAGTAAGATTTGCTGACTTGTACTCAAGGGGGCACAGGTTTGATTCCCACTGTCTCCTGTGTTTGCTGTTTTCAGTAGTGAGCTGCTCTTATTGTTAATATTATACAGTGCACACATACACTTGGTTTGCATCTGTAACACACGGTGTACATTTATAGGACTTTTAAAAGTCACCTTTTTCCATTTTTATTCTCTCCAAATCACGATCACGATACATACTACTGAGGGATCTGATGCTGTTAGTTTTTATTTGAAACTAGGAATAACAGGAGATGTGAGTGGTGTTTTGAGACAATGGAACTGGACATTCTCTCATCTGGAGGGATAAAAGCTGACACACAGACGCTGGCGAATCTGCCTTCTTCGTATCTCACCATCACTTGATTATCCAGTTTTATTGAGTGTTCCTGCTCATGCTGAATTAGTATGCACCTTATGGTCTATGATGTCAAAAAAAAACCAAAAAAAACAGAAACACAGGTATATATGATATATGTAATTATTCGTTTTATGACCTGTATAGTACTTTTCAGAAAACTGTGTGGCACGGATGCAACATTATTCATATTCATTTGCATAACATCTTGCAGTTTGTAATCAGTGACCACATGTATTTTTTCCCGATTTTGCCAGTCCCCACATGTTGCTGTATGCTGTTTCTTTTGTACTCCAGGACATGCAGAGGAAAGAATAGTACAAAGCAGTAAGTTCAGCGCTATATGCAATCATCAGATTCAAATGTTAACAGTTCACACACACGCAAGGATCGTCCTTCCTACATTTACTACGTGTGTACCTGTTACAATGTACACATTTCTCTCTATGCTGTGTTTCTATTACACACCTGAAAAAAAAAGAGGCAATATATGTGAAAACATCATTGCACTAATACAATATTATTTGAAAACGAACAGCATCAGATCGGGCAAAGATTTATGCTGGCGCTGTTACTTTGATTCAGATCAGGAGGGGTGGGGTGACACTGACTCAGTTTACTTTCCTGTGTGTACATGTGCGTTGATCACCGCCAGCAAATTGAATAAGCTCCTGATCTGACTCTCACACTGATTACAAACCTCCAGATGTTATGTGAATGAATATGACTAATGTTGCATCTGTGCCACAAAGTTTTCCGAAATGTACTATACAGGTCATAAAATGAATAATTCCAAATATCATATATACCTATGTCTCTGTTTTTTTGTGTTTTTTTTTTGACATCATAGACCATAAGGTGCATACTAATTTAGCGTGAGCAGGAACACTCAATAAAACTGAATAAAAAAAAAATCAAGTGACGGTGAGATACGAAGAAGGCAGATTCGCCAGCGTCTGTGTGTCAGCTTTTATCCCTCCAGATAAGAGAATGTCCAGTTCCATTGTCTCAAAGCACCACTCACATCTCCTGTTATTCCCAGTTTCAAATAAAAACTAACAGCGTCAAATCCCTGGGTGTGTTTTGGCAGTAGTATGTATCATGATTGTGATTTACTGAGAATAAAAGTGAAAAAAAAAAAAAAAGGTAACTTTAACATAGTTCGTTACAGACGCAAACCAAGTGTATGTGTGTACTGTATAATATTAACAATAAGAGCAGCTCACTACTAAAAATGGCAAATATAGGAGACAATGGGGATCGAACCGGTGGACTCTTGATTATAAGTCAGCAAATCTTACACCACTATGCCACGAAAGCTGTTGTCTTTTCCTTGAGCCTTTTGTGAAAGTGTTTATTTGATCTTTGGACTTCAGGCTTTATACATTATACAGTTTATGCCTACATTTTGTCATTTACTACTAAAATATGAAAACGTTTCTGTTTTAAAAATGTGTTTACAAAGATTATTGTAGAAACAGAACACACATCAAATGCATGTGTTCCAAATAATGATCCTATTATTTCCACTCTAAAACTCCACTTCACTCCCAGATAATCAATCAAGGTATGAGCTAGGAGAAGTTCGTGCACGTTCTAAGTCGGTGGGGGGATGGAATAGCTGGCTGCTTGCTGCTTGTCTGTATCGGCACATTTACAGTACAAAGGTCGCTGATGGAGAGGTGCAAACGGAGTTGGGCCGGATCTATGAGTTTTTTCATAGGCTCTGGTAATTCTAGTGTTAATCACTGGGGGAAATTCAAAACAGAAGCAAACATGTTCCTCTTTTACGGTCATGGTTGAGACCTTTAACATTCCAACTGACTAAATTAAATGAACAGTCAACATTCTTGTTATGAATTTGGATTTTGTTATTAATTTTTACCATGTTTTCATTTAATATACCATTATGTTTTTGCGCTCATTATGGTTGTTTATCTAATCTTAGAATCTAATTGCAGTGTCAGTTTTTTTTTAATTATGCAGACCTTTGTTCCTATAAATAATTCTGGAACATTCTGCCATAATTTTGCCATAATTATACTTCTCTTGAGCACCACCATTTTGCGAATCCCCTTATTATGATGCATTCTTTGGTTGATGGGAGAGTGTCCAAAGACATTGTGACCTTGATTAAGTCATTCATTAAGTCAACTCATTAAGTCAGGGATTTAAGGGTCAGATTTAGCGGCCAAGTTTTATCAAGTTCATGGATACAAAACCCTTTCTGACTTTCATCCTTTTTAAATGATTTTATTTTTTAGGTCTTTCTGGTTCTGAAATTTAGCTTTGAACATTTTTAACTATGATTTTTGATTCTGGTTTTAGTTTGGTGAAAGAGCCCAAAGGTTGAGCGATTTTACATTTATGAATGTCTCATCTCTTCGTCAACTGTAATATTCAGCTAACTGAACAATTATGTTTCTAGTATGGGCATTGAAGGCACTACATACAACTTATTGTCTCTCCCTTCCCCTTCCTACACCCCACACACACCCCAGTCTTGCCTCCCAGCAAAACTAAGATTCCCTCCAATCTTGCCTCCCCAAATGAAGCAAAGCTTAAACTCTTCATAGTACCTGTCCTCTGAAATCCTAAGAAAACATGACCAAAACAATAGTGATCATTAATTGGTATAAGGAATAGTTACATTAATTATTGTGAAATTGCCTAATATAAAACAGTCAATACATTTAATTACTTAAGTAAGTAATAATACTGTGAATAATAGTTATTTTAATAATAATGCTAACAATGTGAATTCCAATAGTGAATAATATAATAGTACTAATAGTAATCATGGTAATTATATTAATAATAATGACAACAACAAAAAATCACAGGTGTTAACAATGTTAAATCACTAAAAATGAAGATAGACAAAACAGCAAAGAAAAAGAATTTTTCTTTTGATGTTTTTTATGTATTATTTTAAAGCTAAGAGACAGGAATAATAATATTAATAAAAAAAGAAAAAAGAGACCCACAAGAAATCAACACAACTGGATAAAAGGAAGTCTATGAGTTCAAATCCTTAATGGATCTGCAGATACCAAAACTCAAAGTGTGGCATTGTGTTTTTTTTGTCATGTGTACTTTCGGTTTTGACCCTGTTTGTCTCTAGACCATGATTATTGATTCCTGTATTTGGCTTCGGTTTTGTTTCATTTGTACCTTTTGTTTTGTTTTTTTACATGCATCTCACAATTATGCCAAAATGTTTATATGCCAGTTTGCTGCCAGAACACTGAATCAGAGAAAACAACTTGGACTAGACTACAGACCTTATGCAGGAGTGTACATAACACTGTGTTTCATACCATTAAGATTAAGGTCCCACTGATTTACACTAGCAGAGCATGAAAAGAGATTTGGTCATTTTATGCAGGAAACTGCAGTGCAGGGATATTCAAAAGGGGTGGAACTTCATTCAGTTCTTTTTTGTTTTCTGTTATGATGTCTGGCCAGAGGATGTTACCAACGTTGGTGAAAAAATATAATTTTTTGAAGAAGTAACAATGTGACAACAAAGGTGACAATGAAGTAGTGCAACCATACCAAAGTGTTAATCAAGGTTTGCTTCCTAGACAAGTCTTATGGTGGTTTATCAGAAATCATGCTAAAAAAAGAAACCTACTGCTCAGATTTAAGTAAACATTCTGCTTTTATCATATGGTATGAGCAATATGAGTTACCCAATGTAAACATGGATTTTCTGCTTAAAACTGTGTTAAATCCAAAATACAAAGTTCACAAAGACTTACAGTCTAGAAGAATATCATCACAAACTGTACTAATTATTTTAATTATTTAATCTAGAGCCATTTGTAAAGTGCTGGATTTCTTCAATCAAAAAAAAGAAAAGACCAAAATAGAGAAACAGTGACCAATTGATGGCTTACGACATTAGCTCAGATATATATCAAATAATAAAAGACTGTACTGTATAAAGTTAGTTTTTCATTTTTCATTTTGTTAAGAAGACTAAGGATAATAAAACAGCAAAGTTAATTTACAAATAATTCACAAAGCAGAAGTGTTTTCCAAGTACAGTGCCTCAGAAGGAATTTGGGAATATAGCAAAATTAAGTGCCACAATTAATTTATTTGCATAAACTTTTTGAATGCATGTTGTGAAACCTTAAGGACTTATTTTGTGATTAAAGTATTTGCTTTAGGAGTGTTTGTTTTTTTAAATAAGTTATATATGGAGCCCTGCCATCTATTTGAAATAATAAGTACTGGTAATGCACAAATATAGATGTATAGACATAATAAAGCAAATAATATATATGTTAATTATGCCTGTCACAAATACTCAAAACAGCTTGGATAGAGTGCAGCACAAACTTGCTCAGCTTGCTTTTCTTTTTCTGTTGTTTACTGGCATAGCCACCTCAAAGATGTTAAAAACAGACTACGAGATGGTGTGTTGAGAAATCAGAGCAAAAATAGGTTTCTAAAACAATGAAGTTGTAGTCAAAATCAAAATCTAAAGGGAAAAGGCTAAACCATAAGAAATGTGAAAGCAATAATTGCCAGGTATCCTTACCAAAATTATGAGGTATCACTAGAAATAAAACACTAAGGCTATGTGCTGAATCAAGAGGTGGGAAGCTATGGGTCATTAACAGTAATACTTAAAACTATGAGCTCAAGACTAACAATGTTTATTATTTAAATTTGCAGTTTCAGACAGACAGTTGAAGAGTTACTCTTTTATATTAGAGCCTTTGTGAGATTACATGTAGTGTCTTCTTGGGAGACTTTATCAGCAAAGGTGCAGTATATCCCAGCTAAATAAATTCACCAATTTCGAGACTCGAAAATGGCGGTTTGATACACTTAAAATCCATCCATCCATTCATCATCCTACCTGCTAAATCCTAACTACAGGGTCAAGGGGGTCTGCTGGAGCAAATCCCAGCCAACACAGGGAGCAAGGCAGGAAACAAACCCTGGGCAGGGCACACACACACACACACACCAAGCACAATTAAGGATTGCCAATGCACCTAACATGCATATCTTTAGACTGTGAGAGGAAACCAGAGCACCAGGAGGAAACCCATGCAGACATGGGGAGAACATGTAAACTTCACGCAGGGAGGACCCGGGAAGCGAACCCAGGTCTCCTTACTGCGAGGCAGCAGCGCTACCACTAAAAAAAGGTTAATAGTATTCACAGGAAATAAACAGAAAACATTTATCTAGACAAATTTTTTTCTGTGAGATGTCCAAGGTTTACTGATTCTTAACAATGATGGTATTTCTCACAGAAGAACGGTTACCTATAAAGACATAAAAATAAGGCTCACCTGCAATAATATCATCCATTTGTTCCAAGGCAGCCTCCAGCATATGGCTAGCGTCTGATGACATTTTAAAACTTTAATTCATTAAGTATGCTACAAGATGTTCCAGGATGCTCAGCCTGCAAGAAAAAACAGATTGAAACTTTTTATATTTTATATAATTTTATTATTTATTAATATAAATGTATTAAAAAAACAACAACAACTTAGGTGCATCCTTGAAAAGAACATACACCAAGTTATGTAATATTTAATAAACTTTATTAGACACAACTGTAATACAAAAATATAGGTTAACTGAAGAATATGTCCGGTTCTTAGCAGCTAGTTTCTACTATTACATCCAAAAGGTAGGAAATGTCTCTGAACAGAATGCTAGTTTTAATATGTCTATAGAATTTAGACACGTTAAATCACGCTGTCAAGTCAGGAAGTAATTCATAGGACCTGAATTATAAATAAACATTCCTCAAAAGACACTGCACTTATCATTTCTTTAGTGAAATTATTTTTTTCTTTACATAAAGTGCAAAATAACATCATAAAGGGTGCACATTTATGTTGCTTTTTTTAAAATTTTGTTTTAGATAGCAATAAACACCATAATCTTATAAAGGAGAAAAATAATCTAGTTGATGAATAAAATCAAGGCTGACTACATTTAAGAAGGCTCCATAAGTGAGGCTGCTTGGAATAAACTTCATAACAAACTGTAATTCTGAATATAGGGCCATGTTAACAAATGATTGTCTACATATTCTTTATTTTTTTCCCCATGTTTAACCAAACAATGTTATTCACATAGCAGAAGTACATCACCTATAAGTTCTATAGTCTACAGTCATTGCTTCCTAGACATTTCATAGGTTTGTAGGGACATTATTGTCACATGAGTACAGCTAAATTCTTACTTGCATTTGCTAATCAACATGCAACACTGACCAATGATTTGTGAGCATAGCTACCTTACCTCAAAACATATGTGTTCCTTACCTGAAAAAATCTCAAAAATACTTTACTAAAAGAAAAAAACATTAATGGATGCTGCTTATTATGTGCATTTAACACATTTCTTCATATACACTTTTAACTTTCTTATTTATATAGGCTGTAAACAAATATGCCACTGTTTTATTCTCATCTTTTTTTCAGTTTTCTCTATCTTTTCAAATGTGCCAAATATTCTTCACTGGAGGTCATGTGCAATTTCAGCATAGGCAGTTACCAATAGTACTGCTTGTTGGTGGAATTTTATTTGAAAATCTTATCCTAATACTTAAATGTGTTTATGACACCAGGATAGACTGCATCTCTCTACAATGATTAAATAGATTGGAGAGACAAGTAGATGAATGGATTGATGTGTATAACAGATATTACAGCTGACTTTGTGGTAAAAAAGATGAATGGGAGCTTGTATCAGAATACACCTAACATTATTAAAAAGCAGGCAACAAAAAATATGGGTAGCATTTATTAAAAATAAAGACTCACAAACCAAAGAAAGAATTATGAGAAGCCTTACAGAAAATAAACAGAACCATTCAAAATACAAAATAAACACATTAATACTACAGTTGCTTCCTTCTCATACTATCCATAATGAATCATCATTCTATCAAACATGTCCTTACCTATGATGAAGATCTATGCTTGGGTATTGTAACAGAAAGTCTGCCCTATAGATGAATCTTGGGTCCACAAGGAACCATACAGATTTTATCCTGGCCATTGAACAGTGTATCCACTTTTGATTTTTCTTTAGGGATCAAGAGAATTTGTTTTGTGAATTTGGGAAATGCTCACCATTGTGTATCCTGGGTTATTTTGTAGTATGTGCTGTAGTGCTACTGCCCTGTTCCATTCAGTCCCTCTATTTGTTGAATGAAAGTAAAATTTGTATACTTGTCATTAAGTCAAATCCATTTATTGTGGGTGCCTCACTTTCTCTGTTGTTTATGTTTTTCATTAAGACTGTGAACACTTAAGCAGATGAGTATTATGCAGCTGGAATTAAAATGTCCACCTCCATATTTGAGCTCAAGAAGTCAGTGTTTTTAAGTGATGATGAGACAGACCAAGAAGTCAGTGCAATAGCAGTAGTTTTGTGGACAATGTCAGTGATTTACAAGAAGTTCTTGGCCATAGCTTTCACTTACTAGTCTGTCACTATTGCTGCATATGTTCATGAACTCTGGTTAGTAACCAATGAATGAGATCACAACTAGAATCAGCCATGAAATTTGTTTTTTGTGCTAAGGTTGTTCGGCTGTCTGTGACAGAGTAAGGAGCTCAGAAATATGAAAAGACCTTAGAACTGTTGTTTTTCTTATGTGAGAAGAACCAGATGAGGCGATATTGGCATGCAGTTTAAGTGGCTCATTAATGCCTTCCACAGCAGATGCAAAGACACAACCCCCCGGAGAAGGTCCAAGATCTGCTAGAGAAATTAATTACATTTGTCGGCTGCCTTGGATCATCTCAGAATTCCCAGGATGTTATAGAATTATTCAGTTGGCTTAAGGAGGTCTAGTCGGTCCATTTCAGCACTTTCCAACTACATCAGCATAAGCGGAACAAAAATAATGGTGATGATAATGTTAAATTAGACAAACTTAGTCTTTCAAGTTCCTTAATAGTATTTTGTTCTATATTTATAGTTCCTGATTTCAACTTGTGTTTTTCTCAATACTGTATAGTTACTGCTTCAAGGTTTGGCCTTTGCTTAGAACTAGAACTTGATTTAAGTTTAACATCCTGCTATTTTACATCTTTTTATATCCTGTTATGTCTACCTCTTTGAATTGTTTCACTACCACCTTAGCTCCATGTTTTGTAGCAATCAGCCTGTCTAGCTCCTTCAGCTGCTGCTGTTTGCTATCAAAGGGGAACACTCCATATGCACAAAAGATGAAATGGAAAACATCAGCAGGGAGCAGAAAGTTAGCAGCAGTGTGCAAGAAAAATGCTTGTAACTTTTTGTTTTGCATTTGAAATTAAAACAACATTCAGGAAAATAGAGCACACAATACAACATCTCATAAAGTCTGGTTTTAAAAGCAGCAGGAGTGAGGAAATGACACAGCATTAATACAGAGCTGAGTTCAAACCACATGTTTCAGTTCAGGTTATATTGTTACTGGCATGTGTTGTAAATCATAGCAGTAATTCAGGGCACCTGTACAATGCACCAATTTACTTGATCTACCTCTCTTTATGCTGTGCAAGAAAAACCCAATGAAGGTATCATGTAGAGAATGTATAAACTTCACACAGGCAGTGACTACACCTTGATTCAAACCCAACCTCCTGAAGCCGTGCAGCAGAAGTACCAAACACTTTGCCATTAACAAAACAATAAACAACAAACTAGTCTCATCTCATCTTCTCAAATGTTTTTCCCAGTGAAGGTACGAGGGCAGCACATCAAGCAGGACAGCCACAGACTCCAGTTCTGTTCCAGCTCAGATTTCCATGAAATTCTTAAGTGTTCTCAAATCAATCAAGAGATATAATCCCTCCAGAGTGTCGTAGATCTGTTGCAGGGTCTCCACCCAGTGAGATGTGCCCGAGACAGCTCAAGCCAAGGGGGCATCCTTAAAACATGCCCAAACCACCTCAACTGGCTTCTCTCGATCAGGAGGAGCAGCATCTCTACTATGAAGCCTTCTGTAATTGCTGAGCTTTTCACCTTATCACAGAGCATCAGCCTAGCCATCATATGAAAATCCTTATTTACCTTACCCACAGCTCATGACCAGAGGTGTGGACAGTTTGAGAGTTTAGGGGTAGCATCCTTTCTTTATGCAGATGATGTTGCCTTCTTTGCTTCATCCAAATGTGACCTTTGGCATGAACTTGTGTGAATCACTGCCAAATGAGAAGCAGCTAGGATGAAGATCAGCACCTCCAAGTCTGAGGTCATGGTTTTCGCTTGTAAAAGAGTAGATAACACAATACATTATTTTTCAACACTGACACTGCAACTTGCTACTGTTTGTAATGGAAATGGGTCGAGGTGGGTCAAGTATTGGTTTGTGGCATGTCACAACTCCAATGAGCGCACTTAATAACCATCCACCACTTTGACAATCACCCTCCATTTATCAAGGGGAACCCCCTTCCTGGGTGGGCTGAGAGAGAAGACACTTACTTGGGGAAAAGTGGGTCACATCACCAAAATGTTTGAGAAACACTGCACTAGTATATATAAACCGATCAGCCACGGCTTTAAAACCACTGACAGGTAAAGTGAATAACATTGATTATCTTGTTAAAGTGGGTGAGATATATTAGGCAGCAAATGAATAGTCAGTTCTTGAAGATGATGTGTTAAAAGCAAGAAAAATGGACAAACATAAGGATCTGAGGAACTTTGACTAGGGCCAAATTGTGATGGTCAACTGAGTTAGAGCCTTTCCAAAATGAAAGATGTGGGGTGTTCCCAGTATGTAATGGTTAGTTCTTACCAAAAGTGGTTTAAGAAAGGACAACCAGTGACTCACTGATGTGCATGGTGAGTGAAGGCTAACCCATCTTGTCTCTTCCCATGAAGCACAAATTGCTGAAAAGCTTAATCTTGGCCATGACAGAAAGGTGTCAGAGCACAGTGCTTCACAGCTTTCTGCATATGGAGCTGTGCATCCAGAAAACAGCGCCAGTGCTGACCTCAGTCCACCACCAAAAGCTCCTTCAATGGGCATGTGAACATCAGAACTGGAACATGTAGCAATGGAAGAATCTGACCTGTTCTGATTTTTTATTTTAGATCATGTGGAAAGCTGGTTGTATGTATGTTATCATCCAGACAAAGTGAAAGCAACAGGATGCACTATGGAAAGAAGGCAAGCTAGTGGAAGTGGTGTGATACTCTGGAGAATGTGATGAGGGGGAACCTTGAGTCCTGGCATACCCCGATGGCAGTGGCCTCATTCAGCAGGATAATACGTCCTGCCACACTTCATAAATGGTTTAAGAATGATTTGAGAAAGATTACAAAGAATTCAGCGAGTTGACTTGGCCTTCAAATTCCCCATATCTCAATCTGATCAAGCGTGATCAAACCAGTCTGTGGATGATGCAGTGGATTTAGGTCTGAGCCTTATTTACAAGCACCTTTATAAGCCAGTGGCATATGTAAGGATCTTGTTTGTGAACTTTAGCTCTGCTTTCAATATAATTATCCCAGAGCTCTTGATAAGAAACTCACCCACTTCGACCTGCATAGTTCAATCTGCCACTGGATCACAGACTTTCTTACAGAACAGTATGTGCATTAGGGCTTACACGCCTGAGCCATTAACCCTTAGTACTGGTGCACCCAGGCATGTGTCCTTTCTGAACTACTCTTCTCACTTTATACAAATGACTGTATCTCTGGTGAATCCCACGTCAAACTTCTTAAAGTTGTAGATGACATAACACAAATAGGCCTCATTTCAAACAATAATCAGCCCATACACAGGCAAGAGGTGGAAAATCTGACATTGTGGTGTAGCCATAATAATTTGTACCTTAACATTCAAAAGACTCAGGAGATGGTCATTGATTTCAGGAAACAGTCACCTGCTCACCTATCACTTGGTATAAATGGCTCAGTCATTGGGATTAAAGAATCATTTACGTTTATGGGCACTGTGCTGTCACAAAACCTTAAGTGGGACAATAACATCACATGAATTATTAAAAGAAAGCCCATTAGAGAATATTCTTTTTGTGTCAACTGAGGAAATTCAATCCCCTTCAGGTAATATTGGTCCAATTCTACACAGCCATCTTTGAGTCCATTCTGACCGCATCTATAACTGTCTAGTTGGGTAATGCCTCTGTTAAATCTAAGGCCAACTTCCAATGCATCATCAAAGCCTGTGAAAGGGTCATAGGATGTAACTTACTACACACTGACATCCTAAATGAATCCAGGGTAAGGATGAGGTCTGCAAAGATTTTTGCTCATCTGACTCACCCAAGGCATCACCTGTTCCAAAGACTTCCCTCTGGCAACGTCTTTGTGTGGTAAAAGCTAAAACAACCTGCCACCTAAACAATTTTTATTCCATATGCAATTATTCTTACTAATCAGGTCTGAGCTTCTCCTTAGTATAAATGTATACCTGCACACTAGGCTGCCTGGATATTTTAATCTCTTTATTTTTGTATTTCCCTTATATGCTGCATTATATGTTTATCAATATTTTATCTTCTTATATATATCTTTTGTATTCTGTGTTATTCTTCTATGCTTCACCAACACTATCCAGACAATGTCTAGTACATATTAGTATACCTGTCTAATAAAGTGAATTCTGATTGCGATTCTGATTTTCCTAGCACACTACTGTAAATGAAGCAAAATTATGTTATTCTATGAAGGAACTGGGCAGAGCTGAGTCACATAAATCTATGCATACATTAATAAATCCCACTGGCTGGCAGTTTCCACATGTACTGTACATCACTAAACACAAACACTTTATTAGACTATGTGAAGTTATTGCCATTAACATTTCAGCACTTACCAATATAAACAGGATGACACACACAGTTTAGTCAAATCCTCTAATCAACAATGCTGCCAACTCAATATCTCTTTGAAAAGCCTGCCTGAATGTATGACTTCATGAGCACACAACTAGTAATAATGAACATAATGATTTCTAAAGGTATCTCCTATAAGAACTCTTCATTAAATATACTTTTATTTAAAGAGTGTATCTTAACCACTATCAGAAAATGTAAATCAATTCATTTATAAATGATACACACTCAGCAACATACAAATGCACAGGCAACATCCATAATTCACACACTCAGACACACACAACTGTCATCCTCTTTCTAGCAGTTTAATAGTTTCAGACAGGTTAGTTATAAGTTGTGAAATGGCTTTTCAGTATTCTGTGCCATATTACATACATTGTGGACGGCACAGCGGCGCAATGGTAGAGCTGCTACTTTGCAGTAAGGAAACTAGGGTTCGTATCCCAGGTCCTCCAGCAGGGGCCAGTTGTGTATAGTTTACACAGATTGGTCAGACAATTAGAATGCAGCAGGACTTGCTATAAGCAGTGCCGTTGGTGCAAGTGACTCAGTACTGATCAATGACTGCACCTGTCAAGCACAAGAGAATGGAATAAGTTTAAGGATAGAAGGTCACAAATCTGCAAAAGGCTCAGTGTGAAACTCTTCCAATATAAACATCATAATTATTGCATTTTTGGCTATTGGTTTTGAATTATGAATGTTTGAACCTCACACAGACTGTGATAGTTTTGAGAGGAGGCAGCATGAAACATTCAAGTCAGTACAATTTTATACATTTTTATTTGTAATAAAACACTGCTTTCTATCCACTCACCCAAATAAATAATATTTAGAGGAATCTGCATATTTTTCAAAACAACAATAGTTCCCTAGATGCTCCAATTTCATAAAAACACACTTAAACCATAAGCAGTTGCTAAAATTTGCAAATGCAGCCAGTTGTAAACAACACCGAATTCTTCTCAAATTAGAAAATATGTCTTTAATTCTATTTTGATTGCCTAGAAAATTTGCATAGTCAAAGCAAACTGATCAATGATAAAAACATAAAAAGAATACCTATTTAAAATTTCATGCTAAGCAACATAATGTTCTTTACTTCCCTGAATTATTTTAATTAAATAATTTCCAAAATGTATGTGTGACGATATAAAACACATGAAGGAAGTCCACCAAATTCATTCTGATCTAATCTGCATCTTGAATGATGCTCTCTATTAGTATTATATACAGCTGCTATTTATTATAGTGGTATTTCTCAAGATGTCAAACAATTAGCATGTATAATGTTAAATCATTCCAGCCAAACAAGTGGACATTAAATTGAGCTTATTTTGGAAGGCTGAAGGAAACACACATAACAATTAGAACTTAGTTTAATGACACACTAGCACCCGCTGATAAACTGTCACAAAAGGGGATTGTAGCTGAAAGAATACTGAACACTGTGTATGTGTGTCAATGGTGTTAATTATACAGCTACATTTAGCTTGATACCACTGAGGCTAATGGTACCAAGCCTCACAAATATTTCACAAAATTGCAGATTGTCTTACTGCAAGTTTATTTTCTTAGTTTTCTGAATTAATTTAGTTTGCAGTATATTCTTTTTTTATTTATAAAGAAGCCTTTTACCAGCACTCTACTAACATAAGTAGTAATTTAAATTGTATCCAGATGGTTACACAAATGTCATAGAAGAGGACAACTGATTGGCAGTGATGTTCAAACATACTTGGCAATATAAAAGGTTTCTTTACTTGTATTAAGCACCAAATGTGTTTAACATACACATAGTAGAACCTCCATATCCTCCAGTGATATGTTTTAAGACTGCGGATGCCTGAAACCACGGACAGTAGCCAACCCTACATATTAGTTTGTGTTAGTTTACAATTATATCTATGATATACAGGTAGTTCCCAGGTTACGGACATCCGACCTACGACTTACGAACGGGGCCACAGCTGCAATGCATACGCCTCAGTAACTGCCGCTCCGTCATCTTCCGCCTGGGACGCTGCAAGTGGTAGCTGGGCGGAGGCTGGAGGGGGGCAATTTCTCTGCCCGTGCAGTGGTTTCCCTCAGGTGGCTCCCGGTGGCAAGCAGTTTCACAGCCCACACACCACACACGGCTGCCCCATTCGTTCTTGGAGGGCGGCTGGTAATTCTGCAAGCAGTGGCTGGATGGAGGCTGGAGGGGGGAGATTTCGATGCTTGCACAGTGTAGTGTCCCTCGGGCAGCTCCCGGCGGCAAGCAGTTCCACTGCCCGCCCACCACACAGGCTGCCCCATTCGTTCTTGGAGGGCGGCTGGTAATGCTACAAGCGGTGACCCGGTGGTGAACGGGGCGGCAGGGGGTAGCATTGTAGTGTGCATCGGATGGCTGCCTGTTGAATGGGGGCGATTCACTACCTGCCTTTGGCTGCACCATATTTGTTCTCAGTGGGAGGACGCTGCAGGCAGCATACTGTAGTGGAGGTGACTGTGAGGTGGGCTGGTGATGAACCGCCCATCGCGGCCCCCGTTCATTTTCAATAGCAAGCCTGCTTGTACTGTTACGTACATAGCAGGAAGTTGTCTCTTGTCTGTACATCAGATGTTTGACGACGGGTGCCTTCCTGCTGTGATAGCGTGTACAGTACAAGCAGGCTTGCTATTGAGAATGAACGGGGTTCCGGTAGAGTGGACGCTAGCGCGTTTGGCTGCCGCTGCTCACCGGTAAAAACTGCTATTCGTAACTCCGTTTGATCGTCTTGGGTCTGCTTACCCTGACGCCGACAAATTATGTCGACTGCTTTCTGGTTTGTGATCATCTGGGCTTTCCTACTGCCTGTGCATCGGTTTGCGTTAGGATTGCTCTAGTATTCTGCTGCTGAACTTCTCCGGCTGCGTCCCTCCATGTTAACGCCTCCTCCTGTTTTTCTGCATTTCCATCCGGACATCATCTTCCATCCACGCCGGAGATATATTCATCGTGGATCCCGACGAACGATCCACCAGGATCCTTCGTCTGCAATAAAGTCTTTCTGGCCCAATTCTCGCCGTCCTTCTCGCCGCGCTGTTTGGGCTGTCGACCATAGTGTGCTTGCCAGCCTAACTAGGTCGGCTAACACCTCTACTACCTATGGGACTACCACCTTCAACTTTGGACTACTGAGGGGACTGGGCGGTATCATGGTCTGGAATCCCTACAGATTTTATTTTTTCTCCAGCCGTCTGGAGTTTTTTCTGTCCCCCCTGGCCATTGAACCTTACTCTTATTCGATGTTAATGTTGATTTATTTTTTTATAATTATGTCTTTCATTTTTCTATTCTTTAATATGTAAAGCACTTTGAGCTACTGTTTGTATGAAAATGTGCTATATAAATAAATGTTGTTGTTGTTGTTGTTGTTGAACATTCGCTCACTTACGAACAAGGGGTCTCTTGTTCAGGATCTCCTCGTTGATCGTAAGTTTGATTTCCTCTGTTTAGTTGAGACTTGGCAAAAACCTAATGACTTTTCTGAACTCAATGAATCCACTTCGTCGGGATTTGTTTACATCTGTCAACCTCGCGGCACTGGCCGCGGAGGAGGTCTCGTGATGATATACCGCGAAAAGTGGAACGTTTTGCCGATGTCTGTCTCTGCTTTCAACTCATTTGAATGTACTGTATGCAAGTTACCTGGATTTTTGCCTACCGTCATTGCTGCTGTTTATCGTCCACCTAAACAGAATAGTGACTTTTTAAATGAGTTTGCCGTTCTCCTTGCTCAGCTGGTCATTATCTCCCCTAATATTATTGTGCTGGGTGACTTCAATATTCATATGGACAATGTAAATAACCCTCTCACTAGAGACTTTATGTCCTGCTTGGAGAACTTTGGGTTCCAACAATTCACCAAGGTCCCCACTCATTCAAAAGGACACATTTTGGACTTAATTTGTTGCTCGGGTGTCTCCTCTCTTGATCTTACAACTGATGAATTGCCTTTTTCTGATCACTCTCTCCTTTCTTTTAATCTTCCACTCTCTATATCTATTCCGAAGCTACCCCGCACAATAACTTTTCACAATATCAAGTATTGACTCACATATTGCAATTCCTAAATTGGCTACTGCTGATGAGTTGATTTTGTATTATAACACCAGCCTTCATCATATTCTGGATTCTCTTGCCCCTTTTAAAACAAAGTCTGTTTCATTTTCCCTTTCTGCCCCCTGGTTTAGCCGGAACTTCGTCTTATGAAAGCGAAAGGCCGGCAATTAGAGCGACTCTATAAAAAAACTGGGCTCGTGGTTCACAAAGATATGTATTTCCACCATCTTGCACATTACAGGGATTGTATTAATCAAACTAAATCTGCCTACTATTCTAATATAATCAGCATGAATGAAGGTAATACTAAATCATTGTTTTCACTCCTCAAACGTGTCACACAACCCCCTGATTTGTGGCCATCACATTTTTACTCTTATGCCTTTTGTAATTCCCTGATGTCATTTTTTATGAACAAAAATTGAGAGTATCCACCACTACCTTGCTTTGCAATCCACTGACACTATTCATTCTGAATTCTTCCCATCTACTCACCCATTTTCTTTCTTTCAATTTCCCTCCACCTTAGAAATATCAGATATAATTCTTCATTCTAAATCATCCACCTGTCTGCTTGACCCCTTACCTACATCACTTGTTAAAGCCTGTCTTCCATCTTTACTCCATATTATATCTGTTATTATCCATTCTTCTCTTTCAACTGGAATTGTTCCTACTTCACTCAAAACTGCTATAATAACCTCAATCTTAAAAAATCGGCGCCGATCCTGCTAATTTTAACAACTTGCGTCCGATCTCTAACCTACCTTTCTTATCCAAAATTCTAGAAAAAGTGGTAGCCAAACAGCTCCACTCTCACTTATCTCTGAACAACCTGTATGAACAATTCCAGTCTGGTTTCCGCCCCCTCCATAGTACAGAAACTGCATTAATCAAAATAACTAACGATCTTCTCATGGCAGCAGACTCCGGCTTACTCTCTACTCTCATTTTACTTGATTTGAATGCGGCTTTTGACTCCATTTCTCATTCCATTCTTCTCAATAGACTATCTTCCATTGGTGTCACCCATAATGTCTATAATTGGTTCGTATCCTACCTTTCTGGCCACTCTCAATTCATACAGCTCAAATCATTTTCATCTCACTCTGTATCTGTTACTACAGGCGTGCCTCAAGGCTCTGTCCTGGGCCCCCTTCTGTTCACTATCTATCTCCTTCCTCTGGGCAATATCTTCAGGAAATATAATATTCATTTTCACTGTTATGCAGATGACACCCAGCTTTACTTTTCAACTTCACCTACAATTACCCTCCCACCTACCGCCCTTACTGACTGTTTGGCCGAAATCAAAAACTGGTTTACATTTAATTTTCTTAAACTCAACACTGATAAAACAGAGATCCTTCTCATTGGTACAAAATCCACATTATCCAAATTCCACAACTTCCCCTTTATAATTGATAACTGTACGCTATCTCCATCCTCTCAGGCCAAAAGTCTTGGTGTCATCTTGGATAATAATCTCTCCTTTCTTTCACACATCAATACTATTACACGATCTGCTTACTTCCACCTACGCAATATCAACCGTCTCCGTTCCTCTCTCACCCCACACTCTGCTGCAGTTCTTGTTCATAGCCTTGTCACCTCTCGCTTGGACTATTGTAACTCTCTTCTTTTTGGTCTCCCTCAAAAAACTCTTCACAAACTTCAACTAGTCCAGAACTCATTACGCAATCTCCTTCCACTCACCACATCACTCCTGTTCTGCATCAACTTCACTGGCTCCCTGTCAAGTTCCGCATTGAGTTTAAAATCCTTCTGCTAACCTTTAAAGCTATTCATGATTTAGCCCCTCCATATCTGTCTGACCTTCTCCACATTGTCACCCCTTCCCGTACTCTTAGATCATCATCCTCAATTAAATTGACTGTTCCTTCTGCTCGTCTTTCTACAATGGGGAACAGAGCTTTCAGTCGTTTTGCCCCCTGACTTTGGAATGCACTGCCTCCTGAGATTAGAAACATTAATTCACTTTCTCTGTTTAAGTCTTCAGTTAAAACTCATCTTTTTAATCATGCCTTCTCTATGTAAACATTGTACTGTATTGTTTGTCGGTTGCTGTGTATAATGTACGGCGTCCTTGAGTGTTTGAAAGGCGCCTATAAATAAAATGTATTATTATTATTATTATTATTACAGTGCTGTGCAGAAGAGCTCATCTTAACCTTTTGTCTTCACCCTTCAACAATGTCTCTGAAACACAAATCTAATGGAAGTGCTGGTGATACAGTAAAGAAGAGAAAAACCATCACCATTAAAAATAAAGTAGAAATAACAAAAAGGTCAGAGAGAGGTGAAACTCCATCGTTCATTGGCAGAGCACTTGGTTACAATCGCTCAATAATAGCATTTATTAAAATAAAGTACCTGTTCCAAGTTACATACAAATTAAACTTAAGTACAAACCTACAGTCCCTATCTCGTACGTAACCCGGAGACTGCCTGTTGTTTAATTGATACATTACCCACAATATGACGTTATCAACATTAAATAATATTGAAATGCATTGTACATTATTATACATGTGTGCTCTTGTTTCCTCCACACCCAAATGAATGGGATTCTGACATTTCAACTTACCCTTCAAGAATGATGGAGCAGTGAAAAACATCGTACACATTCACACAGCTTAAACACATTTTTACATTTAGTTCTTAAAACAAAATATCTTAGCCTATTGTGGGTACTCAGCGGCTTCTCCACTCTTCAGTATTTTTACTGATGGGAAGCACTTATCAGCGGCTTCTCCGCTCTTCAGTATTTTTACTGATGGGAAGCACTTATTGGCTTCTTTCCCTTAGGCTTTGAAGAACTTCGAGCATCACTAAATGTACTTTGGCACTTCAAGGCCACTATTAAGGAAAATTAAGGGTTATTTTCACAACAACAGTGCAAACACATGGCACTAAATACAGACAGTGAAAACTCTGGAGACTAAAGGCTGGTTTAACCGTTCTCTGTGCACCAATACGGCAAAAATGACATCAGGCACATAGACACATTCCCACACAATGGGTTTTCACAGCAAGCTGCACATGGAATACAGAAATTGCTTATTTCTGGAATCATTTATTTAATATTTTCGGGCCACTGAAAACTGCAAATGATTAAAACCATGAAAACCGAATTGGTGGATACAGGGGTTCTACTGTACATACCACAGGCCTGCACTTTTGATATATGGGAGGATGGAGCATTTCAATTAAGCCACATGTGACCCACCCTTGTCCATTTGTTTCCTACACATACAGTATATCTCAGTCTAGCTACTACTTGTGTTTCTTCAAGCAAGGGTCCTACTGTACCTATCTCAATTATCTACTCTTTGTAAACAGGAATGTGTTCTGGTGTACCAGAAAATCCAAAGAATACTCATAGAATATTTCTTATTCCTACATGGAATAACAAAATGGGTCTCTGATGGGCTATCTAATCCGTTGGGTTATTTCTGGTCATTGGTACTTTCTTCTATGTATTCTGGGAGTCTCCTAGCATGTTGGCCTTTTGGTTTGCAGTTACCAATTTACTTTTCTGTACACCAGACTATACATTTTGCTTGTTTCCTTCGGTTCTTCTCCTTGTTAACATTTCTTCTACTCCTTATAGTTGTTATCAAAAGAAGGACTGTAGCTGCTAGACATATTGTTGCTTCTAGATGAGACTGTCTAGAACTAATAAGTGTTCAGTACTGGATTGTTTCTTATTTTTTCATTTTTCATTTAATTCACCTGGAAATGTCTTATTTAAGAATTAATCATTTTTCTTCAAAATCAGAAATTCTGTAGGGGGCAAAGGTTGAGGCTCTAAAATCCTACATACCCTAAGTTTTATTCTATTATTATTACTGTTAAAAGTGTAATTTTTCTTTATTGGGGCCTCTGTTTCACTCCTCTATTTCCTCTGTGTTCCTAAATCACTTTAATGAAACTCCAGAAAGTTGCATGGGGTGGAGTATAGCTGGGGGCTGGGATATCGTGGTTTTATTACTTTGTTATTTGAAAATTCTGGTTATTTTTACTGGCCAAACAATAGCAGTTTTTATCCCTCAAAAACACAAACACAAATTACACAGACTACTCATTAATATGAACAAGCAGAAGCCAGGATCAATCAGTTAGACAGCTTCAACACACTATCCGTGTCAAAGCTTGAATAGTTCTCTATTCAAATATGCTTCTCTTAGAACCACCTTATGTATTCAGTTGTTAATTGAGTGCCTCCTATATATCTCTCTATTATATAAAAAAAACTCCTGGGACGAGACAAAAGACTTTTTCAGAGAGATAATTTAAAGTCCCGCAAGACGAGAGACTTTGTGCCAAGAGATTTAACCACACCCAGGGCTGGAAATAGAAGACAAAGAATAGAAGACAGTGTAGAACGTTGTAAAGAGGTTCAAAAACGTTGGCGCGATACACATGCAGAGCTGGTTAAAGATTATGAAAGTACTAAAATTCGAAGTTCTCAAAAAACTGTCAGTAAAGATCGCATTAGGACTAACAAGCGGAAATTACTACTCGGTGAAATAACGGACTAGCGAAAAGAGATCGAATATACAGTATGGACATACGTGATATGACAGAAGTATGTAGATATTGTTCGGATTTAAACTTTAAGTTAGAGACTTGTAGATTGTCTAATTCGTATTGTCATCAAGGAAAAGTATTGTTTCTTCCCTCTTCCCAATGAAGAGGCCTATCTGCGAGAATTAAAAGATTTGTTGTTTGGTGAAAGTGAAATCCACATACGCTAGTGGCAGAGATGCAAAGTGGCTGGCGCGTAGTGCAGGCCGGGGGGTTGGTGGGTGAAGCAAGCAGGGGGCTAAGCCCCCTATTATTATTCAGAAAATATCATGTAAACCCTGTTCATCTCTTACCATGGGTTTTCCTAACACATAATGCTTTGCAAGTTAGGTTAGATATTGGCTCTAAATTTGCTCTGTTGTGGGTGTGTGGGTGGGACCTACAGTGAATTGGTACTGTCATATAAACAAGTCCAAGACATTATAAAGTGTTTGGGACAGCCAACCGTATATTGTTTTTCCCAGCTGCAAAAGGGTATTCTTAATCAAATACACAATGTGCATATCACAGAGTCTAAAACAGAACTGGCTATAGTAGCCTAAGACGGAGACTTTAAAGGTCTTGAGAGGAACTGATGTCATCAAAGGGGCTGGAACCAGAAGAGACGTCATCAAAGGGGCTGTCTTCGGAAGAAGACATCATCAAAGGGGCCGGCTTCGGAAGTGACGTCATCAAAGGGGCCAGCTTCGGAAGTGACGTCATCAAAGTGGCCAGCTTCGGAAGTGACGTCATCAAAGGGGCTGGAACCTTGCAGGATTTCCCGGGAAAAGTCTGTAGGCAACTGAGAAAGACAGTCAGCGCACTCCGCTGCCCCTTGGTCGGATGTTTTATTACAAATAATCGGGCCATTTAGCTGCCTCCATCTCGCACGTGTGTGACAGTGTGAACAAGGGTTCAGTTTTTGTTTGTTACCTTGCATATAGTGTTTTGGGGACAGTCTCCAGCCTTCTATGACCCTGAACCAGACCAGTAATATTCTAGGAAAATGGTATAAAAATCAAATTCCACAATGAAAAAATGATATTAAATATTTGGGAGTGTATTAATTATTTAGGAGATTAAAAAAATCTGCAACTTTACCTATTCCAAGGCAGATTTTGTATTATTTCTATCTGAACAGTTTTTGCAATAGGCTAGTTACTTTAAATTGAATCTAAACTGTTATTTCTGTTGTCTATCATATTACCAGATAAGAGAGACATATCTCCTAGTACCTGATTCAATTAATTCACTAAAGTAATAATTTGTTAATTAATGTTAATTAATGTTATTAATTTTGTTAGACCTCAGTGCAGCTTTAGACACAGTCAGAGATGACATTTTATTGTCCAGAATGGAGAACATTCAGGGTATCTCTGCCACTGCCCTCCAGTGGTTTAAGTCCTATCTGACTGATAGACAAGAGTTTGTTAGTCTTTAGCAATAGCAGGTACACCTCAGGGCCAGTCACACAACAAGTTTCTCAGGGCTCTGCCCTCGGACCGCTGCTCTTCTGTACCTACATGCTTCCCTCTGGCCATATTATTGTAGCTTTGGACTGTGTTATTTTTATGCAGATGATATTCAACTCTATATTAATGCTAAGTTAAACTTCATCAGGGCTTTCTCAGCTCACAACCTGTCTCAGTGAAGTTAAATTGCAACAAAATGGAACTCCTGCAAATTGGCACTAAAGCACAACTTATGAAAATTAGTTTATTTTCAGTTACTCTTGACAGAGATCTCTTTAGACCTTGATCTCATTAGACCACACTTTTTTACTCCTATGTAGTGCCCCTGCGTGTGGATAAGTTCACAGCTAATATAACATTTTAGGGAGATTGGATGTTATGTAGACACAACCTCACTCAATCTCTGAATGACTGAAGAGGAAATAAACATTTGTTTTACACTAAAAGTCTTAGTCTAGTCACTTTTTTACTACTTTAATCCAAATATAAATATTATGTGCTAGATCTGATACTGGTTCATGCATAAATTAACATATTTTTACCAATTGTAAGCAATGTAGAAACATTTAGAGCAATGCAAATACTTCAGTAGTAAACTATTAAAAAAGAAAGGTAATCAAACATGGGACATCCACATTGCCCTATATGTTTTTCTTTCTTATAAAGAAGTGCACACAAACAGGTTGCTGTGAGAAAGTGTGATTTTTTTAATACTAAGCATGTTCTTGGCTTATTTATATGTTTCTGAGGTTTTCCTTCACCCCTCAACTTGTCAAGAGAAACCAGAAATTTCCTGTTTAAGTACAGATTACTAATGGCCAAGATACAAAACTACAAAAGCTTTTTTAAAATTTTTATTCACTTTGACTGATTTGTGTTTTAAATGCTTTTTATATCTCTGAAATTATAGATTTGTAGTGTTTGCATGTGTATAAAACTTGCAGTGAAATTTCCACTTGCATATACTAATCAACCTGCAACGCTCTGCCACTCTCCTGCACCATGATTAGTGTATGAGCTTTTACAGAGCATATTTTATACACTCAAAGTTGTGATATTTTACATACCCAGTACTTTACCAGAAAAAAACAGAGTAAGCTATTGGTGTTGTCCTTGTTCAGATCAAGCTTATCACCCCATGATTAGCTTTATCCCAAGATAAATTGCATTTTAAATATCCAAAAAATAGTGTTGTTTATTTTGATAGTGGATTGTGAGGCACTTGTAATAGATGTTATATAAAATCCTTATTTATAGGTATAGGGGACACTGCAGGGATAAGAAAAAAAAAACTACATATAAATTGTTAAGAATTTTTGAAATATACAATTAACAGGATCATTCAGGATCACTGATTTGTAAGTACATATATGATGCTAAAGTACCTGCACACTGAGCAATATATTTATTGTTGCATACTTTCAGTTATTAAATTCTTCACTTATAGTAAATTAAGCAACTGAAGAAAGGTGGTAGCCAGCCATACAGACAGTATTCCACTGAAGTGCTAACTCAGATACAGGGGTTCACCCACGTGAAGCCAAGTTAAAGTTAACCTACATACACGTCTTAAAAAGAAATACATACTTTAGAGACATTGAGTAAATAAAAAGCTAAGGTTCTGTGAAAATGGACGTACAGAATGTTGCATTAAAAATGCACTGTTTAACATATGATAACATGCTGAAATCTGAATCTCACTTTAACACTGTGATTAGGTAAAGGTGACCTAATTTAGCAAATAACACAGGATTAATGCACTTGTTCAATAAACAAAAACAAACAGAAATAAAATTTTCTCTAGCAGAAAAAGCGACACAGTAACATCTGGTACAGTATACTGACTAGGCAGTTTAAGACATCTTATAAATATTACTCTTTTTGGAACACCAAATAATAAGAAATACTGGAAGTAGTTAAATTTTAACAAAACTTCAAATAACAATCTTATTCTTGCCTCAATACAGAAGAAGTTGAAGGTAAATATTTTTTAAGATTGTTACCATAAAAACAGCAGAATGTCATGAGGTTTTACATGATATTCAAAATTTAGTAATGTGAACATTCCACTGGAAGGAATATTGAGTAAGGAGTCTTTCATGAACCACTCACTTTTATGCCAAATACAGAGTACCTGTTAAAGTCGTATGGCTCTGACTACCATGGGCAACCTACATGCACAAATCCTTCTTTGCAAGTCTAGGGATTTTCAAGTGATGAACCTAAAATTATTCATATGTCAGCTGCAATATAAGGCTTAACTGAAGCACGTACAGCGATAACATCTATTTCTCCTATAAGAAGTAAACTGCCAACTTAAGGAAAGTGAATTAACATTATTAACATGCTTCACTGTTTATCTACATGTCTGTCAACGCACAAGGTGCAAGGATTGTGAACAATGTGATCAAAGTTCTTTTGGCATGAATGACTTTTGATGTTTGTTCTTTACATGAGGCTATGCATGTTTACAAGAACATGACCTTGAGAAACTACAGGAAGTCTGTATTGTGATACTGGCAATCTCTTGCAGTGATTGGGAGAGCACTGGCATAAGTTCGGCTTGTTAGTTGTCAGTAGACAAGATTATTCTAAAGTCACAGAAAGTGTGTTATCATTGGGGCTTTTATAAATTCTAAATCAAAAAGGACTAAAAAGGAACACTTTCACAGATAAGCTTTTGATGAAACAATATTTTTGAATCCATACTGCTACATAATCATTCTGAAAGAAAAGCAAGCTTTCTAAATAATAAAGTGTGTAATACATTGTTAAGAATGTGGAAAATGCTACTGTCAAAATAAAGACACACTCTGAAAAGAAGACAACAAAATCTTTAATGCTTTACAATACAGAAAATACAGAAAGAAAAGAACTAATAAAAAAAAAAACATCTACTAAGGCCATCAAGAATTAACAGGTCCCCAGATGCATTCTGCTGATGTGAGCAAAACATATTGTCAGATCACACTCCTAGTAGTAACAAATGCACAGTGGCCCAAAGGCAGTGCTGCAATGAATGTGGAGATTTATAAGAGCAATACTTTGCATCATATACCAAGTATTTCTTAATCATGGATCACACACTTCTCTGTTAGCAATGTGTAGCTCCACTTCCGCAAAGAAGATGTTTTCACAAAATGTTCTTTCTTTGGGGCCTTTCTTCTTTCTATTACATGTTTATGTGGCTACTCAACACAAAGTGAATTCACAATTAAGTAAATAAAAACAATAATCTATTTGCAGCAATTGTGCCAAAACCCAAACAGAACAATCACTGGTAAAAAGAAGAAAGTGGAAGAGGAGAAAGATCAAAAAGGAAAACCTGAGGAGTAAATAGGATATTACAGGACATGGCAGAGAAATTCTGATACAGCTTACCAAAAAAGGTAGAAACTTTAGGATATTACCAATACCATTTTAGAAATGCAAAGATAACAAAGGACATCATTAGAAAAACAGGCACAAACCATTTATGACAAGTGATAAACAGTACAGGCAATGCACTAATTTGAATTATGTGTGCAGATAACTGGGATTTCTAGAGGCAGAATTTATTGTCCTAAAAATCAGGACCCAGTCAAGAGGAGCATGAAGTGATAAATCATGTTCTCAGATTGATTAAAGGGCAAGGGCTTGAAGACAGCCTTATGTCAAAAGTTATAAGTAGCAGAAATGTTTTTATCTGAGTGGGAGAGGGGGTGGGGGATGAGAAAATGTTAAAAGAAGATGAGAGGAAAGCTGAGAAGACAGAGGAATACCACAAGTCCTGATAACTGACCAGAGTTAGAGATACAGTAAAAGAAAAATGAGGAAGATGGAATAGAAAATATAGATCTCAGCAACTGAAATGTTTTGAGACACAGGCCTCTGCCAAGCCTATAAATGATACAGGCCTTTGTTTATGAATTGATATTGACTAAAACACGTGTTCCATTCAGTTTTTAAACAAATTAACCAATATACATTTTATATTCAGTCAAAGTGGTCTTCAGCCAAAATGGCACATACTGTCACTTATGGCCATCCTTTATGATAGCATGCCTCTTTAATTAACCTTGTTTATTTCAAAAGATGTTCAGTGTTAGATTGCTTGAACAGTTAATTAATTAATTATAACAGACCTCAACATAAACCCTCTGAAATATATATATACATGTATCAGTTTTGTTATCTGCACATCCAAAAGTCTTTCAGATTGTTGCAGAATTTCACATAAAATATTGAGATGATGAAAAAGTAATTTTATGAATTTCTAAATATCAAACCTTGGGTCAGACAAGGATTAGAGACAGGATAGCTTCTGTTTTAAATGTATAGCAGAATATGCAGATGACACTTAATCAAAAGGAGCATTAGGTAGTAAACTATATCCCAACTGATACTCAGCAAATTATTAATTAATAATTAAAACTGTATTTATATAGCACCTTATCA
This sequence comes from Polypterus senegalus, assembly GCF_016835505.1. Lineage (NCBI taxonomy): Eukaryota > Metazoa > Chordata > Cladistia > Polypteriformes > Polypteridae > Polypterus > Polypterus senegalus. The sequence goes on along the minus strand of NC_053154.1, from coordinate 65,108,922 downwards.
TACATTTATATGCAACTCAAATTGCTTTCCATAGATTAATCAACAAAAATAAAGATATACCACATCTACTTGGATTTTATCATTAAACAATACTATGATCATATCTAATAAATATTAATAAATATAAGTATACTAAATACAAAATCAACAAGTTAATGTTAAGCAAAATGTAACCACTAAAGTTCAACAAATATTCACTCTTAACAGAAAATGGTTTTCTAATTAAAATATTTATACATTAAGGTTGACAAAAGAACAACCAGATCTAATTAATATATATAAAAATCAATATATGCAGTATATATCTAAATTTTACCTAGGCATAAGTACATGGCAACCCACGGAGTATAAATATGAAGTTATTAAAAATAATGAAAAGATACAAAAGCAAATAAAACAGTCCATAGTGGTTTCATTTAATTTAGGATGTAGATGGAGTTTTTTTAAAATTTTTTTATTTTTTAATTTCTGGCCATAAACCTCTGGAGGGCCACGGTTAGAAGACAGAAAGGAGTAAATCAAATAGTTAGGTCTGATAATAGGTTTCTGCATCATGAAAGTCAAAATGACCTAGGCCAGGCGGTAGCCCACCTTCTACTGGGCACAGTTGATACCATTAGCAGAGTTAATAATAATGATATCCAAGTCTTCCTAGTTTCCTCCAGCACTGCATGCGACCGCAGAATAAAGCACTTTTATAGCAAATGTGGGTGGCGCATAACACCACCACACAGAATAGGAGGCAAAAAACAAAAATAAAAAAAAAGCATTGGATTAAGGCTGGGTACTTGTTAATGCATCAAAGAGTTAAACTTATAATCAGAACACTATTATGATATAATTACTGGAAAACTCAGAATAAAAAAGGGGTTTTAGAAGTTTTTTGAAAGGTTCCACAGATTTCGCCTGCCATATTTCTATTGGTAAAATACTCCAGATTTTAGGTGCATGAGAACAGAAAGCTGCCACACCAGTTCCTTTATGTTTACATCTGGGAATAACAAGCGAACCAGATTTGCATATCTAAGGCTACAATTTAGTACAAAGGGAAACAGGCCTTCCAAGATGTAGGTAGAGACAAGATTGTTTAAAACCTTATATGCAAATAGAAATATTTTAATATCAATTCTAAAGTACACCAAACAGCCAAAGTAAAGATATTAGTAATATTTTTTCCTTTTGGTTAATATTCTTGCTTCTGCATTCTGGACAAGCTTTTGCCAATTTACATCCATTGTAGGTACTCCTGATAGGAGTGTGCTGTAGTAATCTAGTCAGCTAAATACAAATGCATGTATTAATTTTTCTGTATCTTTAAATCTAAATTGACAGATTAATTAGAAATAAAGTTGTGCACTAAACTGTAAAGAAACACTGGCCTCTATGAAATATTTACACTTTCTGTTTTTTGTTAAATTACTTACAGTACTTACGTTAATTCAAAATTAGTTGAATCTCACCAAATGTGGCTTACACACTAATTGAAGACACAATTAAAATGTAAAAAAGATGGGGCACAGCTTTGTTTGGAGTCTTGTGTGAAAAATGCTGAAGAGAAGTCTGAACAGATGTTTTAAAGTTGTGAATTTGATAAAACAATGATGCTTAAAGCAAGAGTGTGGGCATAGAAAAATCACAAACAGATCTACATATAAATGAAAGACACATGCAGTTGACAAAAGTAGTGCATAAGTAACCTTGAAAGGTTGACTTTACATTATTTTTTGATGAGACTGACTGAACAGAGAGATCATCTATGTTGGACTAAACCCGCTATATCCTAACACAGGGGTCTGCTAGAGCCAATCCAGCACAGGGTGCAAGATAGGGAACAAACACCAAGCACAATGTGGGAGGAAACCAGAGCACCCCCACGCAGACACAGGGAGAATATGCAAACTCCATGCTGGGTGGGCCTGGGAAGCGAATCCAGGCCTCCTTACTGCAAGGCGGCAGCGCTACCACTGCACCACCATGCCACCCCTGTCCAAGCATTGTCCCAATATTCTCAAGTTCATTTTTTTTATTCTGGCATCAGGCTAGGCCTTAGTAAGAATGTACAAATACACTGTAGTACAGTAGCAAGTTATGTGAACATCCCCTAGGTAACCTGTACACAAAGCTAGACCTGTTTTTAAGCCCATTTCTCTAATAGTTACAACAGGATAATGCAATATGAAGCCCTTGTCATTTATCACCGCAACTTAACAACCAAGTAATAAGTACAAATTTATCACTGAAAGATAATTGTTTTAGTTCATTCAAAGCTATTGTCTTACAAAGACTGGTTTATTTATGAGAAGGGAGTTTCTGGCAAAACAAGCTTTGATACGCTCCTCAAAAATGTGCCAATGTTTCTTGCCAAAGCTGTTAATGTAAATCTTACTCTGATTCACTTTATGCAACTGACATCATACCTTAACCAATCACACCTATGATATTTGGCATATACTGTAAAACAATGTGTCAAAAACATAATGCCATGTAGAAAGATGGGGTATAGTGTTTGAGGTCTCAAAAAAATATTTTAAGATGATAAACAAAAAATGACCGTTATAATCTGTGGAATATATACAGTATTTGCAAAAAGATATCTCTAATTACTGCAAGTAGCATCACTGTGATAGGAACTTACAGCACCCAGATGTAAATGACAACTGTAGATGGGAGATCAAGTAAAATATTTTATGTTAAACTTAATTAGGAGAATGGCATTAACAATTATATTTGGACAAGGAAAAAGTGGAGCCATTTCTTGTTTATGTCTGTCAGATGCTGGCTGCCAACAAGCTAAATTTATAGAGGCCTAAAGAGTGGAGCTAGCCTGCCTTTGTCCAGCGGCTCCTTTACAACTCTAAAATACACAGAGATATAATTCTGTACTCAGATAACACAAAGTAATTTCCTATTTTTTTAGATAAAGTTGTATATTGTTTAGTTACATACTATGTCACAAGTGCAAATTCAAAATGACCCTAACAATAAAAGACTACACTTAAACTCAAACTGTATCTGGTCCCTAACTTCTAACCATTTCAATAGGGGCTCACAGTACCTATTAAGTGGAACACACTTAACACAGATGGAGGTTACATTTGGCTCCGTTACTCTGTTACACACATGGCTCAGACACTCACAGTAATGTCATTAAAATTTATATCAATACTTATTAACTTAAAAATAATAGCACATGTGCACACTTTAATTCCCAGCTGCCTATTACCATTGCTGTTAAATATGATTCACACTTAAAGTGCATCCGGAAAGTATTAACAGCGCATCACTTTTTCCACATTTTGTTATGTTACAGCCTTATTCCAAAATGGATTAAATTCTTTTTTTTCCTCAGAATTCTACACACAGCTTCCCATAATGATAACGTGAAAAAAGTTTACTTGAGGTTTTTGCAAATTTATTAAAAATAAATAAACTGAAAAATCACATGCACATAAGTATTCACAGCCATTGCTCAATACTTTGTCGATGCACCTTTGGCAGCAATTACAGCCTCGTCTTTTTGAATATGATGCCACAAGCTTGGCACACCTATCCTTAGTTAGATTCACCAATTCCTCTTTGCAGCACGTCTCAAGCTCCATCAGGTTGGATGGGAAGCATCGGTGCACAGCCATTTTAGGATCTCTCCAGAGATGTTCAAACGGATTGAAGTCTGGGCTCTGGCTGGACCACTCAAGGACATTCACAGAGTTGTCCTGGAGCCACTCCTTTGATATCTTGGCTGTGTGCTTACGGTCGTTGTCCTGCTGAAAGATGAACCGTCGCCCCAGTCTGAGGTCAAGAGAGCTCTGGAGCAGGTTTTCATCCAGGATGTCTCTGTACATTGCTGCAGTCATCTTTCCCTTTATCCTGACTAGTCTCCCAGTTCTTGCCGCTGAAAAACATCCCCATAGCATGATGCTGCCACCACCATGCTTCACTGTAGGGTTGGTATTGGCCTGGTGATGAGCGGTGCCTGGTTTCCTCCAAACGTGACGCCTGGCATTCACACCAAAGAGTTCAATCTTTGTCTCATCAGACCAGAGAATTTTGTTTCTCATGTTCTGAGAGTCCTTCAGGTGCCTTTTGGCAAACTCCAGGTGGGCTACCATGTGCCTTTTACTAAGGAGTGGCTTCCGTCTGGCCACTCTACCATACAGGCCTGATTGGTGAATTGCTGCAGAGATGGTTGACCTTCTGGAAGGTTCTCCTCTCTCCACAGAGGACCTCTGGAGCTCTGACAGAGTGACCATCAGGTTCTTGGTCACCTCCCTGACTAAGGCCCTTCTCCCCCGATCGCTCAGTTTAGATGGCCGGCCAGCTCTAGGAAGAGTCCTGGTGGTTTTGAACTTCTTCCACTGAATGTCACTGGGACCTTCAAAGCAGCAGCAGAAATTTTTCTGTAACCTTCCCCAGATTTGTGCCTCAAGACAATCCTGTCTTGGAGGTCTACAGACAATTCCTTTGACTTTATGCTTGGTTTGTGCTCTGTCGTGATCTGTTAACTGTGGGACTTTATATAGACAGGTGTGTGCCTTTCCAAATCATGTCCAATCAACTGAATTTACCACAGGTGGACTCTAATTCAGCTGCAGAAACATCTCAAGGATGATCAGGGGAAACAGGATACACCTGAGTTCAATTTTGAGGTTCATGGCAAAGGCTGTGAATACTTATGTACATGTGATTTCTCAGTTTTTTTTATTTTTAATAAATTTGCAAAAACCTCAAGTAAACTTTTTTCACATTGTCATTATGGGGTGTTGTGTGTACAATTTCTGAGGAAAAAAAAGAATTTAATCCATTTTGGAATAAGGCTGTAACATAACAAAATGTGGAAAAAGTGATGCGCTGTGAATACTTTCCAGATGCATTGTATTGTCCATTAAACTGAAATGATTATGATTATTGATTTGGATTAATAAATTGTTTTAAATATCTTGCCATATGCATTCTGTATAGGAAACAAGCCCATTTAACAATTTACTACAGCTAATGTTTAGTAAATTATTTAAATGATAGCTTAATTATTAAAGTGTGAGCCTGTCCTGTAACCGACTAATGATTAATCAAGGTTTGCTTCCTACCCAGAGTCTAAATTCTACTGTAATAGGCCCTGCACATCTTCTAATATTGACTTAAGTGTGTTTAGAAAGTTGATAAAACTGACTTTCACATTTATTGGCAATAATCAAACACCATATAAACATTTCTTTAATGTGCACACTGAATACTGAAGAAATAATCACATTACCTCAATTTGTAGATTTTAAATACTAAATTTGTAAGCACTATTTGTCTCAGATGTTTACAATTGAAGATGATACTTAATGATTTCACCTAACAGACTAACTTATAGAAAATGTACACTTATACAAAATGATCACCTTTCCAAGCAATAATGGGCATGTTGAGACAATGCTCGGAGAACACTACCACATTTTCATCTCCTACTGACAGGAAAAGCATTGGCTTGTTTGCAATTTTTCTGATTATGACATTGGCACAGCTTGTTTCTACCTGCCTAAAGTGAAAAGTGTAGGCTGTGGAATAGCCTGAGAAACAGTGAACATACTGTTAGCTGAAGAACTTGAATATCAAGAAAAATAAAGAGTGTGCACACAGGAGACTGGAGTACAAAATTTAATCTAATAATGCAATGCTGATAGCATTTACTGTAAAAGTGTATTAGTGTTTGGTGTTGGGTATACAGTATCTAGTTTGTGTATTATCTTTATGCTATCAATGGGCCTCAGTTACTGTATAGTGACATTGGTTAACTGAATGAATCAAAAGAATGAAGTACTAAGTATTTTTCTGTATACAATATTTGCATTTTTTTTTAAACCAGGGTCTAAAATCATTAGTTCACTTTAACTGTTTACTGATAAACATGCTACATACAATTTTTGGTGGTGCTGGTGTGAAAGAGATGGCAGCACAACTTTGTATTAAAGCGGTATTTGGTAACTTACAAAGTCAATTTAAGTTGATTCATTCAAAGCTAAAAACTGCATAAAATTTTGACTACCATTAGCATCAAAACCTAAAATAAATACTGCCTCAGTATTCACTAGGTTTGAGTAAATGTATACCAAAAAAAAAAAGCTACTGATTACTTTTGCTCATTCTGCATCTGCCATAAAAAAAATGTGGTTCAATTTGTTGAATTGTTAATTTTTTTGAAACTTTAAAATGCACTAAAAACTGTACATTGATTGGTAATGAGGATTTAATGACGATATGCAGATGTAATCCCTTCTGGTCTGTCTAATCAATCAACAACGTACCCCGATATTTTTCCCGCTTCTAACTGTGCTTGTTTGACTGAGGAGACCTCCCTCACCCACATTTCTAATTGTGCTCAATACACAAAGGTGGAACCCCAACACACACACTTCAAATGTTGCCTGTGGCTTGTTAAGGAAGTTAAAAGGTAAAACTGGGTGCCAAGGTTACAAAAGTTTAGAAACATTTTTTTAAGATAAACACTGTAATCCAGTGAGACACTGAAATTGTTATCCCAATGTGACTGAGGAAAAAAATGCAGCAGTTGCTACTTTTGATGACATGCCACGGATGTTGATGCTCTTAAACTTTGCGATTGCTGATAAAATAGTCTGGAGCAGCACACTAATAATGGAAATTATAGCCCCTACTTGGTCATTTGCACAAGTTGCAGATAAGATGAAGGGGTTGAGAAATAATACAAATTAAACACCTAATTTACTAGAACAGTTTCTCACAGCCACAACACCTGGCAACCACTAAATGCATTTTCTTTGAGCTTTGCCAAACTTTACTCCCTTTAGTTCACTTCTGCAGATGGCCTTCATTTGCATTAACCGGCAGAACCCATTTGTCCCCGAGACTGTCATCAGTGCTGTGGCGCAGTACGTATAGAATGTTCCACTCACCACAGCATTACTAAAGACAATTTCTTTTTTCGGCTGCTCCCGTTAGGGGTCACCACAGAGGATCATCTTCTTCCATATCTTTCTGTCTTCTGCATCTTGTTCTGTTACACCCATCACCTGCATGTCCTCTCTCACCACATCCATAAACCTTCGCTTAGGCCTTCCTCTTTTCCTCTTCTCTGGCAGCACTATCCTTAGAATCCTCCTGATATACCCAGCATCTCTCCTCTGCACATGTCCAAACCAATGTAATCTTGCCTCTCTGACTTTGTCTCCCAACCGTCCAACTTGAGCTGACCCTCTAATGTACTCATTTCTAATCCTATCCATCCTTGTCACTCCCAATGCAAATCTTAGCATCTTTAACTCTGCCACCTTCAGCTCTGTCTCCAGCTTTGTGGTCAGTGCCACCGCCTCCAACCCATATAACATAGCTGGTCTCACTACCGTCCTGTCTCCGGTGCAACTTGGTGGCGTCGGATGGACTAAAAAATAATGTCCCAGAGGTGTTCTATTTGATTTAGTTTAGGCAAGCGTGGGGGTCAGTCAATGGTATCAGTTCCTCCATCCTCCAGGAACAGGCTGCATACTCGCCACATGAGGCCGGGCATTGTCGTGCACCAGGAGGAACCCAGGACCCACTGCACTAGCATAGGGTCTGACAATGGGTCTAAAGATTTCATCCGGATACCTAATAGTAGTCAAGGTGCCGTTGTCTAGCCTCTAGAGGACTGGCTCAGGCCACCTTCATGAAGTCTGTTTCTGATTGTTTGGTCAGAGACATTCACACCAGTGGCCTGCTGGAGGTCATTTTGTAGGCAGTACTCATCCTGTTCCTCCTTGCCCAAAGGAGCAGATACCGGTCCTGCTGATGGGTTAAGGGTCTCTATCAATATCCCAGAAGTTTCACTGACTTGATGCTATACTCTGATTAAAATGTGTTCCTTTAATTTTTTTGAGCAGTATATATATATATATATATATATATATATATATATATATATATATATATATATATATATATATATATATATATATATATATATACACACACACGTATATATACATACATAACATATACATGGGCTCTTACTGCTTGTGTCTCACAGATTACTGAGAGTAGTATAATATCAACATTAGACAAATGCATAATCATATAATAAAACAGCATTAGCTAATATAAGGATACACATCAGGTACTCTCATGTAGTTGTCAGTATAAGCAGTTGTCGAGTAGCCCTGTAAACCAAAGATCAAAACATCTAGTGGAGGAAATGCTAACAATTCTGTAATGTTTGTCTGAATGGAGAAAAGTTACTTTGCTGAATGGTCAAGGTCTTTGATAACCGTGTTTGCCTTTCTAAAACAACACATGATATACGTCCTTCACCACCCTCTTTAGTGATCTGAGATACTGTGCTGAGCATATGCCATATCAGAATGTAATGAATCCAGTGAGGATGGACTCTACTATGCACGTACAGAAAGTTGGTGGGCATAGACAGAGATCTCCATGCTTTTCTCAGATATCAATATTGGCATGTGTGATACAGTACATTTTACAGTAAAGGCTTGCTGGCAGTTTTTGACTATAGGAGAAATATGCTGTTCACACTGTAGGACATCCGTGATGGAAACTGGAACACGTCTGTGCTGACCCACTCCAGTTAGTTTAAAACTATGGATATTTAGACAAGAAGTTTAGGAAAGGACAGCTCTATAAGATAAAGGACAGTGGTATTAATACAAATATAAAACATGACTTTGAAATTTCAAGTCCATAGTTAAAAAGTAAAATCAGTACTGCATTAAAAGTTGCTTGCCAGCATCAATATTATAACAAATGAGTTGGAGCTACACATACATGCATATAATTGCAATGTTACAAAAGTTACAACCTAACTAAATCAGAGGAATAAACAGCCCTCTCTCTCTTAGCTGGTGATGCTTGATTGTTTATTGAGCTTTAAAGTTTATCCTGTTTCACTACTACACAGGTGGAGCTGTGGGGGACAGCCAGTATCACATAAATGGATAAATATTATTTATGAAAAACAGGCAAAACCCAAAAGGTGGAGAAATTGCCATTTATCCATCTATCCATCCATTATCGAACCCGCTATATCCTAACTACAGGGTCACGGGGGTCTGCTGGAGCCATAAAAATATGGCTCAATTGGAGGGCTATGCAGAAAAATGTCTGTCATTCCTAAAACGGCTCATACGATATTTTGGGTTCCATCCATCCATCCATTATCCAACCCACTATATCCTAACTACAGGGTCACGGGGGTCTGCTGGAGCCAATCTCAGCCAACACAGTGCGCAAGGCAGGAAACAAACCCCGGGCAGAGTGCCAGTCTACCACAGAAGTTGGCATTTATATGACAGAATAAAAATAATACTCAATTGGAGGGCCATGCAGAAAAATGTCTGTCATTCTTAAAACGGCTCATACGATATTTTGGGTTCCATCCATTATCCAACCCATTATATCCTAGCTACAGGGTCACGAGGATCTGCTAGAACCAATCCCAGCCAACACAGGGCGCAAGGCAGGAAATAAACTCTGGCAGGGTGCCAGCCCAGCGCGGGGCATGCACACACACACACACACCAAGCACACACTAGGGACAATTTCAGATCGCCAATGCACCTAACCTGCATGTCTTTGGACTGTGGGAGGAAACCGGAGTACCCGGAGGAAACCCACGCAGACATGGGGAGAAACATGTGAACCCAGGTCTCCTAACTGCGAGGCAGCAGCGCTACCCACTCCACCACCCAATATTTTGGGTTACCCCATTAAATTAAAGCTGAAAGTCTATACTTCAATCACATAATGATTGCTTAATTTCAATTAAACTGTGCAGGCACACAGAGCCAAACTTATAAAAATTGTGTCACTGGCCAGTTCTGGTATTGGTTCTCTGCACAAAATAAGAGTGACTGGTCTCAGCTCTTTTCTCAGTAAATAATAGCACTTGGGCCTTGAAGGACTGTTTGACTTGTGGTTAAAAAGGAATGCAGCCAAGACAGCATGGACTTAACATAATCTGCATAACTGTTTTCAGGTACAGTCCAGACAACTTACAATAAAATTATAACAGGGTAGAAGTGGCTTTATTCCCACGCTGAAGTCAAGCTGTCCAATGAATATGAAATAGTTACACTGAATACTTTTTAACCAATATATTTGCTACAATGGACCTGGTATTTTTTTTTTACATTATTGGATACTTTTCATTGTAAGTTTAATCAAATCATTAATCAAAACCAATACATAAAAAACATAAAAAGCACAGGATTCTCTGAGTAGCCACTGATTTATTAAAATGTTATTCCACACTCAAAACCCAACCCAAAAATAACTAGTTGTGGTACAGTCAGCTACAATAACTACAAACAGATTTTCCATGTAGGTATTCTGTCTTTTACGATTTTGCGGAAACACTCTGTCGCCCGTCACCTTAATAGGATATCTGGACTTTGACTAAGTCATTCCATTACTCTAAATTTATTTTTCTTCAACTAGTCTCACTTAGACTTTCTTGGAGTTTTTAGGTGCACTTCCTCTTCATCTCACAGATAAATAATTTGGCAATTTCCAGAAAAAGTATCCCAGCCCATGGCATTAGTACCACACCACCCACCATCACAATTAACTGTAGGTACAAGGTTCTTCCTATAAATTGCACAGACTCAATTTCTTCTGTGATAACAGGACACGCAATAATTATGTTTTAGTTATCAATTTATCTGTCCAACAAAACAATGTTCCAGAAATAAAAAAAAATGATCCTGGTGCATTCTGAAATTCATATGCACGCACAAAATTGGGTTAAGGTGAATAATCCAGTAGAGGCAGAAACCTGGTTTCTTAATATTCAATTTTTAAATGTGCAAGTCATCTTCTGGAGTTTTCATTTGGCAAAATGCTCCATCGTCGTTAATCTTCAAAATCACTAAACTTAGAAATTAATCTGAAATTAAGCCTGATGCCTGTGATAATTTTGTGTTTTATAAATATATTTAGTCAAATTTATACTCTGCTTATAGGTTTGTTATCGGATTGCAAGCAGGAAGCTCTTTTCTGCTTGGCTGTGTGATTGAACCCTGCAAAAGACCCACTTCGTGTGCTTCTATACCCATGTGCTGCTGGAGTAATAACTCAGGTATTTTTACTTCCATAAGATTACATTAGGTTATTCATTACTTTAAAAAGAATAATTGGACTATGTAACACACATAACTTTCTTGCCTTACCCTACAGCTCTCAAAATTTTGTTGCTAGGGTTAGCACAGCATATTCAGCTCATCAACATAAATTTCTGAAATATTGAGACAGATTGTCTCAACCAGAAGAAGGAACAATACGATTGCTTGAACATTTGCCTCTGGAAATGCATTTTGTGGACGCTTCTACCTGTGGCTGCTAAAAGCACATACAAAGCAATATATGCACAGGCTGACAGAATGCAATGGACATGCGCAGACTACAAAATATAATTACACTATTCACAGAGAAATCTATCTCTGTTAATCGGGTTTCTCAGAGGCCAATAACCCAGTTTCTCTAATTGGAAAAGGGGTTTACAAGGCATTTTAGACATCAGGTTTCTGTGAATTTTTGGGTAATTGAAGCCCATGATAAGACCCTAAAAGATGTGACGAATACTCACAGTCATGTATTTTTTGTGGTTCTACTGTGTTACTCTGCCATGAATCACACATAGGGCTCTTTCTAAGTGTGACTGTGTCAAATCCGCCCATGTGACAAGAGTTAAAAAAAAAGATAGAGCAAGGATCAGAAGAGGAAGGGTTTAGAAGAGGTAAAGTCAGCTCTTCCATTTGTAAATGGTTTGATTTTACCTGGGATGACAGTTCAAGTAGCACAGTGTCTAAAGATACTGTAAAACAGGTTACTGCATGAAGTGGCCATCCAGGCACACCCCAGCAATGGGCACTCCAGGGTCCTCAGCAAAATGGGTCTAAGCTAAGCAAAGTTCCATAAAAGTTTTGTTGTTCCACTGCAAACCAACAGACAAGCAGCAGGAAAATGAATTTAAGAGCTGCAATTACTTTCCATATTGCAAAGCACACTATTACCTACTAAATTTGAACCCTAAAAGTACTTGTACCATTAGCTGTCAGATAACTACACAAATCAGTACAATACACCAGAAGTGACACACAGAATAAGCCTTCATATGTCCCTTTCAAAGTGTCTGTGCTTTGTACTGAAAAGCTACAAGCAGGAATAAAAAGAGCAGCCTTCATAATTTTCTTTTGTGTGAATTACTCAATGTTTCATCTATAGGATAATCTGCATTACTGACAGTTTTAATTTAATTTTCAGTTTGTATTTTTGTTTAGCCAATTAATCGAGCTTTCTAATTTCAATAATGTTTAGTGCATTCATTTTGGACTAACATTTATAAATTGTTGTCCTTGTGATCTTTGAATTTGTTAGGATTACTGGAGGTTAAATACACAGCCACATTATTTTGAGCAGAGGTCAGTAATAGGATAATAAAGTATGAAATAATTATAAAATATACTAAATATCTGTATGATTTTATAATGCAAAATTTTAATAGGGAAAGGTTACTTCACTGTTTATTTGGATCAAAAGAGAAAGTAAAGTTTCACTGGGTAGTTGGAACAGATCCATGTCCACTAAAACATCACTGCTCTCCTCAGAATTTCAAGCTCCCCTTACAGATTTTTCCCTGATGCAAGCTGTGTAAAGTACCTATCTATACCAGAGAGAAAGAAGAAAGAAGCTGTTAAGAGCCTTGATGTAAAATATGAGATGCCCAGCCACAAGTATGTACAGTACATAAGAAGCTGGTGAATGTTATAAAAAACACACTTGAAATACAGGCTGTTGCAGACAAGAAAAAGCATATAATATGGAACCAACACAAAAGATGTAAATCATAAAACAATATATGGCTAATATACAGATGTACATGTATTATGATCCGTGATTATGAATTAACAGCTTTGTCTTTCATTATATAGGACAATCATACTGAAATAAAGAGAGAGAAATGTTTACTGACTGGCAGACAAAGAGGCCAGCAAGGCAGGCAATACATACAATGGAAACTTGAAATAAGGAGAAAAGACATAAAACAATTAGGATAGGGAAAAATGCTATTTAAGCTATTTCTTTGAGGCGCAACAAAAAATGTTTCCTTTGCTAATATTTCATATTATTATTATTATGTATAGTCAAAATGATTGCAATATCAATTAAATTGTTTTTTCACTTTAAAATCCAAGAAGAAGCCAAATATTCAGTTTACAGTATATGCAGACATAGCATTATTAGGATGTCTGCATCCATATAAATCTTCAATAGTCAATATTACTCCTCTATACAAAAAAAATTGCCTACAGACAATTTTCATTCTCATAATGATGCATTAGGATTAAAAGTCAAAATGGAGGTAAAGAATTTAGGGGTAACTATTGACTCTGACCTGAATTTTAAATCACATATTAATCACATTACTAGGACATCATTTTTTCACTTAAGAAATATTGCAAAACCTCTTATATAGCAAGACCTCTTATAACACTGCAAGATGCTGAAAAATTAGTTCATGCTTTTGTTTTCAGTCGGCTAGATTACTGTAACGCACTCCTCTCAGGACTACCACAAAAAAGACATCAACCGATTGCAACAAGTGTAGAATGCAGCTGCTAGAATCTTAACTAGGAAAAGAAAATCTGAGCACATCTCTCCAGTTTTAATGTCACTACACTGGTTACCTGTGTCATTTAGAATTGACTTTAAAATACTGTTTATGGTTTACAAAGCCTTAAATAATCTCACTTCATCTTATATTTCGGAATGTCTTGCACCTCACACTCCAAATTGTAAACGTCGATCTTCAAATGAGTGTCTACTTAGAATTCAAAGAGCAAAACTTAAAAGAAGTGGTGAGGCGGCCTCCTGCTGTTATGCACCTTAAATCTGGAATAGCTTGGCAATAGGAATTGGCCAGGCTAATACAGTGGAGCACTTTAAAACGCTGCTGAAAACACATTACTTTAACATGGGTTTTTCATAGCCTCGTCTTAGTTTAATCCTGATGCTCTGTATATTCAATTAATTATTCCGTACTAAATCCTACTTTCTCTTCTGATCTTTTTCCAGTTTTCTGTGGTGGCGATCTGCGCCACCACCACCTAATCAAAGCACCGTGATGTCCCTACATTGATGGATTAAAGGGCAGAAGTCCACATGACCGTCATTATCAAATTCTTCCATGAGAACCCTGAATATAATGAGGACTGATTGAGGTCGTTTGTGTTTGGGGGGTGGTTTTGTTGCCTCAGAACCCCTGCGGATTTTATTTTTTTCTCCAGCCGTCTGGAGTTTTTTTTTTTGTTTTTTCTGTCCTCCCTGGCCACTGGACCTTACTTTTATTCTATGTTAATTAGTGTTGTCTTATTCTAATTCTTACTTTGTTCCCTAATTTTAATTCTCATTTATTGTCTTTTTTCTCTTTCATGTAAAGCACTTTGAACTACATTGTTTGTATGAAAATGTGCTATATACTGTAAATAAATGTTGTTGTTGACAAATGATATGAGGTTTAACAGGCTTTAAATGTAATAAAGTTTGTTAATGCTAGTATTTAAAAAAAATGTACTCACAAACTAATAGAGCAGCAAACAGTTCCTAGAACTGCAATGTAGCTTAAGCATGCTTTTAGTATGTTTATATAATTAAATAACAGTATGGCGCCCTACTAACCCTTAACATTCTCACATTCGTATAGAGTACAATATTTCATGTACAGTATTACTAGTAATTGTACATGGCATGATTAAATGAATCACTCCCAAGTCAAATAGTTACTAAGTGTCTCAAAAACACAGCTCTTTGACTCTTTTAAGAAAATGTTTGAGCAATCTAATGTCTGTTTCTGAGGTGTCGGATTTCCACTGGAGTGATGAAGCAGAGGACACCACCACCTAAAATATTTTGAAAAGCTGCATTGTATGTTGCACTGAAAACAGTATAACTAACAATTGTATTTATACCAGTGATATTTTAATGATGTGATACTGTATTGTTTTTCAATATTGTCACAACTGTATAGGCCACCCATTCTTTCTTCCAGCTGGCCCTAGCTCCTTTATTCTCTACTAACAGGTCAATAAGCTACCAAAAGGCGCTCATTCTGAGCTCCCTAGGTTAAAGGCTAAAGAAGGAACCTCACAGTTTAAAGCATTTCCCAATACTCAGAAGCACATTAACATGGTTATATTTTGAATTGAACCATCTGGAATCTCAACCAAATATATGTAATGGCTGGAGAGTGTCACCTGGTAAATAGTTAATGTGCTGTATTGATTCTACGAGTACCCCGACAAGATGACAACAGTTAATCAAATCTTGCTTCTCTGTACTGCAGGAACTACAGTTTATTGCCACCAGTGCCCTCTATTATTTACACACATATTAATTACACACATACTGTATATCACCTAGGCAATGAAGATGTACAGGAGGATGCATGGTCTTTCTAAGCATCTGGCCCATCCCTCACTAGATCTGATTTAACAGCAATCTCTGGCATTAAGTTTTTGGGATGATGGGCTACAATGGTACAAATATTTACCCCTACCAGTACATAACTAACTGATAAATCTAAAGGATATTTCACAAAAGTACTCCCTGACACCAAAAAGAAAAGAAAAAAAAACAACATGAAGACAAGCACTGCACAGTGTAATTTCTTACAAAAAATGTTTAAAGCCAACACATTACAGCAATTTCCTTATTATGGATGAAATTGTTAAGAGCTAACAAACCACCGCATTTTTTAGCTAGCTTTTACCACAACAGAAAATGTCTACCATAAATTAAATAAAAAAAAGTAGGAGGAGAGAAAGATAAAAAGAAAGAGGCATAAAAGTGCCAGCAGGTTGTTTCAGCACCTCCCTTCCTTTCAGTTTTTGTCATAGTATGTTTAAAGTGTATTGCAGTTGTAGGAGACAGGTCTGCCTGCAGCCATTTCACTGCTGAAATTGGAGGATGGGAAGATTTACTTACCAATGTTTTCTCCTATTATAATACATAGGATTGGCAAATTTTATTTCCACAAAATAAAATAATCATTAAATTTAAATGTACTTAATTTAGGAAATGTAGAGACTTAAATCAAAATACAGTATCTCTACAATTAACTGATATTCTAACTTCACACGTATTTCAGTTAGGATAAATGATGGATGAATGATGAAAATATACCTGTAAAACATTTAAATAAAGTTAGAAAAAATGTTAATTAATATTAATATATTGAATGATGCATGAAAAGCTTATGAAAAGTGAATGCTTCCTTCAGAATCTAAAACAGAAGATTTCCAAGACTGATTTTACAGTGTATCGGCTGGAATTTGCAATATGCAGAGAGGACTTTGCCATTTACCACAAGGTGTGATATATATCAGGAGCATACTAAATTCCATCAGATGAAGAAAATACTTAATACTAAACATATGAATTTCACTGCAAGGAAAATTAAAATGCTTGAATTCTGTAATTTGCTTGAAAAAGCTTCATTGTTACTCCAGTTTTATTAGTTTACACCAACTAATGCAGTGATGAGAATCCCCAGTGCTAAAAATATGAAAGGCTTTAAAGACAGCAAGCTGTTTAGTCTAGCATGGCAATTACTTATTGACTATAAGTAGTGAGATAATGTATAAAATACTCTTAATATTATTTTCTTTATTAAAGAAACCCATAGTTTCCACAGACATCCATCCACTTTCTGAATGAACTTACTATAATGCATAATTGGAGTAAGAGTCACCCTTACTAAAGAAACAGATCAAACCTAACATACTGTGCACAGTATACTGTGTGTATGAAATGCAGCAGTAGACCTTGCTATGCAGAAAAAAAGCAAAAATGGACGTGCAGAAATACAATGAAAAGTCAAAAATGGGAATTCAAGCTCCTTTTCTTTTGAAGCAACAGTTCTGGCCACTGTGCCATGTCACCTTAAAATTCAATTATCCCTTTACAAAACTTGCTTAATCCAGTTCTAGTGTTACAGTTAGCCTGGGCCCACACTTCAGACAAGGCAGAAACCAACTATGGCCTGGGGTCCAAGTCTGTCATGCACACACCAGCACTCCTTTATCCTAAGTCAATTAACTGAACATGTATCTTTATGACTAGAAAACCAGGAGAAAAAAACATCCAATATGAGGAAAGCATGTAAACTCCAAACATCAACTAATTGGTTCAACATTTAATACATTTTTTTTGCAGCAAGAGGCAACAAAACAAAAAATTCTGTACTGACATGCCACCTTTCACTGAGAATATTTAACTACATCTTCAAGAAACATTCTCAGTAGCCCAAGTCATTTTTACTGTAGCAAAAAAAAAACTATAAATAATTAAATCATAATTGTATTATATTAGTGATATCAATTACACCAATATTAGTGATACTGATACAGCATTTAGTGAGACAGATCAAAACACATATGTTTACTCCTGTTTTTTTTAATTGATATTACTTGAATAATGTACAGAAAGAAAAAGCAATTAGGTTATTGCTACAGGTGTACTGGGTGTGGTCTTTTTATTATACATTTTATTTTAAATTTTACAAATTTTATGTTATTCTATGTTTGGTGAGTCATGTTATAGTGACTACTTAATCCAATACACTCCTACCTGGTAGACTGCACTGGAAGAAAAATGTTTATGTATGCTTATTTTTGAAAATGGTGCTGCAGTGAGAATGAGAATTCTTTATAATCTACCATGTAGTTTGTTCCTATTCACCTGTTTTTTGATTCTTACAGTGTATTTACTCAGGACAATATTTGTCATACAGTACCATAAAATAGCCTGTTTCTTTCCACAGGTGCTCTTACAAATGCAACAAGTATAAAGTATGCCCTGACTGGCTGTTAGCACTTCTCCAAAGCAGCACTGAAAGTCTGCAACAGCTGCAGGCAATCTGGAACAAAGCAGGTGGAAAATGTAGCTAAGAAGCATTACAGATAAATGTATAGGATAACGAGAATGCTTCTTTCAGCACTGGCTCCAATTTATTTAAGAGTTACTTTTGTATTTTTTTCTCTCTCTCTCTCACACTAAACCCTCCAATACACTGCTGCCTCGATTTGATTAGCTGTTTGATGGAAATCAATATTGCCAATTATGCAAGCTGCATACAAGCTAAATATAAAATTATTATTATTAGTTTTGGGACTAATTGGATTGCTTGTGGTACTTTTGTTCCCATTAGGGCATTTAGGAAGAACTGTAAGTAAAGTGATTCCCAGTACTGAATCCGGCCCATCTATGGAGCGTTTAACATACGTTTGAGTATACAGTATTGGAATATTTACATTCCAATATACTCAACATTCAAATCTTAATTTTGACTAATCTGACAGCCCTGTTGAGCAAAATGCTATTAATATTCTTGGACACTTGGACGCTCACTTCCATTGGCAACTACTGTACATTCATTTTTAGGTTTTTATGCTGCAGTACTGTCACTAATCAGACAGAGATATGTAAATAAGAATGTCATTGTACTATGTAGGGTCCCAGACTGAATGCCATTATTCTAATATAATTTAAATTTACTTTAAAAGGTCCATTTTCTAACCCGCTGAATCCGAATACAGGGGTCTGCTGGAGCCAATCCCAGCCAACACAGGGCACAAGGCAGGAACCAATCCTGGGCAGGGTGCCAACCCACCACAGGACACACACAAACACCAAGCACACACTAGGAAACCCACGCAGAGACGGGGAGAACATGCAAACTCCACGCAGGGAGGACCCGGGAAGCGAACCCGGGTCTCCTAACTGCGAGGCAGCAGTGCTACCACTGCGCCACCGTGTCCATAAACAGGCTTTTCAGAATTTTGAATTTTAACAATCCTTCACAATGTTGGTTTGGTAGCATTTTAAAAAACAAAACACCAATTCATATGGAAAATAGTTTACATAATTCTGATTTTCCGCTTATCACAGTATAACACTTTAAAGAGTATTTTCAGTGTGAGCAACACACCTTTACTGTAACTATCTCAGCCAAAACACAGTGTCACACTATTTGTTTTAGTCTTACATGAGAGCTGGCTTGATACTTAATGCCTAAAACAATGAGGCATATTTAAAATATTCAGGCTAACTTTATTACATTTTGCTGTGTCTGTAAAGGAGAAAAAAATACCACATCTAGTTTTATCTCATCTGTTATTCCTTGAAGGCAGGTTCCTACCCTCAGCACTCAGCTGGAGTCCCATGCTACAACCTTGTCAAGTTGGGTCAGCAAATTCTGTCTACCTTCAACAGCTGCTTTTCACTTCTTTTTTTTTTTTTTTGTAAATAGCCTTATGTGAGTTGCTTAAAAGTTTGCTCTTTATCATTTGCCAACACAGGAGTTTCCTTTTTTTTGTGTTTAAATTTTTATTGATAAAAGTTGACAGATAAACTGAAACACACTCAAAACACACACACACTACTCCGGAGCGCAAGGCAAAGTAAGGGAGAAAAAAAAAACAGCAACACCTAACCAGATCAACACCTAACCAGCTCTTTACAAACTGAACATTATGAAGTCCATTGTGGATAGTAGAGCCACAAGAGTTGCTGATCCGGGATGCAGAACATTCAAGAAACATATGATTGTAACATGAATACTTCCACATTGCAGGAGAGATGAGCCAGGGAGAGGCTAAAAGCAATTTAGCTGCAATAGTTGCAGTCATTAAAAGCCTCCACTGGGAGACCGAAAGGGAAAGTGAGGACAGAGAAGAAAAGCCTAGGAAGAGAAGAACTTAAGAAGACAAAAGAATTGTAGAGAGACATTCAGCCACATAGTGCCAGAGAGCCACAGCCAGAGGACATTCCGAGAACACATGGAGACAAGTGACTTAAGAGGACAAAGGTGACATAGGGGATCTAATTCTAGTCCCATTAGATAACGTCTCTGGGAAGTAAGGTACAGTCTGTGAACAAATTTAAATTGTGCGTGCTGGGTGATTAGGATTTTTAGACCAATTTTTGATATTTAGAAACATTGTTTGCCAGCAAAATACAGAGGATGGGGGAAGGTTTGTTATCCAATCAGAGATTATTGGTAGAGTTTTGAGGGAAGTTTTGCAGAGGAGGGAATAGGGACAAATACTGGATTGGACTTATGAAAAAGGAATGAATCAAATGAGTACAGGGCATGCATTAGAAGAGGGGAGGAGAGGGAACTCCACATGTCCTGAACACAGACCTTAGCTGCAAATAGAAAAATTAAGAAATGGAAGGGATAGGATACCTAGATCGAAGAGAATGGAATGCTTCCAGCCCTGATTCATTAAATATATCTCCTAACACAGACATACCAAACTGACACCAAGGAAAGGAGGAAACTGGATGGCCTCTGATATGTAGGGCAGAATTATGAAATAAAGGAGTGTGGTGGTGACATCTTGGCAAAGGGACCATCACATAGTAGTTTTGTGATAAAAAACTAAATGAGTTTGTGTGTTTAAGTTGCTGTGAATACAAACATCTGCTTAATAAATGATTATAGTGAGGACAACATACTTAAAGATCATTCTAATGCAACATTTAGTAAATTCTGTTACTTCACTTGTGAGATACAGTATGAAGACCCAGAGTGCCTTAATTTGCAGTATGTAAAAAAGTGATGGACGAAGACCTTATATCTCAAGGACATAATGACACATCTCAAGGACCAAAAAGCTGCTTAACTGGGGGAAAAATGGCAGTGTTTAGGATGTTTAATAATCCTGGAAGATTCTGTCTGGGATTCATTTATATACGTTATGAAAACACAGACTCGCCCTGAATAAGAAAAGTTAAAATATTAATAAAATCCCTTTATAATCATGATTGTTTTTAATCCAAAATAAATTTGAAAACTATTGATAAACTAGAATTAGTAAACGTGGGTTAGTTCTCAGGGCAATTTACAGCTCTGTCCATTTAGCTAAACTAACAATCCGGTCAGAAATACAAAATAAAGTGTAACACATCTTCATACAAACTTTTTTTGCTTACATCTAAAATAATAATTAAATCCATTTTTTGTGCAGAATTGGACACATTAATCAATGAAGTCAATAAAAAAATATAAATCAGTTTCTGATTAAGAAGACTGACTTCAGTGAAAATTTAAAACAATAGGTAGAACTGCTGTGTGTCTAGTCCATAAAATTTATTTTCTTCCACAGATTACTTATCTACAGTGACATCCAAAAGTATTCAATCCCCTTGAAAGTCATCATAATTTTCTGCATGACAAACGATTTGTACACATATTTATTCATTCAGTACTTTGATTAGAACTCTTGTGCTGTAACAATATATTTCCAAAGTCAAAATAAACCATTTTCTGTAGATATTAACTGAAGAAAAAGAACTTTAAAGTTAGTGTTTGCATAAGAGAATCATTTTCTGCTGTAACACCCTTACTTTTTTTGGGGTAAGTATGTTACCAGCATTGCGCAATGTTTATGAACAAGGATCAGGGATCTTTTATAGTCATTTCAACATACATATGCAGAAAAAAAATTCAATATTCAAGTCCCAGTAATTAAACAGTGCCCATTATAACCCCATAAAAAACTTCATAATAAAAAGTATCCTATAAGTAGCCCCTTAACCCCAAAGCTTTGTGATAATGGCATTACAATAACAAAATGGAATGAAATAACACTAATACATAAAGTAAGACACCTATAGCTAAAATAAATATTATTGCAGTATACCCTGTAATTAGCAGCAAGTACAGTAAATAAAGGTAGCAGCAAATAGTTTAGTACATAAGACTACTGAAACAAAATGTAGTACAAGTCACACAGAGTGTAGTCAGATTTAGTGATGTATCCATTAGTCTAATAGCATCCAAGAAGAAGCTGTTCCTTAACCTGGTAGTACTAGCCATTAAGCTGCGCAACCTCCTGCCAGACGGGAGAGGGGCAAATAGCCCATGTGCAGGATAAATGACATCTTCCATAATGGCAGAGGCTTTATTTTTGCACCTGCTGGTTTAAATGTCCTTGATAGTGGTTAGGCTGCCTCCGATGATTTGCTGTTCACACTTAACCAGCCACTGCAGTGCTCTCCTGTCTGTGGCAGAGCAACTGCTGTACCATCCCGTAATGCAGGAGGTGAGGATGCTCTCTACCACACATTTGTACAAGAAGGTCAGAATAGAGGGGCACAGACCAACCAGTTTCAGCCTCCTCAAGAAGCAGATGTGTTGGTGGGCTTTCTTTACAATACATGCTGTATTGTAGCTCCAAGAGAGGTCATATGTAATATGCACCCCTAGGTATTTGCTCATTCCCATAGAGGCCTATTTTATGGAGAGCTCTTGAAATTGTAGATCCATGCACCTTCACTCCGGGTTCAGTCAAAGAGCACTGCATTTTAGAAGTCTCGCTTACCAGTCAAGGTCTTGCTCTGATGTTTAGTTTTAAGGGACAGCCTGTTCTGGTAGGATTGTGGGTGCTGTGATGTGCCTTCCACTTTTTGATGATTGATCCAATACTGCTTAAAATTGACATGCAAACTCTTTGATTTTTTTGTAGCCAATTCTTGCCTTGTGCATTTCAATGACTTTGTTTTTCACATCAGCATTTTTGCAGTGACTGTCCAACTTAGACTATGGCCCTTAGAAAGTAGTACCTATATATGTTTAATTACATTCAAATAACCTTCAAAATGTGTGTCGTTTGTGATTAATATGTCACTACTGTAAACCTGGAGCTTCCAAAGCATAGAGGTTTAAATAGTTATGCAAACACTAAATTTTGAGTTTTCTTCTTCAGTTGAATATGTATGCTTTATTTTGACTTAAGAAACGTGCGTTACAGCATAAAAGTTCACATTAAGATACTGAATGGATAAATATCTGTACAAATTTTTTGTCATACAGAAAATTAGGATGACTTTCAAAGCGATTTAATACTTTTGCACACCACTGCATATTTTCCATATACGTGGTTTATATAAAAATACATGTCTGGGTAATTGTAAACATATGCAGCATGAGTAACATGAAGCACACTCTATAAGGAACTTTATCACTATAATCCATGAAAGCATGAAATATTTTTTTTTTCTCAATCATTACCACTAATATCGGGTAAGAAACAGACAAAAAAATAATCATCATCAGTATTCCTTTAATATCAAGGTTATTTGACAATACACTATAAATGCGTATTGTATGCTGCCAGGACATTGACATCTTACTATATACTACAGTTTGTCATATATACTATAACATACTATTTACTTCAGTTTACTTTAGTATGAGTAATATGAATTGTATATACTTCAGTTCAGTAAACATTATTGCAAACCCAGTATAAAAATTAATTAATTTATGGCACAGATGAATCAAATGTTTGATGAATGATACATATTATAGACATTTACAACAAAAGAATCTGACATGGAACATGTACAGCTTATTTGTATTTAAATACAGCACAGTAAAGCAACTGCACTCTGTTAGAAATTATTTTCCAAGTCTATTTTAAAGTCCTCTTAAATAGTCTTTCACCTCTTATTATTCGGCTACAGCACAGAAATGATAAAAAGGTGCCAGTTGATAGATATGCCATTTTACCATGTCAACTTGTCAAATGATATATAACAGATACCAGTAATAGAGACATGTTTATCAGGTACAATTTGCATATTGATTTGAAAACATTTTAATCATTCAATGAATTTCCTTTGACAGAAAAAAAAATAATAAAAAGCATTCACATCATTATGTATTTCTTTTGAGTAAAAAAGTTATACAGTTCTGTTCAAAGGGAACCTTGAAGACTTGATTTCAGCTGTGCTTTATTCAGAGGCACCATTTTACCCAGCATTGTTTGACCCATCCATGCATTTTCTTAAACTGCTTATCTGGGGATGCAGGGCAGATTGAGCCATTCCTGATAAAGATCAAACACAAGGCAGGAACACTAAATGCATAGGGTGCAAGTCAATAACATGGTAAACACAAACACTAGGGACAATTTAGCAATAGCAATTCATCTAACCTTTACGTCTTTGGACTGCCACGTAGAAAGATGGAAAACAAGCAACCTCCATGCAGGTAGCACCCAGGAAGTGAACAATACATTCTCCTTATTGCAAAGCAGCAACGCTGCTACCGCACCATCATAATCTCACCTTTGATTCACTCACTCAGACAATATTTATGGTTGAATAGTTGGTTTCAGCAAACACATTTACACAGCACTAAATAACAATTTTCACCTTAAATATATAAAAATAAATTGTGTTCCCCTTCTAAATCATTCTAAAGCTGTCATGTAATTTAACAGCAGATTAAATTAATATATTGTGGATATAAAAAAAGCTTATTTTTTGAATTAATCATTCTTACATTTTCATTTTTCTCTGCAAACATTTAACTCCATGTTAACTGCTAGGTTTTGGATGGTTAAAATACCATGATGTGACATTTTCAATCAATAATATATAGCCCCCTGGATGTTTTACAAAGGCCATGTACATTTATCAGTGACAATAAACAGTTCCTTTGACCCACTGTGGCCTCCAAATAATTATGTGACTAAACAGTAATATTAAAGAATATTAAATGGAACAATGAGCTCTGTAACATGTAACTTGTTAGAAATACATTATCATGCCAATCATTTAAGTACAAAAAATTACATATACTCCTGCATTCAATTTACACATACTCATTATATTTCAGAATTGTAAATTAATGTTTCTGAGAAAGCGGCTCCACTAGGAATTAGCCAATCTTTGAATTTCATTTACTGTATGTTGTGCAATAAAAGTTGCTCTTTTTTGAAAACTTCCTTAATAAGTTAGTAAATATTATGCTACATTACATCTATATTACTTTCAAAATTTTCCCCAAAAATAATCCTGTTTATCTAAAAAACTCACTGTTTAAAGCTGACATCTACAACTAATGCATATTACTGTCTTTTCTACTTCAGGCTTGCATTACTTCAGCCTATCCTAGTAGTATCACACGCAAAACAGAGTCAACGCTGAACAAACACTTTGTTGCCTACACTGACTAAAGTTGTTGTTACATTAAACTATATACTGTGTGTACTGTATACATATATATATATATATATTTATATATATATATATATATATATATATATATATATATATATATATATATATATATATATATATATATATATAAAGGACCGAGGAGACAGTAGCAAGGGTTGGGGTTTTCCGGCCCGTATATTGTAAATCACAACAAAAACAGGTCAAAATTATAAACAAACAGTTCATATCGCGCGCCGACTCCTGGCGTCGCGGCCATTATTGGGGAGGAGCGGAGTGGAGGGATGCGGGAAGGACGCAAGGGAGGATGGGAAGGATGACGTCAGGGCAAGATGGCGGAGGAAAGGCGGAAGTATCGCACTGCGGTCAATCCAGGCCTATGGTGCAGGAAGGTCTTTCTTTCTATGAGGAAGCAGAGGGAGAAAGTTAATACCCGCCATTCCCTGGCGAATGGTTTCCCAGGTGCTATCGAATCAATCCGGCCTCCTACTCGCGCGTGCGTGACACGATCCCCCTTAGCCCAGGACCGTCAGGTGGCGGACCTAACCGAGAGGTCGTGAATACGAGAGAGGGCATCGGCATTGGCCTGAAGGGTGCCCGCCGATAAGTGACAGTGAACTTATCGGCTGTAAGTCCAGGAACCACCTGGTGACCCGCGGATTCGACTCTTTGTGTAGGGACATCCACTGAAGTGCAGCGTGATCAGTCACCAGAGCGAATTGCGACCCAGCAGGTAGTACGGAGGTGGGTCACTGCCCACTTAATGGCCAAGGCCTCCCTCTCCACTGCAGCGTGCGGGTCTCCCGGTCCATCAGTTTCGGCTAAGGTACATCACAGGGTGCTCGACACCATCGGCGCTTTGGCTCAGCACGGCACCCAGGCCTGTGTCCGGCGTCGGTCTGGAGAATAAGCGGGAGCCCAAAATGGGCGTCCGTAACACAGGTGCCGGCGTTAGGGCCTTCTTTAGGTCACTGAGCAGCGTGTTCTGCTTTGTCGGTCCACACCGCGTATAGGGGCGCCCTTTTTGTCAGGTCAGTCAAGGGTGCTGCTCTTTGGAGAAGCGAGGAACAAACGGCGGTAGTAACCCGCAAGCCCCAAGAAAGCCTGCACCTGTTTCTTGGTACTCGGACGGGGCCATTCTAAGATGTCTTTAACTTTGGAGCTCTGTGGCGCACCTGTCCTTGTCCCACGAGGTAGCCTAAATATTTGGCCTCCTTTAATCCAAAAACACTTCCGGGGTTTATGCGGAGGCGGCTTTAGCCAGTGTTAGGAGGACAGCTGCGACCTGCAGTAGATGCTCCTCCCAGGTGCGGAATAGATGACAAGCGTCATCCAGGTAAGCGGCGCTATAGGACTGGTGGGGCTTCAGCACTCTATCTACCAGGCGTTGGAAGGTCGCGGGGCCCGTGCAGCCCAAATGGGAGGACCTTGTACTGCCAGTGCCGCTAGGGGTGCTAAAGGCCGTTTTCTCCTTTGCGGATGCCGTTAAAGGAATTTGCCAATACCCTTTTGTCATGTCAAGGGTAGTCAGATACGAGCCGTACCCAGCGCTCAAGGAGGTCGTCAATGCGGGGCATGGGGTAGGCATCGAACTTGGAGATCTGATTCAGGCGTCTAAAGTCATTACAGAACCTCCAGGAGCCGTCTGGCTTGGAGGCGAGGACAATAGGGCTGGACCAGGGACTATGGCTCTCTTCAATTATGTCCATGTCAACATACGTTTCACCTCCAGTTCGACCTCTGCGGCGTTTTGCCTCCGGAGTCGGTAGGGCCTCTCGGACGATTACCCGGGCTCCGTGACTATATCGTGCTCAATCAGCGGTCCGGCGGGTGACTCGCTCACTACCTCGGGGATGGCTCGGAGTGTTTGGGCTAACTCCTGCGCTGCTTGGGGTCAGCTCTTCGCCGAGGTTAAGGGCAGTTGTGCTTGCGAAAGGGAGAGTGACCTACGGGGCTGGGAGCTCCTCTCTATCTCTCAGGGCTTTAACAGGTTGACATGATAGATCCTCTCACTTTCGGTCGGCGATTGGGCTGTTTCACCAAATAGTCGGCGAGTCCTTCTCTCCTTAACCTCGTAAGGCCCTTGCCAGTGGCGAGCAGCGAGTGGGAGGTGGGGCGAGCACCATAACTTCGGTCCCAGGCGGAACTCCCTGAGGGCGGAGTTGCGGTTGTAACACGGGCCTGCGCTGCTTGCGCCGAGTCCGCGTGCTCTTTTAGGAGGGGCCTGATCTTTGTGAGTGGTCGGCGCGGTTGCTCACGTACTCAAAATGTTAGAGGAGGGAAGAGCCTCGGCCTCCCAGCCTTCTTTTAGGATGTCGAGGATTCCCGGGGTTGTCGCCCGTATAGTAATTCAAAGGGGAGAAGCCTGTAGAGGCCTGGGGTACCTCCCGGTAGGCAAAAAGCACGGCGGGAGGAGCTGGTCCCAGTTCCTGCCGTCGCGCTGACTACCTTGCGGAGCATCTGCTTAAGCGTCTGATTAAACGTTCGACCAACCCGTCAGTTTGCGGGTGATAGACTGGCGCTTTCAGGTGCTTTATCTGCAGTAATTTGGCTACCTCCTTGAGCGTATCCGAAGTGAAGGCGTACCCTGGTCGTGAGGACCTCCTTGGTATGCCCAGCGTGAAACAAATTAACCAGTTCCGTGCGATGCTTTTAGTATTAGCGGGCGCGGGGAACCGCCTCTGGGTACCGGGTGGCATAGTCCACCATGACTAGGATATACTTGTGGCCACGGGTTGAGGGCTCCAGGGTCCCACCAAATCGACCCTATCCTTTCAAAGGGATGTCCACGAGGGAATAGGGACTAGAGGAGCACGGTCCCTCCTAGGAATCTGGCGGGTCTGGCACTCGGACAGGATTGACAGAACCGCGGACCTCCTCATTGATCCCAGGCCAGTAAAAGCGGGCTTAATCCTCTCCAGTGTTTTTGGCCCGAGGTGGGCCTAGGAGGTGAGCATGTGCCAGCTTCGCATATCTCCGCCCGGAAGGTGCAGCGGAATTAGCAACAACTTCCGCACCTCGCCCTCATGGGTAGCCACTTTCGGTACAACAGATCATTCTCAAGGACAAAGAAGGGTTCCGCGGTGTGGATCCGTCCGCTGTTGAGCTGTTAGGCAGAACGACGCATTCGGGCAAAGCGCGGGAGTCATCATTCCACTGCTCCCTCTTAAAGGAGGCGGCGTGGACGAAATTGATGGTCCAGGCGCGAGGAGTCTTGGGGCCTGGGCCGGGAAGAGTTCCTGGCTAGTCCCTTCTCCGGCGGAATCTTCGGGTCAAGGTCCGTAGCCGGAAGGTCCCCGAGACACCAGCGCCCATAGGGCCTGCCCTTGTGCCGGCGTGGAGGCGCGGGAGGTGCCTTTTCCCCTCATAACAAGATCCAGCGAGGCCCGGGGCGGCGAATGGCTTACCGCTGATTCTTTTAGACCAGTCTTGTCCCAAATCACTGGGAAGGGGGTCAGGTAACACAGCGACCGTCATTTGGATTGGTTCCCCTTCCAGGTGACATAGCAGTGGCGGAGCGATATGACCTAGTCCCCCATGCACACAGGTGACCAACAAATGCTGTTTTAACCACTGTTGCGGTAAGACAAAGCGGCGAGCAACAATGGTAATGTTGCTGCGGAATCAAACAAAGCCACCACGGCGTGCCCATTTAGCAACACCACTCCCGTATCCGGACTCGCCAAGGGATGCGGCGGGTACAATACCTCTCCGATGATGTCCAGCTGCAGTCCATAGGCTCGGGCGATGTGATGGGGCAGTTTGGCAGCAGGTGACGGTCTCGCCACACTTGAAACAGCGGCGGACCCGGCCTCTCTCTGGCTCTGGCTGGCGCTTCTGCAGCGTCGAGGGCTTCGGGGTGGCCGCCCGTCCCTGCGGTTCCAGCGAGCAGGCTTTTCTGACCCCCAAGTGGAGGACCGCCAACTGGCGCTCCAGGGCGTCGAGGAGGCCCGACATGTTCTGATAAGCGTGTCCCGGACCTGCTGGGCGAGGGAACTGGGCATCGCATTGACCAGGCCTTCACAGGCCACCCGCTCGACCACTTTCCGCCCGTCGGGCTCTCTGGCGTAGCCAGCGGCCCATCTTGCCCCAGAACTCGAACGCCTGGGCGCGAGCGGGCTTTTCAGGGTCAAAGACCCAGTTCCGCCATTCGGCCGCCTGCTGGCCCGGGCTAATGCCGTAGCGGGCCAGTATTTGGGCTTGAGGAGGTCGTAATTAGCGGCCTCCTCCTCAGGGAGGTCATAATAGGCCATGGCGTCCCTTCAGGTATGGCGCCAAGATGGGCGCCCACTCGGACCGCTGCCACTTTCGTTCGGGTGGCGTCCTCTCAAACATGCCCAGGTAGGCATCGGCGTCCTCGAAGGGCCCGCCGGACCAAGGAGGAGGCGGCTGCCTGGCGGGTCTGGTCTCGCCCGTTGGGCTTCCACTAACCTGGCCCGTGGCCTCCAGCTCCCGGTGGTGGCGGCTTGCGCTGCTGCAGCGCCTGGAGCTGGTCATTCATTCCTGCAGCACGTGTTGAGGTCCTGTCCCTCCGTCATTCGGGATCTCTCTATCCTGCCGACTCGCCACTTGTAAAGGACCGAGGAGACAGTAGCAAGGGTTGGGGTTTTCCGGCCCGTATATTGTAAATCACAACAAAAACAGGTCAAAATTATAAACAAACAGTTCATAATGCGCGCGCCGACTCCTGGCGTCGCCATTATTGGGGAGGAGCGGAAGTGGAGGGATGCGGGAAGGACGCAAGGGAGGATGGGAAGGATGGCGTCAGGGCAAGATGGCGGAGGAAGGGCGGAAGTATCGCACTGCGGTCAATCCAGGCCTATGGTGCAGGAAGGTCTTTCTTTCTATGAGGAAGCAGAGGGAGAAAGTTAATACCCGCCATTCCCTGGCGAATGGTTTCCCAGGTGCTATCGAATCAATCCATGACCTCCTACTGCGTGCGTGACAATATATATATATATATATATATATATATATATATATATATATATATATATATATATATATATATATATATATATATATATATATATATATATAAAATGTATGTTGTCGTACCTTGCATAACTGAATAACCTATATGGCACAATAACAATTCAATACATTTATGGTCACTACAGTATTTGGATTTGGGAAAAGGCTGACTCGCATAAATAAGTACAGCCAAATAATGCAGTCAAGGAGCTTTTGAATTCAGCCGAGTGAAAAATGACGGCTGTCCGATTAACTGCGATTTTAGTTCCCACTCCTTTCTCTTTCTCAGATCGCTTTTTGGAAGGACGACAGTTTCGTAGTTTTTATGAATAGTTCGAAAGTGCCTTTCCACATTTTCCTGCTTTGGAATAGCAACGATAGATTGACAGATCACACAAATGCACTGCGATTGTGTCATTGTGAGAAAATAATCCTCTTCTAATTCCACATCCAGCCCATACCCTTCCCAAACAATTTTTTTAAAATCCCTTCTTTAGTCGATACAAATTGGAAGGCTAACTAGATCACAGCTGGAGTTTTGCAGTAGCTTGTGCGTCACATCTCAGACTGGTCGCCCTGTATGTCAATCAAGTGGCAAATGTCATAGGGATGATGTATGATAAACTAACGTTTTAATAAAAAATTGTTTTTTGAATGCAACACGATCTACCTGCACTACCTTTGCGATCTACCGGTCGATCGCGATCGACACATTGGGCACCGCTGCTATAAATCATTCTTACTGCTAAATAACTGGAGCATTTACTTAATTTTCTTTAGCATGAAGATGCATGCTATATAGTAAAAAAGGTAATGTTAATGTTGGAAAATTCTCAGAAGCAAATTAACATTTAAAAGGAATCTTTTCTTTTCCTGTGTACTGTGATTAACAAGTTAAGAATGGCCTTTTTGTCTAGCATACTGCATCTAGGAATTAGTGCAATTATACAAAAACAGGATCATCAGGTTTTATAATTGTAATAAAAGTGCACCATCTGTTCATCACAAGGAAGTTTATATACACATATTAATTTTAAGTTGGACATTTTAAATACTGCATCATACAGGACTGATATAAAACTAATCAAATACTATACTTTTGACTGGCTGGTTATTTGTTTTGCTTTATGTAGCAACCATTATGACCAGACATTTGTTATGTATAGAAACTTAACAATGGTCTGCATTATTTCTAAAACTTCTCATGCATTTTTTCAATAATTAAGGTCAATAAACCCATTCTTAAAAGCTGATTCTTTTCCCACAAATGTGCAAATAACAAAAATGAAAAGGTATTTGCTATTGTAGGATTTGTCCTCTTTGGGCAAGGATATTAAAATCTTGAAACCTTCATCTATCTTAACATACTATCCATCCATCCATTATCCAACTCGCTATATCCTAACTACAGGGTCACGGGGGTCTGCTGGAGCCAATCCCAGCCAACACAGGGCACAAGGCAGGAAAGAAACCCTGGGCAGAGCACCAGCCCACTGCAGAACATTATACTACATATTATACATATGAGAAAGTCTTTGATACATTTTGCATATTTATAGCTAGAAATGCACAAAGGGAAAAAAAGAATCACCTATGTTAAAATAGTCTTTTATTCCAGAGCTTTCGACACCTACCAGCTTGTTAAGTTTACCATTTTGAGTAGAGAGCTGCTCTTATTGTTATTATTATACAATAATAACATACATTTAATTTGCATCTGTAACAGCCGCACTATTGGGGGCTCACTACTCAAAATAGTAAATTTGGGAAGCAGCTGATATTGAAACTGCAATCTCTTGATTGGAAGGCAGCAGTTCTTAGCATTGCACCATGCAAGCTGTTATATCAACCACCTACTGTAACCTGCTTTCTTTTTTCTTTGGATATATTCTTGAATAAAA
The DNA here is from genome assembly GCF_016835505.1 of Polypterus senegalus. Classification (NCBI taxonomy): domain Eukaryota; kingdom Metazoa; phylum Chordata; class Cladistia; order Polypteriformes; family Polypteridae; genus Polypterus; species Polypterus senegalus. Next base: position 65,077,006 of record NC_053154.1, on the reverse strand, counting down.
GTGCACTTGTTTTGTTATACTTGTACCTTTTGTGAAAGTGTTTATTTCATATTTGTATCTTAGGCTTCACACATTATACATTTCATGTCTACATTTTGTCAATTATTACTAAAACATGAAAAACGTTTCTGTGTTAACGAAGTTTTTACATAGATTGCTGTTGATACAGAACACACATGATATGTATGTATTCCAAATGACAATATACTTTTTTTCCCTATAAAGCTCCAGCACATCACTCAAAGATAAACACTGAGCACTGAGAAACTTCTTTGCGAATAGAACTGTGGAGGTGGACGGAGGGATGGGATACCAAGCTGGCTTACTGCTTATCATCACATTTACAGGACAAAAGACGCTGACGGAGAGGTGCGAAAGGATTTAAGGTGGGCCGGATTTACAAGTTTTTTCGTAGGCTCTGGTAATTCTAGTGTTAACACAACTCTATTAAGGGTGATTGCTACCAAAGTGTAATATTTTGTCTGCATAACATTATTTGCGATAAATACTCGTGGCTGTGGAATTCATTTACCTTGTTGCTTTTTAAAATGATGAATGTATTGTCAACATAGCATATCTAAACGGCGTATCCATATATACATGTAAAATCTTACTGCATTCAGTTTCCAGCCACTCAATACAGGCTGACACAGATACTATAACTGTATAGATGTAACACAGGGGTGATGACCCTTTCTTCTGGAGTGCCACAATGGCTGCTGGATTTTGTTGCAAGTATTTCCTTAATGATAATTAATTTCCTATAGTTAATGAAGCACAACGTTTACAACTATCAGACATTCTGCTTTTTTCCTGTTATTCTGCTGAACTAGTGGTTTTTAACAGTGCATAATTTAGTTTTTAATTGGTTTGTAGATCACAGGGGATTAGAACACCTCAATCCCTTTTTTGTATTTTTTTTTTTTACGAACCAGAAATTTTAAAAAGCTCACAGATATAAATAGTAAAAATTAGCTAGTTACATATTATCTGCATTTTTAATATTTTGGAAAATAAAAAAATAAATATAGATCCAAAACTAATCCTGTGTATCTTTATAACTACAGTAAGCCACTATATGCTGTGGTTAAGGTACTAGTTAAATAACCCAGACCAACATAAACAGCTTTGTTCATGATCTGGCAGGTGTTCCTTTGTTATAACACAGCGTGGGAGATTATTCATTAAAAAAACAAAAACAAACAAACAAAAAAAAAGACATTACATTTGCAAACATAACACAATATAGTCATTGATAAAACATGTTAACAAAGTCATTCACTTGTGCTAATTCTCAACATACAGAGACTTTGAGCCATACATGTTACAAGGAATCTGAAACAAAAAAGATCTGTTTGGCTTTACTTTATGTTTCTCCTAACTTTAACAAAGGAAAGATTAATATTTTTAATTGGATCGGGTCATACATAATGAATGAGCTGAAAGGAATGTGAGATCCAAATTAGAAGTTATTAAGACACTAGCATCTGTGCTACTCACTTATTTCTCTTTAAATAAATTTTATAGTAAGTTTCTTCTTTTTTTTATGTTTTTATTTTATTTTATGTTTTTTTTTATGTTTTTATTTTAAGTGGTGGATGGCAAACCAGCAATAAAAAGAAAGGCCTGAAGCTGAACAACTGCTGTCATTTAAAATAATGAGGTAAAAATAAACATTTCCATCATGGGGTTCTGAAAAAGAGCAGGTTCAAGATATATCTATTTATTTATTGTACATATAATAATATTTTTGTGGGTTGTTTTTATTAATATTGTTGATTTTTCTTTTTACCTAATTTGCCTTCAAGTTCCCCTTTCATCGGACTATTTCAAAAATAGTTATAAAATGCCTTTTTATCTAGTGTTTAAAAATACCAAATAAATATTTTAAGCCAATAATACATTTTAAAGATATACACTAAGTACACACTGTGTAATCTAGAACAGATACTGTAAATATATGTTTTATTGCTATAAGTATGTACACTCCATGGCACACTAGTAGAGCAGCACTAATTAAAGAAATTCAACAAATCCAACACTTACCCCCACCCATCTACTCAATGTAAGAGCAACATTTAAATTGTTTTTCAAAGAAAATGAAGCAGCAAACAAAAAAATTGTTGGCAACAGGCGAGGAGTAGTTAATTTAGAATTACATTAAGGAATTCTTTCAAATCTGCGTACATGCTTGCAAGGAATATTTGATTTATTTCAGTTTGAGATATACAATATTGCTTTTTTCATGGAGTTATGAAAGGTGCAATGAGATTATCTTACTTGTTTTACTGAAGTCTTCATGCAAGCAATATAGTACAAGATATCATAATAGATTGTTCATAGCACAAAGTTATCCCATCTAGCAATATTCCTAAAATATTGCTCTTAAAACATTACAAATGATTTTTGATCCAAGGCTATTCATGAGCTATACAAATGGGCAATTTTTATTTGAGATATTTGAAAGATGAATAATCTGTGGGTCAATTATGGAAAGCTTTACATATATTAAACTATGTTGTACAATGTAATGTATTTTAAGAATGTCTGAATTCCAACCCTTTTCTTAAATTTTAATTTCCAATTGTTCCCTAAAATCATTAGGTGGTAAATTCCTTAAAAGCAGTATAAGTAATATAATATGTAAGACATTATTTAAATCAAGCGGGCTGTTTAGTAAACAGTCTTACTCTGAAAGTCAAAAAGACCCAAGAAATATTTGACTTTAAAAGACAGAAATCTGTATGCTCACTCATTATTGATCTGGAAGAGGAGGCAGAATTAGTAAGTACCCTGCACAACTGGAAGTACAAAAGACATATACTCTAAATTAAATCAGTTCTTATTTCTCCACTGTCAAATAAGACATTTTCAAGTGGACAAGGACCTCATGTTGTCCTTCTACTTCAGCGTGACTCAATCTGTCACCACATTCAGTTTCATTGTCTAGTTTAGTAGTCTAACAAACCAATATTTAAAATAGCTCCAGCAGGTTACCAAACATGCAGCCCAGCAATATAACTGAAAGTTACGGAGTGCATACCACCTTCAACTTTAAATCTAGTAGAGTTGCTTTTTAATGTGTGGCTGTTTTAAATACCAGATAAACGAGGCTACAATTGAGTCTAACTTCTTAAAGCAAAATTATATTATATATGCATATACATATATACAGTATATATATATATATACACATATACATTTATATACACATTATACATACACCTAGCAGTCACTGGCAATATTGTGTCTTTCCATTTGGGTTACATGGGGCACGGTCGACTTTCCAGTATATGGTGGATAAAGTGCTCCAGCCTCATACCTCATATAGTGCTGCCTACCTGGATGATGTGGTCATCTATTCTGGACCATGAGAGGAACACCTACAGCAGGTCCAAGCGGTATTACAGGCACTTGGCAAGGCCAGACTTCAGATTAACCCAAAGAAATGTTTCTCCAATTCTAATATTATTCCTTCTGCATCCATTTTCCAGAGCAGCAAGTCTGTGTCCGTGTTTTTGCCATTCGGAAGTCGCAGCTGTTGCTTTTCCATCAGCGGTAGATGCTAAATGTTCGGCTGTTTCAATTTGAGTCTTGAAAGTCTGCTTAACATCTGGTTTACAAAGCCTTAAATAATCTTGCTCCCTCTTATATATTAGAATGTCTGACACCTTATATTCCAAATAATAACCTTAGATCCTGAAATGAGTGTCTGCTTAGAATTCCAAGAGCAAAAAGATGTGGTGAGGCAGCCTTCTGCTGTTATGCACCTAAAATCTGGAATAGCCTGCCAATAGGAATTCACACTTCACACCGGAAAAAACACTTTAAAAAACTTTCTGAAAAAACATTACTTTAACATGGCTTTCTGATAACTTCACCTTCATTTAATCCTGATACTCTGTATATTCAATTCATTATAATAACTATTCATGGTGGCTCTAAAATGCATTACTAACCTCTCTCTCTTCTGTTTCTTTTCCCGGTTTTCTGTGGTGGCGAAATGTGCCACCACCACCTAATCAAAGCACTGTGATGTTCCTACATTGATGGATTAAAAGCCAGAAATTTACATGACCATTATCATCAAGTCCTTCCACAAGAACCCTAAATACAAAGAGGACTGTTTCATCTATGTTAGGTAGAATGCCCAGAGGGGGCTGGGTGGTCTCATGGCCTGGAACCTCTTCAGAATTCATTTTTTTCTTTCCAGCTGTCTGGAGTTTGTTTTTTTTTTTTCCTGTCCTCCCTGGCCATTGGACCTTACTCTTATTCTATGTTAATTAGTGTTGTCTTATTCTAATTCTTACTTTGTCTTTTATTTCTCTTTTACTTCATCATGTAAAGCACTTTCAGCTACATTATTTGTATGAATATGTGCTATATAAATAAAGGTTGTCGTTGTTGTTGTATCTTCCAGTTGATTGGCAAATGCTCTCAGTTTAGACGTATTTTCCTGAGTGTGTTCCTCAATTGTTTTCCAGCATACCTTTAACACTAGAATTACCAGAGCCTACGAAAAAACTTGTAGATCCGGCATACCTTAAATCCCATCACACCTCTCTGCCAGCATCCTTTGTCCTGTAAATAAATAAAGACAAGCTGCAAGCAGCTGGCTATTCCATCCCTCCACTGACTTATAAGATGCACAAACTTCTTCCAGCTCGTGTCTTGATTGATTATCTGGGAGTGAAGTGGAGTTTTAGAGCAGAAATAATAGATCGTTATTTGGAACACACGCATTTCATGTGTGTTCCGTTTCTACAGTAATCTGTGTAAACACATTGTTAAAACAGAAACTTTTTCATATTTTAGTAATAAATGTTACATCAAATAAACAGTTTCACAAAAGGTTCAAGAACACTACAACAGCTTCCGTGGCTTAGTGGTAAGATTTGCTGACTCAGAGGGCAGTAGGCTTGCCGTTTCTCAGAGATACCAGTTCAATTCCCCGTTGGGGAGAAAGTGTTATTTTTTTCTTTTTAACCTCAAACAGACATAAAATGTATAAATTGGTATGCACTGTCAGTTAATGAGATTGTTATATTTTCATGTGGGATGCTCCTTTTAAAATATTTCTTAACAATTTAGACTGCAATTAACATGAACAAGTTTCCTTATAACTGTTATTTTTAAGATCCATAACACACAGACAGAGTACTGCGTAAGAGAGAGACAGACAGGCAGAGCAGTCACTAGATATATAAATAAACAGAGAAGGCACATGTACTGAAAGAAAAAAAAGATCAACATGTGCGTTGATCCTGCTGCACAATGCACATGTACCCCCGATCTGACTCTAAGTAACAGCGCAAGTACAGACGCAAACCAAGTGTATGTGTGTACTGTATAATATTAACAAAAAGAGCAGCTTACTACTGAAAATGGCAAATATAGGAGTGAATTGAACCTAGGGACTTTCGATTATACTTGGTTTGCGTCTGTACTTGCGCTGTTACAAGCATCGGAATATATAAACTCATTTTTGAATACATAAAGTTAGCATTGGAATATATAAAAATATAGCAGAATACCCGCGCTTTGCAGTGGAGAAGTAGTGTGTTAAAGAAGTTATGAAAAAGAAAAGGAAACATTTTAAAAATAACGTAAGATGATTGTTAATGTAATTGTTTTGTCATTGATATGAGTGTTGTTGTCATATATATATATTTATATATACATATATATATATATATATATAGCACAGACACACACACATATATAAACATATTTATACACATCATATATATATATATATATACACATATACATAAACACATATATATACATATATACACATATACATATCTTCATATATACTGTATATACACATATATATACAAATCTACATATATATTAGGGGTGGGACTCGATTAAAAAAATTAATCCAATTAATTAGAGGCTGTGTAATAATTAATCTTGATTAATCGTATGTAATCAGCAACACGTAAATTTGCCCCAAATTGCTAATGTTTTTTTTATTTAAAAGGGTTTTAGTGGGCAACAGAATCAAATAATAAGACATGGACACGAATATTGTAACTCAAGCTCTTTTAATTTCTGAAAAAAAAATGCTTTTAAACTGCATTTGAATTCAAAACAGAAACAAAAATATCATCCCTGGTTAAAATTGGGCAGACTTAAAAATAAAGTGGTATTTTAAGTACTTTAAGTACATTTTCAGAATGGTATTGTCTTTAAATAATAATAACCAAAATTTCAACATAAAGTACAGTTTTTCTTCTTAAAAAAATAAGTCAGAAACATAAAAGGTAATTTGACCAACTGAATCTTTAAACTCTGAGTAACCTAAAAATTAAAATTAAAAATAAAATTATTTTGTACATTAGGCTAAAACAGTGTGATCATTGAACATTTTGTAATTACATGTAATTAGAATTACTAACGGTCACGGAAGTCCAATGATCCCCAGTAAGAGCCACAAAGTCCGCTTTCTGTAATGCATCTAATTTTGCTTGCTTTTCAGTGTGCACAAAACCATGCTTTTATCAAGGCTTCGCTCAGGTAGTCTTTTGAAATGAATTTTTCCTCCGATTAGTCGTAGGAACGCGCTTTAATTCCGACTCTAACATTTTTGTAGTTGTGATTTGTGCATCAGTGTAATCGATGTACCAGGAAATCATGCATTGACAAAAGTTCCCCTTTGCTTGGAATTGAAAGTTTGATTAAATGCGTTATTTTTTGTTATGGAGAACATGCATTGAAGCTTCTCAGCTGTGCTTGTGCTAAGAAAAGGAAACATTTTAAAATTAACGTAACATGATTCTGCGTTAACCGCATATTTTTTCATACGTCCCAAACCAAGGAGATGCGAGGGTAAAATGAATCGGTAAGCGCGCGTACATACTTAGTGCATCATCTCTCAGGAATCGAATCTCGGATGTCGGCGCTAGAGGCGAAGCCTCTACAATTACGCCACAGCGTGTGGCTTGTCTATTTGAGAGTATGTAGATTGGGGTATATAAATAGATTCGCAGCAGAGAAATAGTGTGTTATAGAAGAAAAGGGAACATTTTAAAAATAACGTAACATGATTGTCAATATACAGTAATTGTTTTGTGAGTGTTATTGAGTGTTGCTGTCATCAAGGATTTGGTTATCATTATTTCTTTCAATCAGGGTCGTATTTGTACGATGTGTTGTGTTCAAGTTACATTCAGTGTTTGTCAATCGTTGAAAAGATAAGAGGTTTCATTCATCGATTTATTTCTTACTGTATCAATAAAAGCTCGTCTTCCTCTTTATCTGAGATGTGACACACTGCATGCACGGGTTTTTTTTTTACACTGTCTTCCTTTAGCGGGACACTGACTTTTTCCACCGTGTGCTTTGTTTCCGCAGTAGCTGCACTTATGAATATGTTTGTATGTATCAGACGCTTCATATTTTTTTGCTGCCGTCTCAATTGTGTAATGTGTTTTTGTTAAGCACTCTTTGGAACTGTTGCTTTTTGTCTGTGCACTGCGTCAGTTCACGTGAGCCGCTTGGTGTTCTTGCATCGAAGTTTACCAGCTGTGCTGGTGCCATCTCGTGTGATGTCCACGGCTGTATGTAATGTTAGCTAAGTTTCGCTGAGTTTGTGTCAAACACCACCCTGACCATCTCATCTTCCTCTGCATAAGCACAGTCCTTCACCCGTGAATATTTAGCGGCAGTGTTTCTATTGGATTGCCGCTGACGGACGGCCTTATATGGGCAGGCACTAAATTACAAAGGCCAGCGGCAGCCTGTCTATGAACATAATTTAAACTTTAGGTTTACACCGTGCTTTGTTTCCGAAGTAGCAGCACTCATGAATATGGTTGTATATGTCAGTCGCTCGCTTCTTATTGTTTTGCTCCCTTCTCAATTATATAATGCATGTTTTCTTCAGCGCTTTTTTAAACTCCTCCTGGTTTTCTACGTACTGCGTTGATAGTCAGTTCACGTGATTACGTGGGAGGCGTGATGATGTCACACGAAACTCCGCCCCCCACGGCCATCCAGCTCAACTCCATTACAGTATATGGAGAAAAATAGCTTCCAGTTATGACCATTACACGTAGAATTTAGAAATGAAACCTGCCCAACTTTTGTAAGTAAGCTGTAAGGAATGAGCCTGCCAAATTTCAGCCTTCTACCTACACGGGAAGTTGGAGAGTTAGTGATGAGTCAGTGAGTGAGTGAGTGAGTGAGTCAGTCAGTGAGTGAGTGAGGGCTTTCCCTTTTATTAGTATAGATTCCCGAATCAATAAAATTTCCATGCTTGTCATTTCACTCGTACTAGTGAAAGGTAAACTTCGACAGAAGCCACTCAGAGTCGATTGGGCTTGTGAGCTTCGTCCAAAAATGCGCCCATACAAAAAGAATAAATAAATATAGCGTTCAAAATGCCGGGCACATACATCATTTTGAATGAATTAACTGAACAGTGGGTTTTACTTATGTTTTTCTAAAGATATTTTTGTTAACTTAGTTCATTACGTTGTATTAGGAACTCATTGAGTTTACTAAAAATGTGCCTGAGTCGTTTCAATCAATATCAATATAATCTGATTTTAAATTTATATATTCCGGAATGAGATTATATATTCCGACGCTGACTGTATATATTCGGTAATGACTTCATATATTCGGTAATAACTTTATATATTCTAACTCTGACTTTATATATTCAGGAATGACTTTATATATTCCAACACTGACTTTATATATTCGGTAATGACTTTATATATTCTGACGCTGACTTTATATATTCAAGTTTTGACTTTATATATTCAGGAATGACTTTATATATTCCGAAAATCATTATAATTGCCTGTTTGGCACCCCATAGGCACTGTATAATAGATATATAAAAAAACAGTTAAGGGGATAGATATATACATAGACAGGAAGGAAAGGCACTATATGATGGCCAGACAGGGAAGCTGCTATATAATAATAAAATTACTATATAGATAGACAAAGAGTTCAGGCAGAGCGACGAAGGTTAAAAAAAAAAATTTCTCTCCAGCATGGAATCGAACTCGAGTGTCTGAGGCATAGCAAGGCTGCTGCTCTCTGAGTCACCAGATCTTAATAGTACGCCAAGGAAGCTATTGTATCGTTCTTGAACCTTTTGTGAAAGTGTTTATTTGATGTTTGGACTTCAGGATTCACACATTTCATAGTTTCTGTTTTAACAATGTGTTTACACAGATTACTGTAGAAATGGAGCACACATGAAATGTGTGTGTTCCAAATAACAATTTATTATTTCCACTCTAAAACTCCACTTCACTCCCAGATAATCAATCAAGGCATGAGCTGGGAGAAGTTCATGCACATTCTAAGCCGGTGGGGGGATGGAAAAGCTGGCTGCTTGCAGCTTGTCATTATCAACACATTTAGATGACAAAAGACGCTGGCGTAGAGGTGTGAACAGATTTAAGAAGCGATACAAGGGGAGACGGATCTATGAGTTTTTTCGTAGGCTCTGGTAATTCTAGTGTTAAAGGCTGCATCAAAGCGATTATATACACATTTCTCCAAGTCTTTATTATCCTGCACAGCTTCACCTACAGCTTCTCGCTTGTCTTAAGCAAACCATTTATTTCTTTCTTTGTATCTTTCTGAATGTCTTTCTTGAGCTCATTTATGGCCGTGACCATTGTAGTGATTATTACCTTCAGTTTAGACAGATCGTTTCAGTTTTCATGCTCCACAGGTGAAGTAGCAATCCCTATTACAGCCGGTGCTCCCAACTCGCAGGGAGTAGATGAAAGAGCGGACTGCAAGGCCATTTCCAGTTTCAAGTGATCTTCTGGAATCGGCGAGCTATCTGACCTGCATCACTTGCACATTTGCTCCCATTTTCGCTCTTGGTTGAAGAAGATGCCGCGGTCCTGGGGAGTCTGTGCTTTTGCTTGTCTGTTCCAGGTCTGTCTCTGAAAGGCCGTATCTTGAACTTGGACTTAATGCCTGTCTAGACTTGGATGTAGTTTAAGATTTCTTTTCCATTTCTGTCTGACCCCCTTTCTTGTTGCTCATGTCTATATACTGTAATACAAACTCCTCCGGTTGGGTAAATACAGGATACCTCAGGATAATAAGAAATAAGAGAAAAAATAAAACCGCTGCTGACAGAACTCCGCTTCAGATGTTCATCTCCTGTAACGGATGAGACCAACTTTCTTTGGGTTGGACAAAGCCAAAAATTAAGGCTACACAGTGGGCCAGGGTACTGTGAAACCACAGTGCTCCAAAGTGGATGCCATTTTGAAATGGCCCAGTCCGAGAACCAAGCAGCAATTCCAAGCCATTCTCAGCTTAGTGGGTTACTACCACCAGTACCCCGATTTTCTGAGAGAGTGGCACCCTTGACTGATCTGACAAAGAAGTAGGCCTCGAACAATGAGGTATGGACTGTTACGGCAGATGCTGCATTTGGTGTCTTGAAGCAGGCCCTTACATCAGCACCAGTATTGAAAGCTCCTAACTTTTCTTTACCTTTCATTCTCCAGATGAACACTTTGGATGCAGGTCTTGGTGCTGTGCTGAGCCAGAACATCAACAGTGATGAATACCCTGCCATGTTCCTGAGTCGCAAACTGCTGGGACAAGAAACCAGGTAGGTGGTGGTGGAGAGGGACGCCTTGGTGATTAAATGGGTGACTATGCAGCTGAGGTATTACTTCTTGGGCTGGGAATTCACCCTGGTTTTGGATCATGCACCGTTACAGTGGATGACTCTACACAAGGAGTTGAATCCGTGGGTCACCAGGTGGTTTCTTGATCTACAGCCTTACAAGTTTTCATTTCTTTACTCCCTCCATGCCAACATTGATTCTCTTTCTCGGGTTCACAAACTCTCAGTCAGGAGCACCCAACCCGATGGGTAGAGGCTGAGGGGGGGGGGCCTTGTCACACACGTGCACATAGGAGGCAGCTTAAGGGCTCAAATGAAGGTAATTCTATGCCAGACCAGGGGGTGTCGAGTGTGATAATCCTTTCTCTCTTTTTACTGCAGACCAGTTACAGGATATTCTGCCTGGTCACGATGACATCACTTCCAGTCCCGACGACATCACTTCCTCGTCCTTCCTTAAAACCACAATCTTTGCCTCAGCTAAGTCAGTTCTATTTTGGACTCCAACCTGTACACAATTGTGCAGTCAATTTACCATTTTGCACCCAGGTTCAAGTATAAATGAGGCAGTCTCAAAACTTTTTGTAGTTCTTTGTCTATTCTTTGACAACATATATACACATATACACACACACACACACATATATACCAGTGGGGCCAAAAGTTAAGAGCATGGAAGCTCAACCCTGCTGGGAACCATGGCCACTGCCAGGGGGCGCCTGGACGTTTGCAGGCCTTATTTGGAAGCACTTCCACCACGCTCAGAAGTGTAGCCAGAAGGAACTCGTAGGGCACCTAGACTCCTTCCAGGTGCCCTATAAAAGGAAGTGTGTGTGTCTGTCTGTCCAGCCCAGAAGTGCGAGGAAGCCCGGAAGTGTGAGGCTACAGCATGACGCTCAAAGAAAGCGACTCTGTCGCCAAAGTGAAGCCGCTGACAAAAGAGAAACTTGCTTAGCTGCTAGTACACAAGTGAGGCAAGTACACTGACAAAACGAAACCTCCGAGGACAGAGAAACTCGCTTAGCCGCTGATAGACAACGCAGGCACACACATCGGCAAAACAAAACCGCCAAGGCAACAGAACCTCGCTTATAAATATTATATCTGCTCTCTCTCTCTCTCTCTCTCTCATACATACATACATACATACATACATACATACATATATATATATATATATATATATATATATATATATATATATATATATATATATATATATATATATATATATACAGTGCATCCGGAAAGTATTCACAGAGCATCACTTTTTCCACATTTTGTTATGTTACATTAAATTCATTTTTTCCTCAGAATTCTACACACACTATACTATACACTATAATGACAACGTGAAAAAAGTTTACTTGAGATTTTTGCAAATTTATTAAAAAATAAAAAAATTGAGACAGCACATGTACATAAATATTCACAGTCTTTACCATGAAGCTTAAAATTGAGCTCAGGTGCATCCTGTTTCCCCTGCTCATCCTTGAGATGTTTCTGCAGCTTAATTGGAGTCCACCTGTGGTAAATTTAATTGATTGGAAATAATTTGGAAAGGCACACACCTGTCTATATAAGGTCTCACAGTTGACAGTTCATGTCAGAGCACAAACCAAGCATGAAGTCAAAGGAAATGTCTGTAGACCTCCGAGAAAGGATGGTCTCGAGGCACAAATCAATGGAAGGTTGCAGAAAAATTTCTGCTGCTTTGGTCCCAATGAGCACAGTGGCCTCTATCATCCCTAAGTGGAAGAAGTTCGAAACCACCAGGACTCTTCCTAGAGCTGGCCGGCCATCTAAACTGAGCGATCGGGGGAAAAGGGCCTTAGTCAGGGAGATGACCAAGAACCCGATGGTCACTCTGTCAGAGCTCCAGAGGTCCTCTGTGGAGAGAGGAGAACCTTCCAGAAGGACAAGCATCTCTGCAGCAATCCACCAATCAGGCCTGTATGGTAGAGTGGCCAGAAGGAAGCCACTCCTTAGTAAAAGGCACATGGCAGCCCGCCTGGAGTTTGCCAAAAGGCACCTGAAGGACTCTCAGACCATGAGAAACAAAATTCTCTGGTGTGATGAGACAAAAATTGAACTCTTCGTGTGAATACCAGTCGTCACGTTTGGAGGAAACCAGGCACCGCTCATCACTGGGCCAGTACCATACCTACAGTGAAGCATGGTGGTGGCAGCATCATGCTGTGGGGATGTTTTTCAGCGGCAGGAACTGGGAGACTAGTCAGAATAAAGGGAAAGATGACTGCTGCAATATACAGAGACATCCTGGATGAAAACCTGCTCCAGAGCGCTCTTGACCTCAGACTGGGGTGACGGTTCATCTTTCAGCAGGACAATGACTCTAAGCACAGAGCCAATATATCAAAGGAGTGGCTTCAGGACAACTCTGTGAATGTCCTTGAGTGGCCCAGCCAGAGCCCAGACTTGAATCCAATTGAACATCTCTGGAGAGATCTTAAAATGGTTGTCCACCAATGCTTCCCATCCAACCTGATGGAGCTTGAGACGTGCTGAAAAGAGGAATGGGCGAAACTGGCCAAGGATAGGTGTGCCAAGCTTGTGGCATCATATTCAAAAAGACTTGAGGCTGTAATTGCTGCCAAAGGTGCATCGACAAAGTATTGAGCAAAGGCTGTAAATACTTATGTACATGTGATTTCTCAGTTTTTTTTGTTTTTAATAAATTTGCAAAAACCTCAAGTAAACTTTTTTCATGTTGTCATTATGGGTTGTTGCGTGTAGAGATCTGAGGAAAAAAGTATATTTAATCTATTTTCAAATAAGGCTGTAACATAACAAAATGTGGAAAAAGTGATGCATTGTGAATACTTTCCAGATGCACTGTATATATACACTAGCTGATTACCCAGTGGCTTCGCTCACTGAGTGCAAGGGAAAAAAATAAAATGTAGTGTATAAATTATTAAACAGCAAAACATTAACATGTAAGAAGTAAAGATACATTGAGCAGTACTGGAGTGCTTTCGGGTAAAGTACATTTTAAAGGTGCTATAACACAACAGGTAAGTAGCAGCTTAAATGTAGTTGCAGTAGCAGTGGTGCCAGTAGCAGATCCCTTGTGAAAGGCGCTATATGACAGCTTTGGTATATAAATTACATTTTCTATGCGATACTGGCACCGTGCTTAACGGGCAGAAGGTCCAAACAATTCCCAAGTCCAAAATTTAACATGAAGAGGTCGGTACATCTTCTAAGATGTAAACCCTCCATCTTCTTTAAAGAATTAATCACAAAATCAACCTTGAATGTTGCAGGGTTTTAGTGACCTGAACTCATCTTAAGGGACAGTAAGTAGTCGTGATACGCAATTTACAAAGAGAGTTTTGCTTCGATGGTGCCGAACACACTCATTTGCATTGATTTCCACTCTCCCAGGAGCCAACGGGGCACTTGAAGCATCACAAACAGTGCGAGAAGCGAGGACGCCGCCAGAAACTGCGAAGCTCTCGTTTAAGAGAGGGTTTTGGAGGTGCGACCGCATCTCCTTGGGGTACTGTATATATACATATATATATACTAGCTGTATAAGCCTGTCCTGGAGTTATAGTTCTTAAAGGAGACATATGAGCTTTGGGGATATTCATTCTAATGGTATTAATTATTCTGCCTAAGGCAAGGAGGATCTTTTAACATGTTTTTTCATATTTCCATCAAATTATCAAAACATCAGCAAAAAGTGTTCTATTGTGCAAAATAATTCACTTGAGAAAAAAAACATGCCAGAGATCTCCTGAAATTCACCTAGTAAATTGAATATGTGTAGATGAGTATGAGCCTGAGATATAAAGCACCATATCATAAGCATAAAGAGATATTTTCAGTACAAGTCCTTCCTCTATGGTCCACTTTTTTCTCCAGCTATTTTATTATTTAAATAAAATCAATGCTAAATATAAACTCCATTAAAATGATGCTCAAATCAATATAATTAAATGCAAGAAGAAAAGGTTCAAAAGAATGTTGCTTTATTTACTGTAAAGGCCATAGCTTTATGTTTATATATAGTAGTTAAAAGCCTTATGTTTACAAAAAAAGGGCATGCATTGCATACTACCTTTTAGGCAATACTTTTCTGCCAGCCTTAAAAACTTCTTTAGCATATTCTCAGCAAAATATGATTTGGGTTTCCATTTAGAAACCCTGCCCAGTCTAGAATACCCATAACTTGAGTTTTCTTTTTTTTTTGGTTTTAATTACCTTTCATGTTTTCTTTGTCTGTATATTCTCCTCAAGTTCTATATATTGCATTCTCTGTCATCACTAAATGCAGCTTACCCACTTATTTTAAAAGCAAACAAACAATCAGAGGGACAATATTCCTGTCTAGGAATAAAAAACAATGTAAGCTAAATAATTATTAAGTCATTGTTAAACATTTTACAAAAACTGCACAGTAACATTACAGAAGATAATGAATAAAACATAAGTGAGAACTACAAACTGAAATTAAACCATGATGTGTATTTGTAATATTGGCAAGACAAGAAAGAACTGGATAAAAACAAAGTTACAAACCATAACAGTGAATAAACTATCAGCCTTTATAAACAAACACAAGAAAAAGACAACTATGCCCCTTAACATTCTAATAATCATGTGAAATTAAACAAATTTTAAGGGAGCATTTACATTCAAGTATCAGATGTACAAAACTGTGTCTACACAACAAACGCCTACAGATATACATGCTCACCTGCTAAAATCAGATATGGCAGTTCTGACGCACAGGAGGCTACTCATGAAAAGGCATAAAAATATCATTTGGGAAGAGTGCAATGAAGTGTGAATTATTTGGCAGAGCAAATGTCAGATAACATTTAAACAAAGCATAACAGTATTGCATGGGACTGCAGTTCATGGCTATTTTTCAGGTCCTAATTAAAGTAGAGTTCTTCTAGAAAGATTTAAGAGTCCATAAAAATCTGTCTTAGACAAAGGCAAAACACAGCATTGCAAGAATCTTAGCAATAGCTGACTAAATAAATAGAGAAAGCTAAATAAAAAAATTACATAACATAAACACTATGAACTGCTTGACATGGAATTTAAATCTAAATTACGACCATAAATACTGTACCATAAACTATATAATACAATAAAAACAATGACGGCACAGACAATGTTTGCAAATCTGATAACCCTATCATACCAAATATAAATACTGTCATTCTATTGCAGTCTTCCCAAGGCAAATGTTATTTTATTAACATATATTTAACTTTGCCTTTCAATAATAATTAATGAAGATTCTGCACATTATACACACCTTCATTACAAGAAGTACAGCTTGACACTGAAAAAAGAAAAAAAATCTATGGGTATGAATTAAAAGCTATGAAGAAAAGAAGATTGGTGTTGGTAACAAATGTATCACTGTATTCAGTATTTAGTTGAAATCACTAACAACCCACACCTTGAAAATTTCATCGCACTACTTAATGTAACATGTATAACAAGATACAACTTTAGAATATATATGAGTAAACTTTTTCAGCAAGACCTATAACATACATTTTGCTATTTCGGTTAATCGCTCCACATTGATGACATTATGCTCAAGTGCTTGGAAGTGGAATGCCTCTTTCCCCAACTGTTGATGCCCCTTGCCCCACCTCTTGAAGCTGATTGGTCATTTCATTACATTTGGTTTTGGCATATTTGAAACATGGTGCTGAATTGAAATGCAATACGTCTGCTTTGCTTCTGGTTATGACATTCCATCTATTTACATGAATTAAAATGCAATGCATTTTTATAATGCATTTCACACTGACACGAAAATTGATTGCCATAGTCAAAAGCAATCAATCAAAAGGTTGATATGTTTTTAATTTTGACACAATAAAACAATGCCATAATGAAATAAATTATTTGTATATATTTTACATTTAAATGTAGTTAACACTCTGGATTGTATTTAATTTTGGCATGAATAATGTTCCATAGGTAATCACAGCATACTGGAACAACAATTTCAGCTTGCCTCTTTATTTAATTTTTTACCTATGAAAGGAAAGTAATTTCCATTACAGCAGTATATTAGGGTCTCATCACTAGCTTTTTCTGATACTTCTTCATCAACTTAAGTATTAAGATATCTGCATTGCTCCAATTTTACATTTGCATACCCAACTAACAAAAGATGAAGATACAGGTAGTGTCATGACTGACTTAATACTTTTTTGCATCAGTGGATGAGTTAGTAGACAAGTTTATGAAACCCTGGTGGTTCTGGTAAACTTAACTTCAGCTTCTATTATTTGATCAGTTGTAATGTTAAAAGAAAATGTGTACTTTACCATAGGATTCTTCCGTACATTAGTACTACTTCTCAGCAATATACACTGAGCAGCTTATTAACTCAAAATAGCCTCAATTCTTTGTGTGGTGTATTCCACAATATGTTAGAAACATTCTGTTGAGATTCTGGTCCATGTTGACATAATTTCATCACGTAATTTCTGCAGATTTGTCAGCTGCACATTTATGCTGTGAATCTCCTGTTCTACCACATCACAAGGATGTCCTGTTGGATTCAGAACCAGTGACAGCAAAAGCCATGGAAAAACACTGAACTCACTGCCATGTTCACGAAACTAGTTTGAGATGACATTTGTTTTGAGACATGCTGCATTATTATGCTGAAGTAGCCATTAGAAAATGGGTAAATTGTGGCCATGGAAGGATGCAAACGGTCAGCAACAAACCTCAAATAGTGTCAATGTGTGCTAACAAAACTTATCCTTCATCGTTACACCACACCACCAGGCTAGACTGTTGAAACAAGGTAAGTTGGTTGCATGGATTAATGATGTTGGTGCCAAATTCCAACCCTACCATATATGTGCCTCAGGAGAAATCAACATTTAATCAAACCAGGCTACATTTCTCCAGTCTTCAGCTGTCCAGTTTTGTTGAGCCTGTGCCCACTGCAGATTCAGCTTTCTATTCTTGGCTGACAGTGGTGGTCTTGAAGTTAATATTAATGAACTATGGAAGTGGCATCTGAGAACACGACAAGTGAATATCGCTAAGACAATTTTCCTCCTAAATATGGGTTTCCACAAACCATCTACTTCACTTATTCCATCCACTTGGAAGTATAGTCGTTTATTGTGTTTACTTCTCAGCTCCCAATTATTTAATTATTTTGGAACATTTATAAAACAGACTCCTTCCTGTGTTATTTCTTTTTTTAACCAACCTTTTTTGTTGTGACTGATTTGTTGCAACTTGTTATAATTTTACAGCAAGCACATTTTTAATTTTCAGACAATTTAACATGGGGTTGGCTACTTTTCTAGTACTTAAAACCATATACAGTACTGTACATAATAGCTGATACAGTGTATGACTACACAGGGATGGATACAGAGTATGAGTGTTATCTGTGCAAGTTAAATTGACAACAATATTTTCGAATTATATCTATAAAAGGTAGTACATACTGTAAACCAAGAAGAGCATTGATCTTGACATTGAACTGTGTGGCTCACCATATCAAAATTGGGTCCATTTTTATATAAACAGTTTACAGGACCTAAACCATGAATATTTCTTGCTGTTGTACTATCTATCTAAACACTTTTTTCATTATTCAGGTTAAAAATTAATCATTACAGAAGCAGATCTTTAGAAAAAAAGATTCAGATCTTACTGTTGTACAGTAATTATAAGCCAGACTACACATGCTGAAACTTTTCCTGAACTGTACAAAAGGATAGGTTTCCTTATATTTGTACTATAGCTCCATACCATTCCCGATTAAAATAAGAAATTGCAAAAAAGAACACAAAACCGATGAGGGATGTCTTGGGTGATGCAATTGCTTTCATATCTCCAGCAGACAACCAATTACTACCATGTTACAGATCATTATTTGTTCCATCATTCTTTCATCAAATGTTAACATGCACACATGTAATGAATACATGAATCATATACTCCTGCAGTCCCATTAAAAATAGTCCTTTGGTACATTTAAAAAGTCACTATTATCCAAAAGTAAATAACATAGAGTGGACAACAACCTTCCTTCAGAATTGATAGTATTGTTAGCACCTATGGGCCACCAGTCTTGGGCAATTATCCAGCTAGATTGTTATTTTAACTCTCTCTGGCTAAGTACCTTATCCACTCACTTTTGTAGATTCCTTACCTATAATACACTGAACCCACAATTTTCTTTTTGTAAAACACATAGTTCATTTGTTTTCTAGGCCACTAGTTGGTGCGGGGGTAACAAAAAAAAAAAATGTGAATAACTGATACAGTATATCAACTAAACACATCTTCAACTTACAAAACACCTAACCAAAAATTTTGCATGTCATTTGCCATTTGCCATGTGTTTCCTTTCCGCTCAGTGCCACAGAGTAATATAAATCTTTTACAAAGGCAATGCTTATCAAAAATTTGACAGGAAGACCATATGTCTGATTTATTGATTTAACGCCAGTGGAAAATGTCAACAAATCATTTACTAAAATCTAATGCTGACCTCATCTGTAATTATATACTACACCTAGAGATAGTAGCTAATCTACAGTTTTTTTTTTAATGGCTATGCTTTTTTACTTTAACCGAGTAAACAAAATGCAGCATGCCTAAATACTGGGACAAACATCACTTTTTTTTTTACCTTTTAGTAGATTTTAACCAGTCTCTCACTCCAAACTCTTAAGTCAATCTTCTCTAACTCTTAGCTCTTGTTTATCTTTCACAGTCTTAAGGAAGGTTGTTTAAGTACTGACCAAAGATATGACCTATCTACTCAGAAACAGACTGAATGGAATTTGCCAGTAAACAATGTGTCTGTACTGCATTTATGGAATCAGTTTGTCTTGCCACTTCTATCTTTAAAGTCGGTCCAAATCTCTTCACTGGCGCAAGGGTAAAAAGTCACTGATTTTGCATGTCTTAACCTCAAAAGCCTCACATAAATTCAGCTTTTCTCTGGTAATCTATTAACTACAAAATGCTTTTTCAGCAGATCAAGATTTAAAACATGCTTTCCCAAGTAGACACGTATGCTACAAGTCTGTTATGCTAGTTTTGCTATGGCCAAAAATTTTCATCCCGTGAAGTCTCAGGATGCCCCGCAGGGCTAGAATTGTCGCAAAACCCTAGCAATAACCTTTCACTACTGTGTCTCGCAGCAGACTATGTGATAGCTAACTGCTCCCTCCTACCACACTCCTGTGCTCACAAAGGACAATAGTAAAATAGATAATGGGGCATCAAGGTCACAGGAGACTGTATTGTACTAGTTCAGATAATTGATGGTTTGGATGATTCACACATGGAAAATTGACTATAACTGATGTTTTACTGTAGTTTTTACTTCTGTACTATTATCAGCTTAGTTTACTCCTATGAACTTTTCACCACTGTTTATATTTGATGCTGACTTCTAAAAATTTGTTTTTGTTTTAAGAGAATCACTTCAGATTAGTTTTCATTTAAAAATGCCTGTTTAATGAAGATTAAGAAATGCATGCTGTACCTACAGTACATAAAAGGCTCTTAGAAACATGTAGATATATCCACAGAAGACTAAGTGGGACTGGTTTTGCTGCCAAATTTATACTTTTTTCTTATGACCATTTTAAGAAAGGTGTCAACATAATAGAGTTTCAATAAACAGCTGTGCCGATGTACTTTGCCTGGTTTTGTGCTCAATCAACTGAGGTGATCAGACGGTAGCGTTCTGCAGAGACAGGATTAAACTTTGCTGAACAATGTACCCTGTCATTTTAGCTCCTTTTTGTAGTTTTGTTTTTTTCAGGATGTCATGATCATCAGCTTCTTTATTGATATCTTTATTAAAGTACTTTAAGTTTTTTAAAATTCATTAAGCTTTTTCATTTTAACTAAGCACCTTAACTTTGAATCCCTACATTGATAACGCACTTCCTCTTGTTAAAGTCACATACCCAAGTTATTCCCCAGTAGTACCTTCCCATTTACAACCAGCTATATGTTGCCCATAACCAGACATTAAACAAAAAATTGCTTAGGCAGCTTAACCATGAATTTTTAAATGGCATTTTGCATACAACTAGATGAAGTTTTGGACACTAAAATTAAGAGATTGGCAGAAAAGTCAAGTGATCACCACTTGGTAGCAAGTTGGATTTGAAGCAAGAGGCATAGACCAGATAGACTTGGAAAGCATAGAGAAACAGTTAGAGTGTCCTTGAAATGTCTGCCTGAGGCTTACAATCATGAGGAGTTCAAATAACACCTCCAAAATAATTTCACCCATTTGCGGAGTAGAGTCGAGTCGATGACACAGCGTTTGAATGGACCCTGTTCAAAACCTCAGCTGTGAAAGTGGATGCAGAAAGCAATGGTGAAAAGGCAGTTGGGGCATCTCATGGCAGCAACCCTAGGCAGCAACCTGTCAAAGGAACACTCCCTGTGGGATCGCCTAAAACGGTATAGACAGGTTAATAGGAAAGTTGTTGTGCTCAAGCATTGAAGGAGTCTGCAGAGGCCATCAAAGCTGCTCTGACAAACTGTATATGATGCCTCAGGAGGGGAAAGTGTGATCTTACTCAGACGGTGTTAAGCAAGGATAGAGTGGTGCTGACCTTTTCTGAAAGCAGTGGAAGGAACACACTGAGGAACTCTTCAACACAGTGAACATGCCATCCTACCAGGAGGCAGGTTTGGACATGTCCTGGAAGGGAGGAAGGTCCATTTAAAGTTACTGAAGTCACTACAGTGGTCCACGGACTTACTGATAGTAAGGCTGCTGGGGTGGATAATACAATCCGACTGGAGATGTTGAAAGTGCTGCACATTGTTGGGTGCAGATCTATTCAATATCGTATGGAAGGCATGCAAATTACCCTTGGAATGGTATACTGGTGTGGTGGTCCCCATATTTGAGAAGGGTGACCAGAGAGTATGTTCCAACTGCAAATGCGTTAAAGATACAAGATGAATAATGTGGGCTATGTCCAGGCCTGCTGCTCACCCTGGTGAAGTTGCTGGAGAGTGCAATGGAGTATGATAACCCATTTGGAAAAAGCTTACGGCTGTGTCACTCATCATGTGTTGTGGGAGATGATGCAAGAATATGGAGTAACACGGTCGCTCTTGCATGCTATTCGTTCCCTGTATGAATGCAATGAGAGCTATGTCTAATACTTGGGTGCTACATTGAATTTGTTCACTGTGGATGTAGGGCTTCATCATGGCTATGTCTTGTCACTTCTCTGATTTATGTGTTTTACAAGCAGGATTTGTCAAGGTGCAGCCAAGGATATGAGGGTGTCTAGTTACCAAGTATTAGGCTAGGGGTAACACTGTTGCTTTATGCATATGATGATGATGATATCCTCTTTGCCTCATCAGACTGTAACCTTTGGCATGCACCCAAGAGTAAAACGGTTGGGATACAGATCAACACCTCTAAGTCTGAGGTCATGGTTCTCTCTTGAAAAACTGCTCTTAGCAGATAGGTTCAAGTGTCTTAGGGTCTTGTTCAGAAGCGATGGAAAAAGAGAATGTGAAATCAACAAGTGGATTGGAGTTGTAGCAGCTGTTCATCAGTCTCTGTACCAGGCAATGGTGGTAAAGCTGGTATGGAGTCTAAAGACAAAACTCTTTACCGGTCCTCACTTATGATCATGAGCTGTAATGACTAATAGAATGATACTGCGAGCACAAACAGTAGAAATTAGGTTTGTTACCAGGGCTGACACTTAATGATAAGGTGTTTAACGCAACAATATGGGAGAGCCTCACAGTCTCTCCTACTTCACATTGAGAAGTAAGCCAGTTCAGGTTGTCTGGGCATGTTGTAAAGATGCCTCCTTGAAGGTTTCCCCTAAAGTTCCTCCAGGCACATCTCACTGGGCTGAGACCCTGCACAGATCCAGGACACGCTGGAGGTATTATATATCTCGGCTAACCTGGGGACACCTGGGAACTCCCCAGATGGAGAGAATCTGTAGCTGGGGACAGAGAGTTCTTGGCTGGCCTGCTTGGACTCCTACCACTGTGACCTTCGTCAGGAAAAATGGCTTCAAAATAAAAGACAAGATGAGACATGTCACAACTCTATATTTGCATAATGTCAAAAAGCAGAGTTGCACTCTGGACTTCTTGTAAAAATAACTATCGGCCAGAAACATTCATACATTTTGTTCTCCATTTTTTCCATCCATCCACCCATTCATGATTGAATCTGCCTAATCCACCATAGCTTAACTTGGCAGCATTAGGTACGAGGTAGAAATCAAAACAAGGGACACAAAAGTTGCAAGCAATAAAAGAAAATACTACATCACTGTAAAAAGCATTTAACCACCAAAAAAAAGGGTGGGGTGGGGTGGGGTGGTGTTGGATTTACAGGTTATAATCTAACACACCGTCATCTTATATTATTTAGCACACTTATGTGTATTTGTATTATTTTGCAAAAATTGGCTTTTCCTGCTATACTGTCTTCAAACCAGTTATACTTCACATATCAATGTGATTAAAAGCAGTACTATTTTTCAAAATATTCAAATTCTTATAAACTTTGTAAACTTGATGGTGAACATAACTCATTCTAAACTGCCATATGTATGGCTCTTCTCTGATTCAACATTTCAAACTCAGACCAGACCTAAGGGCTTTCCTCCTCAAATCAGGGTTATTTGTTACACTATTTGGTCATTGAGCACTGAGATTTGATTCGCTGCGTTTCACAAACTAGTTACTTCAAACTACTCACTGCCAAATTTTATACAAATAATGTTTGCAATGGGCAGGCATAAGGCAAATTAATTGGGTGACTTTTATGTCAATTTCCAAATGCTTTGACTCAGGGCTTTCCATGCTACGTTTTAATAATGGACTACTACAATTCTCATTTCTACTCATTTAATTTCAGGTCAGTTATGCAATTTAAACACAGTTTAGTTTGAAAATCCTTTTTCAGTTGTTTACAGTTTTTGTTAATGATAATAACCTTGGTCTGCCTGATACATTGCCTTTATTGCAATCATAGTAGAGAATGTTGCCTCGCAAAGATAAGTTGGGGGAACGGCAATGATATTTGCAGGAGTTAGTTGGTGAGTTTTGTGAACTGTTCTGTTGTAACAGGTAGCCACAACCCCTGCAACAGTTGCTCTGTGAATTAGATTTTCAGTGTCTGTTTGCAAAAGGATTCTACCACTTGCTCTTCAGCTTTAACTTTAAGCTTGCCATCAAGTGCTCATTACAGTAGGATTAAATGGGTGGTGCACCCATTTCATCTCTTCTGTATTGATGTGTTTGGAGTACAACCTTACACAATGGTGAAAGATGTGCACCGAAATTTTTGATCACCAAATTCAAATGCAATATTTGTTTAGAGACTATGTTCATAGGTAAAACATTTGTCATCCCAGATTCCAAACCTGCTCTCCACAATATGGTTTTTTAAAGCGTGGTGTTGATCTTCACTTCTGCTAATGAAACATATCTGCCTTTAAATGATAGGTTCAGACCAAAAAAATGGATGGATGACTTCTATTGACCAGCAAAGGTTTCACCAAATACCAAATAATAAGCTTGTGTTTGTTTTTATTTGATTTCATAATTGAGTAAGTAATTGAAAATATCTGATTTTTATTTACCAAATTAAGTTTCAAATAAATAATTTTACCCAAGTGTGCTTTTAGGACTCTAAAAACCAAAACTATAAGCTATTACACAGACTTTTATGTATCTTGATCCACTTCTTAAATTTTTATATTCTAAAACTGTGCATATTTCATTTAACTGGAGCCAGAAAAAACAAATATTAGATTTCTGAAAAAACACAAAATCCATCTTGCTAAAATGAAAAATAGCAAGAAAGAATATCAAATAAAACGATCAATCACTTGACACCCTTCTTCCCACTTAATCCGTGCAATACTGTACATTTCTAAATGTTAAAAGCAAAAGTTGGAAATAAAATATTTATTTCACATCTTTTTAACAACCGACGAATTAGCAGACTTACATTTATATTGAAAGGTTAGGGCAAATGTTAGGTTAATATAATACAGTAAATAACAATACTACTTTTTCTGTGAATGTTGTAAGGATGCTGATCTAAGTTCTTCATTTGTTATCTTAGTGGTTGGGAAATGTCTTATTGTGTAGCAATTAAAATGAACAAAAAATCAGGCTTCTAGCTGTGTTACTGAGCACCTCCATTGAGAACTAAATATTAAAAATTTAAGTAATATTACAAAAGCGTATTTTTTGTTATCAACATTTTCCTTGAATTTGGAAAGTCAATATTATTCCTACTTACAATACATGTATGACCTCCAGAAATAAAAAAATAAGTAACAATGAGCAGCTTGTCTGCAAAGAATTTTTTAAAATTATACAAAGACATCCCTATACTCAAAAAAATTTTATACATGCAAATCATGGTCAAGATTTACATAGACAAATGGAGAAAATTTCTTCTTTTCTGCTGCTGAGATTAATCAATGTATTTAGAACAATAAATAAACATGAGTTTAATTTTAAATAATGATTTTAAATTCTTAGGAATGAAGCAGATAAACCAGACTTCCAAAATAGCAGAACCACTGTAGTAACAGAAGAGACATAAAACTATTGCGTCTTTAAATTTACAGACTATTACTTAACTTGATGTCATTAAATCTCTATACGTTTGAGATTGATGAGCATGGACAATACATAAACGTATTTGGTCTTACTATTGGTAATAATTAGACTGAATTGTGAAAACCTTAGCTACAACTGACATTGTTAGATACTGTTCAACAAAATAATTGTCCACATACACTGCACTTTACCATATTAATACATTAGAGAAAAGTAGAAGTGGTAAGAATTTACTAATAAAAATATTAACACAGTACTATATCTATATTGTTTATTTTCTATTCAGTCACTCACATTTCATAAAAGATCAATGGGAAGGATTTTGCATTAACATCAAAAGTATAAAATCTCACATGTGGTGTGGCACTGAAATGGCAGTCACAAATAAATGGTAAAAGTTCAATTAATTTTACTAGTCTGATTCCAAACTACTTTTATGAAATGACTGCCTAAAAAAGGAATGAAGATTTTTTTTTAATAAATATAGCAGGCTGTAATGGCATCTCATACTTAAAGGTAATTCATTTTAAATAACATTTTGAATCTATTACGAGTCTATGACAGATGACTGTAGACTACTGTAAAAACTTTACAGTATGACTTTACAAATACTCTTAATACCAGAATTCCCACTCAAAACAAACAAAAAAAAAACAGTTCAATATCCTTCTGTTCATATAATCCTCTCAATGACCTTACAGCACCATATCTCTCTAATCTCCTCCAGGACTATGTTGCTTCATGGAAGCTCCACTCTCCTGACGCATATCCAGCTTTTTATTGTGAAACATTCTCATTACTAGAACAACTGTGACAAGAATAGGACATTCAGTCTAACAAGCAACAATGCATCTCACTTACTTAGCTTCTCCAAAATAACATGAGATTTGAAAGTCTATAAAGTCCTACTTTCTACTACATTACTTGGTAAGCCATTCCACGTGTTGATGATTGTTTGAGCAAAGAAAAACATTCTAACATTTGTGCAAAATCTGCCCTTAACACATTTCCAAACATCTAGATCTTGTAATGCAAGGCCCTTTTTACGACACAAATATCTACCTTTTGTTTGTTGCCATTTACTTTTACTGAGTTGTAGCCTACAGTGGTGTGAAAAACTATTTGCCCCTTCCTGATTTCTTATTCTTTTGCATGTTTGTCACACAAAATGTTTCTGATCATCAAACACATTTAACCATTAGTCAAATATAACACAAGTAAACACAAAATGCAGTTTTTAAATGATGGGTTTTTATTATTTAGGGAGAAAAAATCCAAACCTACATGGCCCTGTGTGAAAAAGTAATTGCCCCCTTGTTCAAAAATCACCTAACTGTGGTGTATCACACCTGAGTTCAATTTCCGTAGCCCCCCCCAGGCCTGATTACTGCCACACCTGTTTCAATCAAGAAATCACTTCAATAGGAGCTGCCTGACACAGAGAAGTAGACCAAAAGCACCTCAAAAGCTAGACATCATGCCAAGATCCAAAGAAATTCAGGAACAAATGAGAACAGAAGTAATTGAGATCTATCAGTCTGGTAAAGGTTATAAAGCCATTTCTAAAGCTTTGGGACTCCAGTGAACCACAGTGAGAGCCATTATCTACAAATGGCAAAAACATGGAACAGTGGTGAACCTTCCCAGGAGTGGCCGGCCGACCAAAATGACCCCAAGAGCACAGAGACGACTCATCCGAGAGGTCACAAAAGACCCCAGGACAACGTCTAAAGAACTGCAGGCCTCACTTGCCTCAATTAAGGTCAGTGTTCACAACTCCACCATAAGAAAGAGACTGGGCAAAACGGCCTGCATGGCAGATTTCCAAGACACAAACCACTGTTAAGCAAAAAGAACATTAGGGCTCGTCTCAATTTTGCTAAGAAACATCTCAATGATTGCCAAGACTTTTAGGAAAATACCTTGTGGACTGATGAGACAAAAGTTGAACTTTTTGGAAGGCAAATGTCCGTTACATCTGGCGTAAAAGGAACACAGCATTTCAGAAAAGAACATCATACCAACAGTAAAATATGGTGGTGGTAGTGTGATGGTCTGGGGTTGTTTTGCTGCTTCAGGACCTGGAAGGCTTGCTGTGATAGATGGAACCATGAATTCTACTGTCTACCAAAAAACCCTGAAGGAGAATGTCCGCCATCTGTTCGTCAACTCAAGCTGAAGCGATCTTGGGTGCTGCAACAGGACAATGACCCAAAACACACCAGCAAATCCACCTCTGAATGGCTGAAGAAAAACAAAATGAAGACTTTGGAGTGGCCTAGTCAAAGTCCTGACCTGAATCCAATTGAGATGCTATGGCATGACCTTAAAAAGGCGGTTCATGCTAGAAAACCCTCAAATAAAGCTGAATTACAACAATTCTGCAAAGATGAGTGGGCCAAAATTCCTCCAGAGCGCTGTAAAAGACTCATTACAAGTTATCGCAAACGCTTGATTGCAGTTATTGCTGCTAAGGGTGGCCCAACCAGTTATTAGGTTCAGGGGGCAATTACTTTTTCACACAGGGCCATGTAGGTTTGGATTTTTTTTTCTCCCTAAATAATAAAACCCATCATTTAAAAACTGCATTTTGTGTTTACTTGTGTTATATTTGACTAATGGTTAAATGTGTTTGATGATCAGAAACATTTTGTGTGACAAACATGCAAAAGAATAAGAAATCGGGAAGGGGGCAAATAGTTTTTCACACCACTGTATATCGACATAAAATACATGATTGTTTGCAAAACTGTAAATAAATGAAGTTCTTTAATTTGGTAAAACACAATAATAATACATCAATACAATAATATATCTGTAATACAAATGAGAAGACTATATAGAAAATGGACATCTAGAAAAGTCAAAGTGTCTCCAGATGGGATATATTATTAGCAAATACAGTAATTGTCAAGTTATATGTACCATACTATTTTTTACAGTATATGCCCACGCAGAGTCAAATGTTGCTTTCTTCCTTGTGTCCAGCATATGTTCTGGCCCCCTGTGACTATAAAACGGATTAATAGGGTCTGAAAGTTGATGGATAGATGACCAACAGCAGTTAGTTCATTTTCAAAGTGTCATTCCATTAGCAGTATAGTTCTGCCTTTTTTAGTAGAATTCCCTGAACTATTCAATTTGGTCAATTACTCTATGCACCTGAATTTAACTAAGCAGCCTTAAGAGTGTCAAATATTGTAGATATTGTTGAGACTACCTGCTGAAGTTCAAACTGATCATCAGAATGGAGAAGAAAGTTGATTTAGGTGACTGAACCTGGCAGTATTTCAGAAACTGTTGATCTACTGTGAGTTTCACACACAACCATCTCTAGGGTTTGCAGACAATGGTACGAAAAAGGGAAAATATCCAGTGAGTGGCAATTCTCTGGACAAAAATGCCTTGTTGATGACAGAAGTCAGAGAAGAATGGCCAGACTGGTTTGAGCTGATAGAAAGGCAACAGTAAATAACCACTCGTTACAACCAAGGTATGCAGAAGAGCATCTCAGAACACACAATATGTCTAACCTTCAGGCAGATGGGCTACAGAAGCAGGAGACCACATTGGATGCCACTCCTGTCAGCTAAGAATGGGCAACTGAGGCTACAATTCACTCAGGCTCATCAAAATTGGACAACTGAAGACTGTAAAAATGTTGCCTGGTATGAGGAGTCTCAATTTGTTCTGCAACATTCAGTTGGTACGGTCAGTAATTGGCGTCAACTACATAAAGTATGGATCCTTCTTGCCTTGTATCAATGGTTCAGGCTGGTAGTGGTGGTGCTGGTGGTGTTATGCAATGGGGGATATTTTCTTGGCACACATTGGACCCCTTGGTACTGACTGACCATCGTTTAAATGTCACAGACAACCAGAGTATTGTTGTTGACCATGTCCATCCCTTTATGACCACAGCGTATCCATCTCCTGATAGCTACTTCCAGCTGGATAACGCGCCATGTCAAAACGCTCAAATCATCTGAAACTGGTTTCTTGAACATGACAATGAGTTCACTGTACTCAAAAGGCCTCCACAGTTCCCAGATCTAAATCCAATTGAGCACCTTTGCGATGTGGTGGAACAGGAGATTCACATTATGTACACCCCCCACAGTGCTGCTAGGATAGGCACTGGCACCCTGTGACCCCAAATTGAATCAAGTGGATTTAAGAATGTTCTGCCATATTACTTAACGTTGAATTACATTTTCCAGAAATCAGTCCAGGATTTTACTCCAACCTGCACCTTAAATGTATTAAGAAGATTTGATAATGGATGGGGGAAATGTCACAGTAATAATTTTCTAAAGCTGATCTACTGTTTATTTTAAATTAAACAAAAAACATTTTACATAACCCACTGCATTAAAATACAATTGAAACGGAGATTCACCTTAAAACTATTATACGACAATAACAAACCAGGTCTGCTTAATTCGTGGCGCTGCAATGCACTGGACAGTTAGTCCAGTGAGTGCCTTAAATCCAGTGCGGCCATGGTGGGTTTCGGCCAGTTGACCAGTTATATTACAGTATATTGTACTTCCTTCTTTCACTTTTCTTGCGTTCGACAATACTGTATACTTTTTAACCCCCTTTAAAGGCTTGACAACTTCAAAAAAAAGCATTCCAGTTTATAAAATAAAAAAGTCTAATAGGGAAGTGTGCGCGTGCGTTTTATAATAGAAGGTCTTCATGCAGAATTGGAATCCGATTTGTTGTCTCTACAGATTATTTGTAAAAGTCACATTTTTAGCCTCGGCAAGTCCCACCTAGCAGTCACTGAGGCGCCAAGCACCTGTACAGGCGTCACGCACTTTAGGAGCAAAACGATGCGACAGGAAGCAAGAGAACTTCACAAACCGAAGGTATGACAAGTTTGAACGCACTAACCTTTTCTGACTGGCAGTCGTGCTACTGGTAAATGGATCAGCGCAGATGCGAGAGTCCGATCAAAGTTCCACTTTCCGCACTTCTTCGCCTTCTTGTGCGTTCGCGGTGCGGCTCCTCGACTTGTCACTTTGACACAACAGCTCAGCCCGAGTCCCACAGATAGTTGCTGTCGCCATAATTCAAGAGAGAAGTCCTTCTCCCATTCTCCTATCATGTGATTACAGAGGCGTGTCAGGGTTGGAACCGGACACCCTGAACAATGCGAGTTCATCGGCAGCCAGCGGCGCGTGAAACTTGCAGCCTTTCCTATACGGTGTGACTCTGGCGGAGCACAGTGCCTTCTGCCTGAATCGGCCCAGCTCTCCTGGCTTCAAAACTTATCCACTTTTACTTTATCACGGATGGCAGAACTTCCGTCTTCAGCATTTCAAACATACCACATATGACTTAAAAAGAATAGCAAAATGTGGTCGCACGTGCCTCGTACAATTGCAGGCAATCTTAAGTGCGGGTTACCTAGTCGAGACACCTGTTCTTTTTTTGAGACACCTGCTCTTAAATGCGTGTTTGCTGTAAGCTCTGCGATTCTCTCGCGTTATCTGCTCCAATGTGGATGGTCCTGAAATACACTTCAGCTCCCCCAATTACTGTGAACTGCATAATCCACTAACGACAAGGGCCACATATTATACACTTTTCAAATACTGTACTTATGTTGCTCTTCTTTCAGTCTCTGAAATGACCCGTTAAGAAATGCATCATAGCTCCGCTTCGTTATTTTTTTAGCTTTATTAAGTCTGCATTGCTTTTAAAGGGTGTCGGTAAGCCCTCCTCTTTATATATATTGAACGTTTTGAAAAAATGTCACTACAGTATTAGAGAGCCGATTTAAATTCAAATCATCTGGATTAGCGCCTTTCTGTCAAATACGTTTTTTTCTGG
This sequence comes from Polypterus senegalus, assembly GCF_016835505.1. Lineage (NCBI taxonomy): Eukaryota > Metazoa > Chordata > Cladistia > Polypteriformes > Polypteridae > Polypterus > Polypterus senegalus. The sequence goes on along the minus strand of NC_053154.1, from coordinate 65,045,886 downwards.
AAACACTCGACAGTGCCATCTATTGGATGACAATATTAGCTTCACTTATGCATTATGAGCAGTATTTATTTTTCTCCGATAAAAGTTTTGTTTCTGTTGAGAAATTAATAGGATTTGGGGTTGCCACCATACAACTGTCAGAATGTGCGTGCTAGCTTTGCGATTCCAGTGAACCTTGAGCTATTTATCTGTAAGTTAATTTTTCACAGAATGCAACAAGAAAACAAACTAGCATTGACTCTAGACTTGCCTGTACTCTTTAGACACACTTTTTGGTTACCTTTGAAAAGTTATTCTACCTGTATTTGATACAGTGCCCTTGTTGTGACCCCTTAAAGTACAAACACGAGCAGACTTCAAAGAAATGGTCAAGATCACTTGATAAAAGAAGGAAAAGAACCACCAGCTAGTTATTGTATACAGGGGTGTAGCACAGAACTCTGGGCCCTATACATAAGCAGTCTCTGTGGACCTCTTCTTCTAGATCCATGTCTGTCACATGTCCTTTTCATTCCAGGCTCTGAGGACCTCCCACCCAGTGGGCCAAGGTAATCATTACCCTTCTTCCCCTCACTACAACACCCATTATTATATAATAAAATCACCTTTCATGCACAAATGGTTGTGGTGTTTTACAGTTCAGTACAATTGTTTTCACATCTTCTCAACTAGTGCAATGACAGGTTAACTGGCAGACATAGCCACACAGTGGACCAGTGAAGGGGATTAAAACAGCAATTTGGTGTTTAAAGTCCAACAACTTTATCAACTAAATCACACTATTTGATCAGATTGCAAAGTGTGTAAAAGGATTATGTTATACAGACAGAGAAATATGTAGTATCTTTAAAAAATCATTTGGGTCTATAGCTATGACTGTCACCTACAGATTCATGGTTTTCTGTGCAAATAAAATTCTGCCTAGTTTGCATTATTAACGTTTTTTAATGGCAGTCTTAATCTAAATTGTATTTTTGGTTAAGATGTAATATGTGCAGTCAAAGTAAATGCAATGTGAGAGTTTTTTATTCCAAGTAAAATTCTAGTTAAGAAATTTTCTTGTGATTAGAATGCTTGTTTCTGAGTATACTTTATAGCATACTGTATAATTTCATCATGAACTAAAAAAGCACAGTCATGTTTATAATTATGGTACCCCTGTGTTCCAAAGTACTGTACATCATGTTCTCAAATATGGAAACACTGATTTAGCACTGAGTGATCCAAATAACATGTAGAATGTCTTGTCCTTTTGAAAGGATTTTTAATATAATCCTACTTTAAAGTTTGCAATTACTGTTTATTACTAACCTGAATATCCCTGGTTGTATATGGAAACATTCATAATCATTCTTCTGTGAACAGTTAAACATTTTAAAAGATGGTCAACACAGTGCCACTTTGTTTAGTTCCTTTACCGCATCGCTCCAAGGTTCTTTGTTCAAATCTCAGATCTCCATCTGTGTGTGAGTGTTCCCTCATCCTGAAGGCTCACCACTGAAAATGATTTCCAGCTTTATATTGGTCTGAAGAGAACTCCTCTAGTGGACTGGCAACCTACCAGAGTTGTTTTTTTAACTTGCATTAGATAAGTTACTTGCTTTTCACAGCCTTGATTGATTAATTTAGGCTTGAAATTATGATGGCTATTAAAAATATTACTTTTTCAATAAAGCTAAATAATAGGGAGTTGCACTAAGTTAAACCCTTGCTCATTCCACTGACAATTTTTTTTTTAGTGTCCATGACACTAATATATTGTGGGTATGACTACTAGTATTTTAATCATCCATCCATTTTCCAACCCGCTGAATCCGAATACAGGGTCACGGGGGTCTGCCAGAGCCAATCCCAGCCAACACAGGGCACAAGGCAGGAACCAATCCTGGGCAGGGTGCCAACCCACCGCAGGACACACACAAACACACCCACACACCAAGCTCACACTAGGGCCAATTTAGAATCGCCAATCCACCTAACCTGCATGTCTTTGGATTGTGGGAGGAAACCCACGCAGACACGGGAGAACATGCAAACTCCACGCAGGGAGGACCCGGGAAGCAAACCCGGGTCTCCTAACTGCGAGGCAGCAGTGCTACCACTGCGCCACCATGCCGCCCTTATTTTAATCATCATAGTTTTATTTATTGATTGATTGCTAGCTTGTCAATTCCTCCATTAACCTATTTCCAGTTTTCATAGCATACCAAATTAACATTTTAACATATTTCAGAATTACTTTCAGATAATGTAAGATGCATTTCAGCTTTCCAAATATCTGAAACTAATTTGAATTTATCTTAAAATTATCTCCCAGTGCATTTCAACATTTCTCAAATATATTTTGATATTTATTGCACATTCAATAAACAACATCTCCAATATATATATATATATATATATATATATATATATATATATATATATATATATATATATATATATATATATATATATATGCTTTTCAAGCCATAAACCTAAAATATGGCACACAGGTAACCACCATAAGTCAGTTTTTTTATTTAAAACTGAAATACATTTAAAAATATTTTGATTACATTTTGAGGCATCATGAAATTATAACACTGTGAGGTGTCTCAAATACATTTATAAATTTCTAAAATAACCTTCCGTGCATTATCAGGTTTCCTCAAATGCTTTTCAAGATATTTAAAAGAAAATAGGAAATCCCAAAGAAAATATAAGAAATTTTACAGAAAGTCATTTTCAGATATCTGGAATGGATTAGAGAAATCTTGACATCTTCCTGCAGCCAGCCATCCATTCTCAGGCCAGCTGCAAGATATAATCCCTCCGGAACTGGCTTGTCCAAGGATCTTTTCTCAGTGGGCTGTGGTGCTCAAATTAGTTTTATTAATCTAAAGTTAGGTTGGCATGCCCATCAAAAGCTGGATATTTCTCAAACAGAGACAACTGCATTTTCTTTTCTATAAATTATTTTCATTCCCAAACACATACAAGTTAATTCATGACATTTAAAACTGTTTTTAATGTTTCAAGGATTTCAGCTGTTTTCACACATAGAATAGGAAGACTATCCATCCTACCCGCTATATCCTAACACAGGGTCACGGGAGCCAATCCCAGCCAGCACAGGGCAGGAACAAACACCAGGCAGGGCACACACAACACGCACAATTTAGAATAACCAATGCACCTAACCTGCATGTCTTTGGACTGTGGGAGGAAACCCACACAGACATGGGGAGAACCTGCAAACTCCACGCAGGGAGGACCCAGGAAGCGAACCCAGGTCTCCTAACTGCAAAGCAGCAGTGCTACCACTGCGCCACTGATAGGAACACTAAGTTACAATAAATGCATTAAATATTAGTACTGCACTCTGACTAAACTCATCTGTGCGTGATGGTTTATGAAAGAAGCCTTTAGAGAATGGAAGGGAAAAGAGGATTAATGGAAACAAGCACATAATAAAAATGAAAGATTTGGAAGTCTATACATCTTCTAGTGTCTATTTCACGGTTTGGTTATTTATTTAATGGATATGGTTTTCCACATGTAAAGAAATATTTCAATTATTAATGCAAACATTGTCTTTAGCCACTTTTCACTTGTGCACACATTTTCTTATAGGACACTTCTTAAAGAATGGCATTTGTCATTCTTTCTACTAATTTTCTCACCATCTACAGTAACTCAGTAGCACTTATACCTGGAAATTTTTTCATATGAGATAGCTGTTTAATTAATATTTTAGCAAGAAAAGAGCATAAACATTTTAAGGCCGAGGGGATCTAATCTACTTCAACCAACAGAATAATCTCTAGATTACTTAACTATGTGGTTTGCAAGTATGTGGCAACTGTAGAATTAACCCATGTACAGTAATTAAATGGCATGCACCTGTCACTGCAAGAAGGAATGCTTATTAGGAAATTGGTTAAAGAGAAAAGCTGTGGACATGGTGTTACTCAAGGACCTAGATTACCTACTCCTACATTAAATGGTGCTTCAAGAGTCTTCACACTTGCAGACGCCATAAACTTATAATTTGTATATGTCCCATCAGCTTAACTTTCCTGTCAGTGTGAGAATAATTTTAAAGCTCATGTTGATTGTGAAACACTAAACCCTAAATCTTTATAATATAATTTAGATCCAGTATGTTGTAAATCTCTCAGAAAAATTAGGTCTTCTAAAGTGTGCCTGTCTTAAAATGCCAAAGTTTACAACTAAGATGGCAAAATGTATGGCTGGCTTATAGCTCCATTGACCTGTGTTCAAAGACTAGCCTGATCATTTCTGTTATGGCATTATTATGCTTTGCTTATGTTTGCACAAATTGATTGGTAAATCTTCTCATCCAGGGTTGTTTTTTGAGCCTTCTAGCTAGCTGTTTATGAGGCTGTACTGTTACGAGAAAACAAATGGACTTTTCAAAATCTTCCTTGATATCTGTTTGAGAAGCAAATTATATTCTAGATTTCAAATTCAAATTTGAAATACCCATCTACAGTGAAAATTCTAGTTGCAGCATATTTTGAACAATTTAGTATAATGCAGCATGATGCCACAGTGTTTGCTGCTGCTACTTTACAACTCCAGAGGTCTGGTTGAGTTCTTGACTAGGTCACTGCTCATCTAGAACTCATAATAATTAACTATTGCAGCTTGGGCACTGTGGGTTTCTTCCCACATTAAAGTTGTGCATATTTGGGTAATTGACTTGTATAAGTGAACACTGTTTTGTTTTTCACTATGGTCTCCAATGATTATCCATTTTGCTGGCCAGTGTCAAGTCCTGCTTTAACTCAAATGCTTCTGGAAAAGTCTCTGGTCTGTCAGAAGAAAATACAAGTTTAAAAAACTGATGGATGGCATACTGTGGTTATATTATTAAAACTCTCTTTTTTCTGTTTAAAGACTGAGCTCAAAGAATGATGGCTATTTGGCGCCCTCATGTGAATTTATAGTAGAATTACATTTAAATACAGAAGTATTTTGATGCCTGTATATTACCAAAACTCAACTTTAGAACTGTTTAAAAAACATTCTTTTTGTCTCTTTTATTCACCTCCCTTGAATATATGATAAGTAAAGCATTTGTGTGTAAACCTATATGTACTGTATATTAGCTTTAATTATTACTTAAAGTCAATGCAGTGGCTAAGGTTTTGGACTTTAATCCAGACGTTTTATGGTTCAGTTCCTGTAGTCTGGCTCACTTTGCGTCATTTCATCTTCTTGTGCTCCAGTTGTAAATAATGAAAGTTTACATTTGTACTTTGTTTTAATCTTGCAAGTTTTCAACCAACTATACAATAATCATAATTATGTAAATGTATGTGATTTTGTAATAGCACTGATAGCACTGAATTCTATAATAAATTGATGTGACCTTAGTTGAGGTGCCAGCCAGGGGCATGTAAAAGTAGCAAGTGGCTAATATAAGTAAAAGGTGAGATCTCATATGAAGTTAGATATGTATGTGTTTAATGTATCAACATACAAGTGCCTCAGAGCCATTTTCAGTGCTCTAAAAAGGTGATTGACACCACTCCAAGCCAGGACAGGATGCCATTGTTAATGCTTTAACCAGACGAGCGGTAAGGTCATTTCAGCTTTTGTATTTCTGCAGAACCCATCCCTTACTGTCTTCCTACGTAAAAGAAACAATATCACTGCAGGTCAGCATTTCAGACCAGACCAAAAGAGCATCCTGACCAGCCTTTGGATGCATTTTGCACCATTACATGCTTATATATTTTTTTTATCTTTTTCAATCCACCTATGATAAAATGGGGTTTTCCAGTGACACTCCAACTCTTTGTTGTTGAACTCTTCTCTTTATATCTACCAATGTTAGTACTACTGTACTGTTATTCTACCTGTGTACTCTAAATAGCAAAACATAATATTAAAATGTATGTGTACCTCATGTTTGTCTTGTTGAGTGACTTAGCTCTGAATGTAAAAGTTAAAAGCATTATTAGTTAGGTAAGCTATGTATATTTTAGGTCCACAACATTTTATTTTTTTAAGTTTGGAAATAATAAAAAAACATTCAGCATCATTCTGTCATGTTTCCACTCAAAGCAGAGTTAAACATCTGATGCCTTAGAAATAATGAATCATAGTTGTCTATTTACTATTTATAAGCTGCTGGTCAGTGTTAACTCAATTATACTGTGACTTTAAAGACTGGTTTCACTTCACCAAATTTAGTCAATCATAGAGTGCAGAGTATGAGCTAGAAAAAGTAAAAACCTCACAGAAACATCAGTGTAGAGGTGAGATCAGATTATTAGTTTTATACTCATTCTTCACTTCAAGATGCATTTGCCAAACATTTCTTACATAACCATACATACATACAATACAGCCATCTTGTCTGAGGACTAGATAACAAACTAGCTATTTACAAGTAACAATAGCATTTGTTACAGTTTGTAGGCTGAGCGCAACTGTTGAAATTCAGGACTAAAGCAGAGGGGTTAAAATCCCTTTGTAAAGAGTTATGTCTTCAGAACACGGTCATGAAAAAATTGTAACACAGCTACAGGCCAAGGATTGAGAAACAACACGCATTTTTGTATGTTGGCAAGAGGATGCGCAATTAGCATACTTGTGAAAGCAGAATGGAGACTTTTTGGAGGAAAGAGATGGGAAGAAATTCAAAACATTTAGAGAAAATCCTTCTTGTGATAAGATATCTTTATGACAATAAGGGAGCTTTGGCAAGAATAGTATTCATTTCAGAGTTAAACAAGTGATCAAGTAAGCGAAAGCAGAAAACACAAGCTGTGGATTTTAAGAAAACAAATTATTATAGTCAACACATTGTTGGCATTGTTACATTTGGCAGTTTGACAGAAGGCTTGGGTTTGGTTCCATTCAGTTTGATTTCTCATTGAATGCCAAATGCTTAGAAAATTCCTCAGATATGTAATATTTTTATGAGGCTTCTACGCACTCACCATGATGTAAATGTAATAATTGTATTCTAAATATTTAGTCACTGTACACATTATGCATATAGTAACAAATATATAGACATTGTTTTCCTCAATGACAAAAGTAAATCAAACGTGCAAGTTAAATGCTTGTCAGGCTATGTTGTATATTGGCTAAAGGAGTGGAATTCTACCTAGTGTTAGTTCTGGCCTGTATCTGTAACTTGTAAAGCTTGTTGGAAATGGTATTTTCATAGAAAGGTACTGTATAAAATAAAGATTCATTGTTTACTTAGAAGATTTCAGCATTATGTATCATGTATACTAGAAATACTATTGTTAAATTATAAAAAAGCATAAATTTGGATGTAGGCTTGTAAACCATGGAGACAGACACTGCTCAGGGAGAAAAAATCCTAACTGTCATCAGGAATGTCTGCATTTGGTTGCATTTGGAAGAGAATAAAAAAAAATCTTTATTTTTAAATATGCAAAGCACAAAATTAATGTTTATTTAATCTCCTATTAGCATCTAATTTTGTTTTTGGCATTTATTTTTCTGTGTAGTCCAGAGGATGCTTAATTTATTTGGGAATGTGTGAATAGAATAGTCATCATAAGATAGTCTTTAATGATTGTTTTTTTTATTTTATTGGTTGTTTTATGATGGTGGGTTTTCACTTTTATTGGAAAGTCCTGAATGGATTTTTGAAGTTGCAAAAGATGGGTTGTCTATATTTGGGTAACTGCTGTTTAAAGACAATTTTTATGGACTGTGCAACACGGGTGTTCCCATGGGTAACCATAACTTAGAACAGTAAGCTCTCAAAATAAAGAAGAATAAAAAAATAAAGCTATTCAAATAATTTATCTAAACAAAACACACAAAAATATCAAATAGCTGCTCCAAGTTTAAAATCTGCAGCATTATCAGGTGTTGGTATCCCATTTGCTTACTAATCAAAATCAAAAGAGCCAGAGACTCACCCCAAACTCTGTCTCCTCCGCTGTCAATACTCTGGCTGACCTAACTCCATGCTAGTTGAGAATATGATCCCAGCTTCCCTTCAAGCTCAGAGTGCCACTGGTGCAGGGGTAGCTTTATGGCCTGTTACAGAATAACTTTTTGACAGTCAGAAACAGCCTTTAACTGAGTTTTAATTCATATTTAAAGGACAAGGCACCCTTTGAGTATTCTGGACTGCCTGTCCCATTTAACAGGACACAGGACTCCAGGTACCACATGGGAGAATGTCATTTTGTGGTAACCGCCCAGCTTTCTGGTCTTTGATCATCCTCCATAATCTTTCTGTTCGGTTAGTGTTCATGTATTAGAGTCTTGGTCTTCTGGGACATTGCACCAAGCCACAACACCTTTCCTCCACTACTAGTGATGGTCAGTTAGATTAATCAGGTTTGAGAATGGAAGGCTATATTATGAGGAATTTCTGCCTAAACAGTTAAATATAGGTTGGAAAATGAATTCCTTAAAGTATATATACGCAAAGCAAAAGTGCTTATGATTTTCATTTTTCACACAATTTTCATTGTGTGGCTTATGTATTAGGCAACAATGCATTTTTTATATAGTTTAAACATCAACAGCAGAATATGACTGGGAGTGATATTGAATGGAACATGTTATGGTACGCTATGAATTAACCCCAAACCATGATCCGCATGTCTGCAAGAGCTGATAAAGTTTACTTGAATGCAGATGAACATTTAATATTTAATGATTTGAGTTGAAAAAGCTAAAGTCTTTGGTATTGTATGAATACATGCTTTTTAAATGTAATTTTAAGAAGTGTCTGTTTTCATGTATAAAGATGAAAAATATCTCATATCCCTTTTGTATACAGAATATATTACTTGTTTTCAAAAAAAGACATTTTGCACCTCAAACATCAGTATGATGGTAGCTTTTTCAAGCTCCATGTATTCCTGTCAAAGCTGCTTGCAACTGTCTATCTATAGTGTGTCACACACATGTTCATGGGGTACAGTGTACAGCTCAAATAGTGTTGTTCATCAGCCAGACCAGGGGTTGGCACGCTCACCTGATCTTCTCCCCTCTTGCTCTTCTCCGGTTTAGCCAAAGACCCTGCCTCTCAATGAAATCACCACTGGTCCACCCACTGTTGATGTCACTTCTGGGGACTCCTAATGATTTAATTTCCGGTACCCAGAATCCATCTTCTTGCTACATCAGTTCCTGTTCCAAGCAACCATATTGAAATGGCCCAGTTCAAAAACCAAGCGACAGGTCTGATCCTTTCTTGGTTTCATCAGGTACTACCGGTTTGTACCCCAGTTCTCCAAGACAATGGCATCCTTGACGGATTTAACAAAGAAATGGGCCCCTGACAATGTGGTATAGGATAGTAAAGTAGCTGCTGCATTTCGTGACCTAAAGCAGGCCCTTAAGTCAGCACCTGTCCTAATGGCTCCTAACTTTTCTCTGCCTTTTATCCTCTAGACCGATGCTTTGGACACAGGACTTGGTGTCAAAGTGTCAGTAGTGTCGAACACCGTCATGTTCCTGTGCCGAAAACTGCTATATCGGTAAACCAGGTATGAGGCTGTGGAACAGGAGGCCTTGACAATCAAATGGACAGTGATGCAACTGAGGTACTACCTCTTGGGCCATGAGTTTACCCTGGTCACTGATCATGCTGCTCTGCAGTGGATGGCAGTGCACAAGGAGTGTAACACACATGTCATCCATTGGTTTTTAGACCTCCAGCCTTATAAGTTTTCTGTGCTTTATTGTCGGAGTTCACAGACTAACAGGGCTGGGCTGAGGCAGGGGGCCATCTCACACATGTGCGCAGTTTAAAGGGTCAAATAGTGTTATTCGTCAGCCAGACAGGGGGTTGGTACTCTCACCTGATCGTCTCTCCTCTTGTTCCTCTGCAGTTCTGTCGAAGACCCTGCCTAACAATGACAACACCACTGGTCTACCCAATGTTGAAGTCACTTCCGGCAACCCCTGATGATGTCATTTCTGGTACCCAGAATACATCTTCCTGCCACATCAGTTCCTGTTTTAGCCTCCCTGACTCAACCTGTTCATCTTATCCACCATATTTCTAGCCCAGACTCAACCTGTTAGTCAGTTCAGTTGTGAACTCCACATCTGTTTTTTTATTTTGCTGATTTTTCAGTACATGGGGTTGCCATTCCCAAACCTTTTTCTGTCTGCTGCCTAATTTTTTACAAGTTTCATACTATAGAGAATATCAGCAAAACAGTTTATGGGGACAGAACATCCTAATGTAGTTTGTATTCTTTGTCCTTTTATAGATTTTGTTGTTTAACACAGGTGAGAACATTGCGATGAAACCATTGCGTAATGGTTTACGAGCCATTTAGAGTTTTAAACCGATATTGCAAAATACATGTGAAAGCAATTGACCAAACAGAAGTTCCACTTTTATAGTTTGCAAAGCTCAATGAATAAAGTTATACTTTATACCATTTTTCCCATTTTAATTTATTGTCTGATATACTATACAACAAGCTTTAATATTAACTGGAGTTAAACACACAAGGTTTTTCAGTCCTTTAATAATATATTTGACAGTGTCAGTTAAAAGCATGCAGTACAGAATATAATGTTGTTCCTTTGATAAGGTCTAAGGAACCATAAAAGCAAAGCCAGCCTTGCTTTCGTAAATACACCTTTTTCTTTATTTTCAAAATCTTCTACTAATGTATGCTCCAGCCCTAACTTCCACCTGTACTGGAAGAAATGGGAAAATATATATATGCATATTGTATACACAAATGAACTGACAGACAATTATTACTGTTTATTTTACTTTAGTTATCAGAGTCCATCATTCTGATTCTTCAGTTAGCAATGAAGCACCCAGTATAGTACAGTATACATATAATGTGTATTTTGTGATCAGAGCTCGTCATATCACTCTTATGAGGTTTATTATCTAACACTACTGCATGAAATGAATCTTTGCTCTCAAAAAGTGTAGGGTAATGGTAAGTGTGGTAATCAAGACAACCCAAATGGGTTGTTAGATCTAAGTAAAATATTTTCATAATTTTTGTTTCTGTACAATTAAGTAAATATGCTTTAAAAACACAAACAGGCAAATTTATTGTAAATAAGTTAGTTTTACAGCCTTTTGGAAAACAGCATAATAGTCATTAGTTTGCATTACACATTATAAAGTTTATATGTATTGTAAAATAATTTAGCATTTTTGTATTACTTGTAGGACGTTTACAAAATATGCCTTTGTTTATTCTGTGATATTTCGGGTACTCTAAACAACTGTATTGAAGTATCCTGATATAACAGAGTTTACATATAGAACTACGTATGACACACATACATAACTTTTATTAAATAATCTTGTTTTGAATGTTGAATGTTTATAAGCTGGTAAATGTTTAATACAAGACTAAAAGCAAAACAAATGTGTGAATGGAGCACTTAGCGTAATGTGCCTATCAGCCAAAATCTCAGGGTCACTATTTTTGATTAACCTAAGGGCTCTCTGATTTTTTTGTTGTCACTTTGTAAAGTGTCTGGTATCCATCATCCCAAGAATAAATCTGTTTCTCCTTGAAGTTATAGTGCATAACAGAATGTCTAGTGTAACTTTTTGGAAAATACAGAGTGGGCATATCATCACTGCTAGCAATATCATGGGCATCATAAATGCACTGAATTCTTGAGCGACCACCGTATTCAGAATTGTAAGCAACAAATAATGTGCCACATATCAAAAATGCAGCTTCAGCCTCCTTGCTGGTGCAGGTAGTGTCCCAACTGTGCTCTACAGCTAGACTTCCACGGTCTATCTTAGTGAGCACTATATTTCCATTTATGTCTGGGTCTGCGTGGATGGACCAAAGACCTTGTTCATCCAAAGCCAAGTCTATGAATGTGTATGGAGAAAGCTGGTATGCAGGCACCTGGCCAGCATTTGGTAGTATCATACTGTCTGTCACATTCTTGCTGCGAATATGGTACTTTATAATTTCATTTGTAGATCCACTCTTGTGAAAATACAAGAAACCATTATACACAACATGACCTGTGCCTTGCCAAGGAAAGGGCAGGGTAATGTTCTTTGCTGCATTGCCTTCTGTAAATGCTTTCATATTTGAAAACTCCATAAACATGTCATTTTTAGATCCACTTAAAAAATATATTTTTGGAGAATCTTTGGCAGGGTCCTTCATCCACGAACCTTGAGTGTCTCCACTTTTCTTAACAATTTTGAGGGATTTGATGCTTGTTAACATTCCATCACAATCTGTTTAAGATAAAGCAAAATCATACACATCAATCAAATGTAAATCTATCTGTTGACATATAAAACAATATTAAAAATATTTAAAGTTTAATATAGACTTAATTATGACTTTATCACAGTTGTATAACCTCAAACACTTCATGATTATGGAATTGGTCATTATGCAACATTGGGAAATTTTTTCACGTTATATGTCACTATTTCAATTTAGTCTTCTTATTTTACCTGCAAAAGCCTACATTATAAAATAACTTTTTTTCTGGATTTGGTTTTGAACAAAATAATTTTGTTTATTAAATAGAGAGGATTAAACACTTATTTAGCTAAAAACAATTTGTTCCAGTATCAAATTCAGTAGGTACCATGACAAGATGGTTCATTCCTGACTCTTACTATTCTCAGCGTGATAAAATGCCCTTTTCTTTATGTCCTCATATGTACTTTTATTGAATTTTCACTGGTATCATTAAAATCATATGTTCACTTCTTACATAGTGGGATTCTACAGTAATTCATTATGTTTTACAATTTCAGGGAAAGCTGTTCACAGCTTTAAAAATGTGGTTGTTTAAAGTAGTGTAGATATTACATACTTTTGACACTAAAGACTAAAATTTGTAGCACAATACTAAAAATTACATTCAGTAATTTAGTATGTTTTTGAGCAATATCTATGGAAACTTGATTAAACAAATTGTTAATAAAATCATCGTTTTTCCCCATTTTCTGATGTTCTTTGCTGTCGACGTAGAAATGATCTGTAAAGAATTGGTTATTATTTACCTTCATAATACCTATGATTCTTTGACATTCGTTTTGGTTGTGAAGCATTTACTTTCAAGTTAAATCATGATGGAATATTTATTACTTTTTCCATATGTCATATAGTGTATGGTGGAAATATTGTTCTCCTAAAATAAAAACACATTGGGATTGAAAAAGGAAAATACATTTCTAAATCTCTAGAACATGTTTTGAGCATTTTTAGAAGGATGTATGTCCATGTCCACGTGTCCTTATTTTTGTGGTAAAAAAATTTGTGAACAATTTGAAGTTAGCACAAATGGATCAATTCTCTTTAAATTTCATGGACACCTCTCACTCATTAGTCTTAAGATCTGATTAGGTTTTGTATGAATTCTAATTCTAATTTTAAATTTAATACCAACAGCAGCCAAACCAGTACTCAAAAGTTTCCAAAATATGGCTTATGCATTTAGGACTTTACTCATGTGGCAAATATGAGACATATGTTGGCATGTTCAATGATATAACTGGGTATAATAATAATAAGGAAATTCTTACAAAAATCATTTCAAATTTATGACTGGTGACAGATTGCAAACAATGTCTAATAACCAGATCATAATCTTGATTTTTTTCCACTTTCTTACATAATTATTTTTTTTCTTTTGGTAATTTTTAAAGTAAAATATGCACTGTGCAGGAAAAGTGCACGGTCAATGGTTAATTTCGATATTGTGTGCAATGCCAGTCCTAAAAGTAAAAATATTAATATATTTAAACTGTGGTATTTGAGTTCTTTAACTGCATCATTACAAAAATTAGTTTTAGAATAAGGAGCCCAGAACTTTTTTTATTTTCTTGGCTACTTATGGCTACAAAGCCACAAATGTTAAACCTCTGATGTAATTAATCCTGATTTAGTGTATAGTACTTGAAAGCAACAAATAAGCTATGGCCAGTCCAGGTTTATTCTGGACAAATAAAGAAGACAGTCTGTTCAACCACAATTGAAAGTGTTTAAAATACTAAAATAGACCATCTTTTAAGGACTATTTAGGCAGATATACTCTAAGAAGCAATACACTGTTATGTGGTGAAATGTGCACGCAAACTGAAAACAAATTTTTGTAAAGTCCTGATACACAGGGAAGACCTGCATGGACTGTACATGCAGTAAGCCTAGTCTTTAGAATAACAGATTACTTATCAATAATGATTTTATCAAAAACAGTTATATCATAGGGTGTAGTTTACCATGTTTATAAGGTTTACTGCTATTGTGCACTGCATACAGAAGCTGACTTGTATCATTACATTATGAATACTATTATGTACACAGTGATACTGGAATGAAAAATTGCTGATATATGGTACTGCAGCATCTGAGTAAGAAACAAGTGCCTTCAAATATCTGCACCTGCTATCAACAAAAGTTGAAAGAAACTGTATTGTTGATTGTGACAAAGCTAGCGGAGGAAAGAATTTGAATGCTTTTTGCTGACTGAGGCAAATACCTACCAGGTCAAGTTTCAAGTTTTATTGTCATATACAGATATCAATGAAACATCATTACCAGTAATGCAATTCTTGGGCTCGGTGCCTCCTCAAATTGCACAGTAACATAATTCTTAATATTAATACAAAAATGAAAATAATAAAAGTAAGAATAAAATAAAAAGGTGCATAGTAAAATATTAAATGCCTGTAGAACAAGGGAGTGTAGTGCATGTATATGTACGTTCCAACTTCTGTACAGAATGTAAGTCAAAAAGTGTCTAGTATTTTTTAAATGACCATTATTGCCAAAGTGATCAGTATTTAGCTGTTCAGTAGCCTGATGGCTTGTGGGTACAAACTTTCCCTGAACCTGCTGGTGCAGGTCTGGATGCACTTGTACCACCTGCCAGACGGCAGGAGTGTGAAGAATCTGTGGCTGGGATGGCTGGGGATCAGAGAGAGTCCACCGTGTCTTCCTCCTGCAGCGCTGTCTGTAGAGATCCTGGATGGTTGGCAGCACAGTCCTAGTTGGGCGTTGTGCCGATCTGACCATTCTCTGTTGACATTTGCGTTCCAGAGCATTACAGCTGCCATACCAGGTCATGATAAAACCAGATAGAATACGCTCAATGGTACATCAGTAGAAACTGGTGAGTATTCTAGAGCCCGTACAAAACTTCCTCAGCCACCATAGAAAGAAGAGCCACTGTTTTTCTGCTTTCATGAACACACCTATATGGTGCAACCAGTGTAGATCCTCACAGATATCTCCAGGAATCTGAAACAACTGACTCTTCCCACCTCTGTTCCCTCAGTGTGAGTGGGTGTGTGGCCACCACCCCGCAATTTCCTATAGTCTACGATGAGCTCCATGGTCTTCCTGATGTTGAGCAGCAGGTTGTTGTTCTGACACCATGATGTCAGGGTTCTCACCTCTGCTCTATAGACAGACTCTTCTCCATCTGATATGCAACCAATAATTGTTGTGTCATCTGTAAATTTAATGATAGTACAGGAGCTTTGTGTGGCCGTAGAGCCAAGGGTGAACAGGGTACACAAAAAGGGGGCTGAGCACACATCCCTGGGGGACCATGGTGTTGAGTGTCACTGTGGAAGAGGTGACATTGCCAATCCTTACCATTTGTGGTCTGCCTGTCATAAAGTCCAGGTTGCAGTTGCACAGGGATGCACTGATGCACAGATCACATAGCTTAAAGAGTGTCCATAACAGTCTGTCCGTCTGTCACATGTAATCAATTACAAATTGCAAGAAAACTGAATAATAACGTTACAAATACAAGAAAAAGTTGAGGAGGATGCAGAGTGACAGCAGTCATTCTCACCAGTACCATCATGAAGGAATTGCTGGAAACATCATTTATGGAAAAGGACATACAGTAATAGTTTAGCTTCATTTACCTTTAAAATTCTGACATTAAATAAAGTGGCTCTAGTAACACACCAGTCAACCACAACATTAAATCCACATGCTTAATATTAAGCCCCCTTCATGCCGCCAAAACTGCTCTGACCCATCTAGGCATGGACTCCACAAGATCTCTGAACATGTCCTGTACTATCTGCCACCAAGATGTTGGCAGCAGATCCTTTACATCCTGTATGTTGCAAGGTGGAGCCTCCCTGAATTGGACTTGTTTTTCCAGCATATACCACAGATGCTTAATCGGATTGAAATCAGGGGAATTTGGAGGCCAAGTCAACGCCTTGAACTCTTTGTCATGTTCCTCAACCCATTCCTAAATAATTTTTGCAGTGTGACAGGGAGCATTATCCTGCTGAAAGGCTCCACTGCTGTCAGTTAATACCATTGCCATGAAGGAGTGTATGTGGTCTTCAGCATTCTTTAAATAGTATGTGTTAAAATAACATCCACAAGAATGCCAGGACCCAAAGTTTCCAAACAGAACATTGTCCAGAGTACCACAAAGCCTCTACCAGCTTGCCTTCTTCCCATAGTTCACCCTGCTTCTATCTCTTCCCCAAGTAAACAATGCACATGCACATGGCCTTCCATATGATCTAAAAGAAAATGTGATTCATCACACCAGGCCACCTTCTTCCACTGCTCCATGGACCAGTTCTAACGCTCACATGCTCATTGTAGGTGTTTTTGGTGGTGGACAGAGCCCCATACACAGCAGGCTGCAATATACTGCATGTACTAACATCTTTCTCTCATGGCCAGCATTACATTTTTCTTTTGTGGAATCTAACCAGACAGACATATGCATCACTGAGCCTTGGCCATCCATGTCCTTGTCCCAGTTTACCGATTATCCTCATTTGGACCACTTTTGATAGGTACTAACCACTGCATACCAGGAACACCACACAAGATCTGCTGTTTTGGAGATGCACTGACAAAGTCATCTTGTTATCACAATTTGGCCTTTGTCATTCAGATCCTTATGCTTGTGCATTTTTCCTGCTTCCAACACATCAACTTCAAGAACTGACTGTTCACTGGTAGCATAATATACTCCACCAGATGCCATTGTAAGAAGTTAATCAATGTTATTCACTTCACCTGTTATTGGTTTTGATGTTGAGGCTGTTTGGGGTGTAGGCATCACAACTAGTTTGTTATTAGTATTTGCTAGACTAGATCTACAGAAAAGTGTAAAACAATTGACTTTCTAAGATGTGATAGTTCAACTGTTTTATGATCTCACTATACTAGTAAATTCATTATTTTACTAGCTAAGGGGAAGATGTGATTGTGGGAGTAAGGATAGTCAGTAACTCACAACATTTTCAGATGTTTGATTTCATTTTTGTGATCATTTTTTTTTAAATACATCAGACTGCCGGCACAAGGCATACTGCATGTACCTAAATATGGTATGGATTTAAGATTGTGACACTTTTGTGTATTTTGTCCCAATTAAAGTTATGAAATTGCAAGTGCTGTTCAGTAATCTTTGGAGCAATTGCAATGGTATCCTTGCCTTGATTATGGTTTTGGAGAAACTGGGCTTCCATATGCCTTGATTGTAACAGTTGTGCAGCCTAGCCCTAAATGTCAACAGATTTAAGGGCTTCTCACAAACATATATATATATATATATATATCTTATATATAAACATCTAAGTGTGGAAGTGTGTGTGTCTGTCTGTCCGGTCCAGAAGTGAAAGATGAAGTCAGGATAAGGTCTTCACCTCAGAGGAACAAGCGAAGCCAGCACGTCAGCAAAATGAAACCTCTGAAGAAAGAGCCACTCACTTAGCCACTAATACAGAATTGAGACAAGCACATCGGTTAAACGGTATCCCTTTTATTTTTCCTCCCGCAGCTAATACATAAGCGAGGCGAGCATGTTGGCAAAACGAAACCTTTGAAGAAAGACAAAGTCACTTAGCCGCTAATGCACAAGAGATTCGAGCATGATGGCAAAACAGAACCTCCTAGGAGAGAGATGCCCAGAGTAGTTCCTTTCAATTACCTGACATCTCTACATTTCAATTTTTTTTCTGACAATTTTAATAGTTTCTAGAACCCCATGCTTTTTACAGCATGTGGTTACATAGCTAGTATATACATATATATATAGAGAGAGAGACAGAGAGAGATGAATTGTAGAACAAAGTGAGCATTACCTTGTTTCGATAGGCTTTTAGTGGTACACATGGTCATCTTTGGTAAAACAGAATCCTTGAAAAGGATGCAGTAGCTGAGCCTGTTTAAGCATCAAGCCAACTGGGCCTCCTATCCCTAAATTATGCAGGACCATAGGCTGGAAATTTATTTGAGTTGCCAAGATGAACTGCAGACATTTTCAGACCAACCAATGCCTAGAACAACATTTATTTAAATGTTTACAACTTAAAGGTGCCTATTTGACTATTCTGATGACATAATCATTTATTTTGGAACAGGCTTTAACATGCAGCTTGAAATTAACTCAGATCCAATCACCTGAAACTACATCTGCTATACCCTTACAGCTAGGTCTGTTTATCTTTGTCTCTGTCTTTCTCTTTCTTTGATGCTTCTGATTTCTTGGGTCTGGATGCATGGCAGGCAATCTCTGAAATCTCCCTGAAAACCAAAGGGGATCATTGCTTTCACACCCTGGCTTTGTGCCTGGGAGGGAGAAACCTTACTTCTTAAAGAGAAACAGCTAAACCAGATACAGTATAAGCAAGGTGAAAAATATATCAACATTTTTAAGTCACAAAGTACAAAGTAAATAGCCAACCAAATAGAATGAGTGGAGGAAGTTGATACTCCTACAGACATGGAGCATTTAGCACTCATACTATACGCTCATAAAGTTCTTCACTTGAACCTGGGGTAAAAACAATGACAAAAAGTATTTTTGATTTTTTTAACTTATTTTTTTAACAAGTGTCATGCTTTAATTGGTTCTACACATTTACACTGTTAAACGAAGTAGTATTTAGTAAATTTATAAAAATACAGAAAACAAGTGTGTTCTGGGAGTCATTACCAAATTCCAAGAATATCACCAAAACCAAAATGCTAAGACAATGACCCAAGTTGAAAAATCAGAAGCTAAAAGTAATCAGAATACCTAACACTATGACCTTAAGAATAACATTATTCATTTAAATTTATCTTTATTCACTTAGCAGACACTTATCTCCAACACAACTTACAAAAGAGATGAGACATAATAGTGTAACATCAGCTTAGACAAAATTAGCCATCACAAATATAAACCTCTAACCTAATTAAAACAACACAAGACTAATTTTCATTATAGCTACAAAAGACCTAGCATCAAAATTATTATCAACTAGAAAGAATTTCACAGAACAATAAAATCTTCAAACAATTATTAAACAAGATATATGCAAACTTTGTCTTTCTTTCTCATTATATATTCTACTACGTCAGGCTTGCAATCTATTAAAGAATCAAACAAAATTCCCCAAAGTAAATATATTGTAACCAGGCCAGACAGAGGGAGACAGATACTGAGTGGACAGCCTGTGCAGGGCTGCAATTTTTGGGGGTTTGGTCCAGAATGACTGCACTAACTGTTGAGACACTTTCCTTCACAAAAATCCTGTGGCTTTGGCACATGATTCCTGGGGAGTCTCGATCCTGGTATGGATCAGCTCAAGGAGGTGGAAAGTAAGTAGAATCTGTTATCTCAGACCCCATGTGAACAAAGGGAGACTTCAAATCTCTACAATTGTTGGCTGCAAAAGAGAAGAGTAAAGACAGACTGAAGAGGCAGGGCCAGTGGAGTTGAAGCATGGTTGAGTATGGAGACTAGGGTTTGGGCAATGTATAATCAACGGCTTTTAATGGACCATCAACTATTAACATTCTGTTATTGTTATTCTATTCCCCCGAAGCAAAACCTCAATTATTTAGGATTTTTCCTAAATTATTTGTATCCCTTGGCATACCATCTGGTAACTACTCCACAGGTTGAGAACCACTGGTCTAAAATACAATTGTTTTTCAGACCTGCTGTTTCCTTGAATCTGTCTGAATAGTTTGTGCCACCTTTGCTGTATAATAGTGCAGGACAGAGTATATTCACAGGAAAAGAGTTGCCAGGAATCACTGCCAGAATAGTATTAGTAAAAGTTTTGTTTTTTTTTTCTAATGAAAGCTTATCCCACCATTCCAAAAAATTGGTCTTATCTCACAAAAGTACTGCTTCCATACATGTACTTAGTGGCATTGCATATGTGTGCTTTTTCAGTAAATTTCATTGCAATTATTTTGTTGCAAGGCAGCACAGTGGTGGGTGCACCTGTCTCATAGCTTCAGAAGATTAGATTTAGTCTTAATCTGGACACAGCATGCATTGAGTTTGCATTTTATTTCTGTTTTACCTGGATTGACCTGTGCTGATGCTTTAGTGCTCTCCGATAACGACGACAATAGCAACATTTATGTATTTAGCACATTTTAATACAAAGAATGTAACTCAAAATGTTTTAAGTGATAGACTGGCATACCCTCTAGAACTGACATTTGAACACTGCTGGCTGGGTAGTTTTGACTGGTGACTGGTAATTTGTGTATTTACAATTGAGCTCTGCATTACACTGCTACGGAGTGCAGGGTTTACCCTTGTGTTGTGTCTTGGCTTACCAACAAGTTCCACTAATGTTCAGTAATAGGTATGCATTCTGGCTGTCTTTCATTATTCTTCTTGGGTTTATATTTTGTGTTTTTTCATTTAAAATATCCATCCATCTACAAATAGTTTAAGATGAAACTGTAAATATAATTATCTTTAATAACTTTAATTCATTTATTATCTGCCTCAAATTCTAATAAAGGTAATACTTTTAGTTGATTTCTATCAAAAGAAAAATCAATGAATGAACAGAAATATTACTAACTTTAGTCTAACCTGCTTTTACTGAACTATAGTTATTGAACATTCTGCTAAGTACGCAAAGTGTGATCGCTGGTTTGTAAGTCTTTAGTTTTTCATGTTTTCTTTTTTTTGTTTAACTTATACCTTAGGCTTCTTAAATTGTAATTCAGAATAAAACTGATGGAAAAATAAAACAAAAAAAATGACACCATGCAAAATGATCTATATGTCCTCAGTATACAGATTTACTATATGTAATAAAATCAGTATTTTTTGAGAAAATATTATAAACTAATGGTAAGACCTTTAAGTAGAGGAACATGTTTTTAATGTGTCATTTGTACACGCATGTCTCAAGCTTTTGAGGGGACTCTGGGAAGTCATTTAGAGAGAACACCAGGTACATTTTGTTATTTTGTCATTTTTCTCTACAGAAGGGATTAGCCTGACACAGAAGACTTCCCGGTAGCCCACCTCTGACATCCTTATAACACCACCCTTTCCATTTTTCAGGATATTAAAGACATTGCTCACCCAAAAATGACATTTTTTATTATATGTCACTTACGTCATGTTATTTGTTGTGATGATTGACATGTGGATCATGTGACGTCAGCAATGTGAGATTTTTTCATGGACTTTTACATTGGACATTGACGTCTGTTGTCTGACATTAGTCATCATTGGCTCCCATTCTATCAGAAATGTTGTTATGTCAGTTCTCAATGAAAACATGATTAAATTTTTTTTCTTGGCCATCACTACAAAACACATTGGTAAAGTAACATATTAAAAAATATATAATTTTTGAATGGAGTGTTCCTTTAATCCAGTAGACACACCAAGATGGCATCTTGATTGACTGGTGAATGACAAAGGCACACTAGTGTGATGGATGCACAAGCTCCTCATTTGATTTACCTGTCTAATTAAAACAATGCCACAAAACAGGTACATTCAGTGTCGACATCCCCCAGATGTTTCTGACACATCTATTATAATTTATTTTTGAACAGATTTTGCCTATGTGTAAATATAAGCAATATCAGGTCTGCATGTACAGTACAGAACAGAAAAGAAAAAGCTATAACAACTTTAAGGTGCAGCTTGTGAAATGCACTTTATGGTGTGTTATATTTAGAAATAAAACTGACAGATTGTTCTCAGGGGTTGTCTCACATCCTAACTAAAAATTGTTAAATTGTATTGTTAAATGTTCCAGCGCAAATCTTATTTGCAAAATCAGTAACATGATTGCCCATATCATTATAAGTTATTCTCCTCATAATCTAGAGAGCCATAATATCACTAATTGTTTAGCCTTACATATTTAGGAACAGGTGGTCATCTTTACCACTCTTTCTTAATAGTCCATTGGTACTATGAAAATATGAATGCCGATTTCTTAACCTAATTACTCTGTATGAATTACATAATAAATTACATACATGTCATGTATACCTCTCCAATCCATGTTCAATATTTTTAAATGCAGTTACAGGACCATAAAGATTAAAAACTGCCCTGGCAGACACAAAGGAGAAACTAACGCTAGGTGAGACACATTCACAAAGAAATTTACAATCGCCACTTAGCTTACAAGACACATCTATTATATATTGAGGGCAATTCGAGTGCCCGGAGGAAGAATTCATATGGGCACAGGGATAATGTGTTAACTCCTCATAGGCAGTGACCAAGTCAGATTTTTAAATCATGGTTCTTCTACTGTGAAGCAAACGCACTAACCACTGCTAAATAATTAAGGTCAGTAGATATACAGTTTATTCATTCAAGCATCCACTTCCTGATCTAAGTGTTTGATTTAGAGTGGTAGGGAGCAGCCTTCTCAGCAGGAACTCATCCTGGAGAGGATGCCAGTTTGTTTCCTAGTGTTAAAACTTAATACTATATGCTGAAGTAGCTCATATTAAATAACATCCCAGGATTCTAAGATTGAAGATTCATATAATGCAGAAGTGGAGTTTTTTCAACTATCTGAAACATCATTGCAAAAATAGCCTACAGTAGTAAAGACTATTGTGATGTGAAATGGTGTATCAGTTTGTTTATGCTGTTTTATGTAAGGTTTTGTATTAATTGTTCATTGAAACTTAGCATCTCTAAGTGTGATTTCAATCTGTCATAAAACAATGTAAGACAATACATATTCTGCAGAAAATGGCAGCAAAAATAGGATAAATTCTGGAACCTTTCTGTTCAGCTGCAATGTGGTTTTATACCACAAGAACCACATTTACTTATTTACCTGGGATTGGTTTGAGTTTTGCCTTTTTCTTGCCTTCTGCTTCCCGAACTTGTTCTTTCAAAAGATTTTCATCCACTTCTATACAAGGCTGCTGTGACGTTTGGGCCTCAAGGTAGTCAACATCCCGCTCAATCTTCTCCACCCTTGTCACCACATTGTCTACTTGATTCTTGAGTTCAGACTTATATGTGTTTAAACTATCCAACTTACTCCTTGTTTCTGTAGAAAAGTCATATAACTCTTGGGCATATTTGGAAGACTCTTCGTGGCATTTTGTTAGTCTATCCTGAGTGGTTTGAAGTAAGAAAAGAAATAAATCATTATTGGTTCCAAAGTGGTTTGCTAACAAATATTGTAATTAATATATATTTAACTTTTTTCTAAATTATAACTTTTTAGATAGATAGATAGATAGATAGATAGATAGATAGATAGATAGATAGATAGATAGATAGATAGATAGATAGAATGAACTTTATTTGCTCATAAAGGAGATTATTTAACCTGATTATTTGATCAGTTATTTCATCAGAAGCAAATTAAATAAATGATATCCAATTGATAATGTTATAGTCTGCAATGCATATTTTACAAAACAAGAATTATATGAAGGTTCCATTGCATATTGTAATTTAATGTACGACCCAGTATTTATAATAAAACAGACAGTTTATGTAGTTACTTACTTCTAGTTGTGCTAGTCTTTGCTCAAGGTATTGCATCATTAGGATATCCTGTGTTAGACGCTGGGCTCTTCCACATGCTTGTGTTAAGATGAAAATTCCTAAGACCCTCAAACAACAGCTGATCATATTTATTAAAACACAGTATTAAAGAAGAGATTTACTTGAAAAAATCCTGTAACAGATGAGCAGACTGTTCGAATAACATTTACAAGGTAAATTTTCTGTTAGAAAATGGACTCCAATAACACTTAAACTTTCCTGAAGCTTGCTGCTCAGTCTGCAGAACAGTTTAATGTTTACTATGCAAAGTTTTTCTTTCCAGTAGCCTGTCAGGTCACTAATGCATTCCAGATGTTTAACTTGCTTGCTTAAGTATAAAATCCGCTGTATTAAGAGAGAGGTAGCTTCCTTACTAATAAAGAGCATTTCCTTTTTATCTTATAACAAAACTACAAGCAAAATTTATGTTATATTTTCTCTTAATACATTTTCAAGCACATTAAATGTCAGACAAAAAGTAAAAATAATTCTAATAAAAGCCAGCCCATTCTCGTGAAGGAAGGGTAAGTATGTAGGAGTGTGGAAATGAACAAGACAAGAGGAAAGAATACATCAGAGCCAATGAACCCTATTGAAAGAGCAATAGATCTTTTAAAACTGAAAGCAGTGCATTCCAAATAGACTTTGTTTATGTTAGTTAGAAGACTAACATAAATTAATCATGTGCTATTGTCTGTGTGATGTAGCACAGCACAAGTTGTACATACAGTATACATGTGCAAAAAGAATATGGCCAGCTTGGTGGTTTAGCAATTCATATGCTTTCCTCTCAATGGCAATCATGCCAGGCTCTGACCTACTTTGAAAGGACCACTGGTACCTCCTTTGAGTTCATCTTGGAGTAATACTGCTTCTAGATCAATGTCACTGCTTTTCTGTCACATTCACAATTACAGTAGAATTTGTATCCATCATTAGGAGGACTACTTCACTTGACTCATCTGATCATCTAGAACCAATCCATATCTAATAGTGCCATATAATCATTTGTCATTCTTACTTGATAATTGGACTAACATCAAGACCTATCATCTTACTAATTGGTTCCTATGTTTCATATCCTTTAAATAATTAAAGGCCTTCTTTTTGTGTAGATTGGCTCTGTAAAGAAAAAAACACACGTTGCTAGTTCTCCACCCTTGTTTACTTAATGGGTCTGTTTCATTGACCTTAAAGGGTTGCATATGATGCAAAGAATTGCATATGATGTAAAGAATAGAACCATACTAAGAGTTTTAGGGTTTTTTCCAGAATTTGGGTGGACATTCTTTTTTCCTGGAAGCTATCCTCTGATTGTCTACTGGGACTGTCTACTGGGACAACATAATTCTTCTCTCTTAAAACAGGGGTCAAGTGCTGCTACTTGGCAGGTGGTGTGGTGTACTGGTTAAAGCTTTAGACTTTAGGCTTTACAACCAGAGGTTGTAGGATCCAATTCCAGTACTGATACTGTGTGACCATCAGCAAGTCACTTCACCAGTCTGTTCTTTAATTGGAAAAACAAAAGAAATGTAACCAATTGTAGGTCAAATGTTGTTTGTCACCTTGGACAAAGGCATCAGCCAAATAAGTTAATAAAATTTGATAGGCAGAAGGGTTAGAACTAGTAATGAGTGAAACAGACAAGTTTCACTTGCCATACAGGTTCATGAAATGCCAAACTCACTAAAAAGGGGATTTGGCAGGGATTTAATTTTTTTTAGGGTGGAAAGCAAATGATATGGCTCCATATGGGTTATTCTGCAGCTAAAACCAGTTCTCTGTCTTGAGTGGGCATCCAGTACCATTTGATTTTCTTGGCTCCCTCCATGTTGCTCCATGAACTTTCACTGGGCTCACACACTGCCTGAGCACACATTCACACCACCAGTTCAACCACTGACTTTTCCCAGCTCTGTCAGCCAATCTAAGTCAGGATTCTTCTGGAGGCTCACCAGCAACCACATGCTATGGCCAACAGATTTTAGCAGAGTGTTTGCAGGGACGTACTATGTAGTTACCACACATAATGCAAAGAGTACACAACACGTGTTTCATCCTATTTTGGGCTCATCAGGCATACACACTCCACTGCACCCCTCAACCGGAGATCGAACTTCAGATGTCAGCGTTAGAAGCAAAGGCTCTTTACGTTACGCCACGGCGTGTGGTTAATTTACATACATAATCATCTTCATTTGCAATGCAATTTTCCCAGTCACATGACACTCTCAGACACAACCAATTACTACTCCTCCTGCCTTCACCATTTCCAGCATAAATATAAAAGTGCGTAAACTTTTTGAGCATCCCCTGTGTATATATACTGTATATATATATATATATATATATATATACTGTATATATATATGTGTGTATATTTATATATATGATACAGTACTTGCCAAATTATACAAAGAGTATGCAACTTATATTTTGCCCTAATTGGTGCTCATCAGGTGTACGCACCTTTGCTTTCCCTTTTGGAGACTGACCCTCGGACATCAGTGCCTGAGATGAAGCCTTAATGTTGCGCCACAACGGCTGGTTCAGTTACTTGACATGGTGAAGATCGGAGTATTACATTTATAGGTCTGAATCTCAATCTGATTATTTTTAATGGCTACCTACCAGGTAAGGCTTGTGGTTGGTCTGCCAGTCGGCAAACAAATCAAAGAGGCATACAGTACACCTGATGAATCCCAATTAGGGCGAAACGTGTGTTCTGTACTCTTTGTATTATTTGGCAGGTACTGTATAATATATCTATGATCTGCTTCTAGCAACTGAGAGGACGTGGTGGTCGCCCAGCACAACAAATATTTTAAGTACGGGAAACCCTTTATTTTCGTTCCCACCACCTCAGCACAGTTACAATGATCACATCACAATATACAGCACTCAATGCCTCTTAATTTTTCTTCTCTCCTTTTCTCTTTTTCCTTCCACCTCCACTCCTTCTTGGGCAAGCTTTGTCTCTCTCTCTTTCTCTCTTTCTCTCTCTCTCTGTCCCTCTCCCTCTCCCCCTGACTCTGGCTCCTCAAATGAAGACTTTTATGCTGCACCTGGGAGCACTTCAGGTGGCTAAACAGCATTATCTGGATGCAGCCCCAGGTGTGTTGGAAACCCAAAGTAGGTCTCTACAACTCCCCCTGGTAGCCCCCAATGAACCCAATGTGCCAAACACACCATCTATCTATCTATCTATCTATCTATCTATCTATCTATCTATCTATCTATCTATCTATCTATCTATCTATCTATCTATCTATCTATCTATCTATCTATCTATCTATCTATTTATCTATCTATCTATCTATCTAACACTACTATTACTACTACCCCTTGACACAGCCTTCTTTGACTCTGTTAATAGAGTTATGGCCACTTGTCATACTACTTTGTATATAATAGCTATGCTTTAGGTTTAAACCGCAGATCTTTATTTATTTATTCATTCATTTACATATTTGGACCCCTTCTGAAGATGTAGGTGTGCTAAAATTAAAACATATAAGCCAATGATAAACATGCAGAGGATTCAGACAGGATTCAGACACCTTCACTTCTGCACACTTTATTGTGTTACAGATTCAACTTTAATTTAATATCAATCAATCAATCAATCAACTTATTAAAAATATAATAAATCAATTTATTTAATAAATCAATTTATTTATATAGCACATTTTCATACAAAAAAATGTAGCTCAAAGTGCTTTACAAAATGAAGAACAGAAAAATAGAAGACACGATAAAAAATAAACATAAGTCAACATTAATTAACATAGAATAAGTAAGGTCGGGTCCGATGGCCAGGGTGGACAGAAAAAACAAAAAAAAAACTCCAAAGGCTGGAGAAAAAAAAATCTATAGGGATTCCAGACCACGAGACAGCCCAGTCCCCTCTGGGCATTCTACCTCACATAAATGAAACAGTCCTGTTTGTATTTAGGGTTCTCATGGAAGGACCTGATGATGATGGTCATGCAGGCTTCTGGCTTTTATTCCATCAATGTTGGTGCATCATGATGCTTTGAGTAGGTGGTGGTGGCGCCACCACAAAGAAACCGGAAAAAGAAACCAAAGAGAGAGTAGGGGTCAGTACGGATTTTGGAGCCACTGTGAATAGTTATTATGATGAATTGAACATACAGAGTATCAGTATTAAGTTAAAATGAAGTTATAAAAAGGCCATGTTAAAGTAATGTGTTTTCAGCAGTGTTTTAAAGTGCTCTACTGTATTAGCCTGGCGAATTCCTATTGGCAGGCTATTCCAGATTTTAGGTGCATAACAGCAGAAGGCCGCCTCACCACTTCTTTTAAGTTTAGCTTTTGGAATTATAAGGAGACACTCATTTGAGGATCTAAGGTTACGATTTGGAATATAAGGTGTCAGACATTCCGATATTTAAGATGAAGCAAGATTATTTAAGGCTTTTTAAACCATAAGCAGTATTTTAAAGTCAATCCTGAATGACACAGGCAACCAGTGTAGTGACATCAAAACTGGAAAAATGTGTTCAGATTTTCTTTTCCTAATTAGGATTCAAGCAGCTGCATTCTGCACTCGTTGCAAGTGATTTATGTCTTTTTTGGGTAGTCCTGAGAGGAGTGCGTTACAGTAATCTAGTCTACTGAAAACAAAGCGTGAATTAATTTCTCAGCATCTTTCAATGATATAAGAGGTCTAACTTTTGCTATGTTTCTTAAGTGAAAAAATGCTGTCCTAGTGGTCTGATGAATATACGATTTAAAATTCAGATTACAGTCAACAGTTACCCCTAAATTTTTTACTTCCGTCTTAATTTTTAATCCTAATGCATCAAGTTTATTTCTGATAACCTCATTGAATCCATTAACGCCAATTACTAAAATTTCAGTTTTCTCTTTATTTAGTTTGAGAAAATTACTATTTATCCATTCAGAAATACCAGTAAGACATTGTGTTAGTGAATCGAGAGAGTAGGAGTCATCAGGTGCTATTGATAAGTACAGATGTGTGTCATCAGCATAGCTGTGGTAGCTCACGTTGTAATCTGAGATAATCTGACCTAACGGAAGCATATAGATTGAGAAAAGCCAGGATAGAGCCTTGTGGAACACCATATCAGATATCATGTGTCTTTGAGATGTGATTACCACAACTCACAAAGAATTTTCTACCTGCCAGGTAGGATTCAAACCAATAAATGAATTTGATAAATGTTTGCACAATCAGTCTACACTCAATAACCCCTAATGACAAAGTGAAAACATCTGTTCAAAAAGGTTTACAAAAACTGAACTCTCTCATTCATATAAGTATTCAAACCCTTAATTCACTACTTTGTAATAGCCCTGCTGGCAGCAATTACAGCTTTGAGTCTTCTTGGCAGTTTATCCCATTCTTCCTGGCAAATTCTCTTCAGCTCCATTATATTTTATGGGAAGTGCCCGTAAACTGCTATCATCAAATCTCTCCACAGATGTTCTATGAGGTTTAAATCTGGCCTTTGATTGGGCCACTCAATGACTGTCAGACTTGTCCCGAAGCCACTCCAGTGTTGTTTTGGCTGTATGATTTGGGTCATTGTCATGCTGAAAGGTGACTGTCACCCCAGTCTGAAGCTGCATTTACTCTTGTGAAAACGAGGGGGCACCAGAGAACCCCAAACATGAACACATAAGACAGTCCCAGGTTCAAATAAAGGGTGTTTAATCTGCAATATCTCAGTATACACAAGCACAGCACACATATATCTCTTCTCCAGTTCACCTCTCCTCTCTCACCACCACACTGCTCTCCTCCAATCAAGTGTTCATGCTCCTTCCTTCCATCCAGCTCTGACTCTCCTGGACAAGGGAGTGCAGTACCTTTTATTGAGGACCCGGGAGTATTTCCAGAGCCAGGGCTGTTGCCTATTGGAAATATTTTTGGGTCACACGAAGCCCCAGATAACAGGGAGTACATCTACTTGCAGCGCCCTCTTGCTGTACCCATAGACCCCAGCAGGGCTCTGCTGCCAGACTACAACTCACAGCGTTCCCGCTGGTTCCTGAATAGGCACTGATATCAAGAATAAATACTCTCCAGAGACAGTCCTTCCCTGTCCTCTGTTATCCTGAACAGGGAAGGTGTTACGCACATGTCCAGATGGGATGCTTGTCCATTTGTTTGGTGCTTTCCGCCCAGGTAATTAACCATCTTTTACTCTGCCTGGGATGTCCATCCATCCATTACAGAAGCCTTCTCCAGGTGTGACAACCGTTCCTTTCTTGGCCAGGATGCCTTTCTGTCCACTCGGGGCCTTGCCTTCAACGTAAAGGATCTTCCTGACTCCTTGTATGGATGCCTGTCCATCCTGTGTGCCATCTACACTCTGGAGCAAGTTTTCTTCAAAGACCCCTCTGTATTTTGTTGCATTCATACTTAACCTCGATTCGGAGCAGTCTTCTGGTCCCTGAAGCTGAGAAGTGCCTAATAACATGATGCCACCACCACCATGCATCACTGTGTGAATGGTAATAGGCAGATGATGAGCAGTGCCTCGTCTTCACCAGACATAGTGCTTGAAGGTTTCCTCAAAAAGTTTAATTTTTGTCTCATCTGATCCGAAAATCATTTTCCTCATGCTTTCAGTGTCCTTTATGTAGATGTACAGAGAGTTCCTTGGAGTTCTTGCCTTCGTGTTTGTCCTGACATGCAGTGTGAATTGTGCAACCTTATATACACATGTGTGTCATTCTAAATGATGTCCAGTCATTTTAATTTTCACCCCTAACTGCAATAAAGTTCTAGACACATCTCGAGGATAAATAAAGCAAACAGGATGTACCTGACCACAATTTGGAGTGCCACAACAAAGGATATGAATACTTTTATCAATGAGAGATTTTGGGGAGCTTTCTGAAAACATTTTTTCACATTGTTATTCTAGGTTATTGAGATTAGGTTGATGGGAAGAAATGGAAAATTTATCTGTTAAAATATCTGGAATACAATAAAGTGTGTAGAAACTGTATTTAGTATTTAGTATATTTACTCAAATACAACCCAGTCTCAGACTTCCCCATTGTGACATTGTGAAAAAAGGTTAAAAGATATCATATTTATGGGTTAATCTTTGTATATTTATTATGCAGTCTAAATGAATACCTTCTGCCCTCTACAAGTGTACCTTGAATGGCTGATTACTTCAGACAAATATTTGGAATTTAGTAGAAATGAATACTACAGAATCATTCATCCATGTTCTGAAATATGCCTGTTTTGACTCTGCATGAAGTCAGGGCTGGGTATGACACATGGAACACTCATCGACAGGATGCTAGTGCTACAACAACTTGAAGACAGTGACCTTATTATTTTGCGTTTCACTGATAATATTCCTTTTGGCACTTTTCATGATGAACGGTATATGAAAGCTATTTTATGCTAATAGAATAGTAGTTGAATTTGTTATTCTAGTAAGTGTAATTATTGTTATGTATTCCTGCAATTTTCAGAATTTAATAAAGTGGCACAGAACAATTTATTATGCCATATCACACTCTTATGTGCATTACAAATCCATTATTGAATATCTTTAAGGACACGGACAGCTGATGTTTACTATAATATAATATAATATAATATAATATAATATAATATAATATAATATAATATAATATAATATAATATATCCATCCATCCATCCATCCATTCTCTTCCGCTTATCCGAGGTCGGGTCGGGGCAGCAGCAAGCAGAGAGGCCCAGACTTCCCTCTCCCGGCCACTTCTTCCAGCTCTTCCGGGAGAATCCCAAAGGCGTTCCCAGGCCAGCCGGGAGACATAGTCCCTCCAGCGTGTCCTGGGTCTTCCCCGGGCCTCCTCCCGGTTGGGCGTGCCCGAACACCTCACCAGGGAGGCGTCCAGGAGGCATCCTGATCAGATGCCCGAGCCACCTCATCTGACTCCTCTCGATGCGGAGGAGCAGCGGCTCTACTCTGAGCCCCTCCCGGATGACTGAGCTTCTCACCCTATCTTTAAGGGAAAGCCCAGACACCCTGCGGAGGAAACTCATTTCAGCCGCTTGTATTCGCGATCTCGCTCTTTCGGTCACTACCCATAGCTCATGACCATAGGTGAGGGTAGGAGCGTAGATCGACTGGTAAATTGAGAGCTTTGCCTTACGGCTCAGCTCCGTTTTCACCACGACAGACCGATGCAGAGCCCGCATCACTGCGGATGCCGCACCGATCCGCCTGTCGATCTCACGCTCCATTCTTCCCTCACTCGTGAACAAGACCCGAGATACTTGAACTCCTCCACTTGGGGCAGGATCTCTCCCCAACCCTGAGAGGGCACTCCACCCTTTTCGGCTGAGGACCATGCTCTCGGATTTGGAGGTGCTGATTCTCATCCCAGCCGCTTCACACTCAGCTGCGAACCGATCCAGAGAGCTGAAGATCACGGCCTGATGAAGCAAACAGGACAACATCATCTGCAAAAGCAGTGACCCAATCCTGAGTCCACCAAACCGACCCCTTCAACACCCTGGCTGCGCCTAGAAATTCTGTCCATAAAAGTTATGAACAGAATCGGTGACAAAGGGCAGCCCTGGCGGAGTCCAACTCTCACTGGAAACGGGCTCGACTTACTGCGGCAATGCGGACCAAGCTCTGACACGGTTGTACAGAGACCGAACAGCTCTTATCAGGGGTCCGGTACCCCATACTCCCGAGCACCCCCACAGGATTCCCGAGGGACACGGTCGAATGCCTTTTCCAAGTCCACAAAACACATGTAGACCGGTCGGGCAAACTCCCATGCACCCTCCAGGACTCTGCTAAGGGTGAAGAGCTGGTCCACTGTTCGCGACCAGGACTAAAACCACACTGTTCCTCCTGAATCCGAGGTTCACTATCCGACGGACCCTCCTCTCCAGAACCCCGAATAGACTTTTCCAGGGAGGCTGAGGAGTGTGATCCCTCTATAGTTGGAACACACCCTCCGGTCCCCTTTTAAAGAGGGGACCACCACCCCGGTCTGCCAATCCAGAGGCACTGTCCCGATGTCCATGCGATGTTGCAGAGGCGTGTCAACCAAGACAGTCCTACAACATCCAGAGCCTTAAGGAACTCGGTATCTCATCCACCCCGGGCCCTGCCACCAAGGAGTTTTTTGACCACCTCGGTGACTTCAGTCCCAGAGATGGGAGAGCCCACCTCAGAGTCCCCAGGCTCTGCTTCCTCATTGGAAGGCATGTTAGTGGGATTGAGGAGGTCTTCAAGTACTCCTCCCACCGACCCTAACGCCCCGAAGTGAGGTCAGCAGCGCACCATCCCCACCATATACGGTGTTGACACTGCACTGCTTCCCCCTCCTGAGACGCCGGACGGCGGACCAGAATCTCCTCGGCCGTCCAAAGTGTTCTCCATGGCCTCTCCAAACTCCTCCCATGCCCGAGTTTTGCCTCAGCAACAACCGAAGCCGCGTCCGCTTGGCCTGCGGTACCTATCAGCTGCCTCCAGAGACCCACAGGACAAAAAGTCCTATAGGACTCCTTCTTCAGCTTGACGGCATCCCTCACGCGGTGTCCACCAACGGGTTCGGGATTGCCGCCACGACAGGCACCACCACCTTGCGGCCACAGCTCCGGTCAGCCGCCTCAACAATAGAGGCACGGAACATGGCCCATTCGACTCAATGTCCCCACCTCCCTCGGGACGTGGTTGAAGTTCTGCCGGAGGTGGGAGTTGAAGCTACTTCTGACAGGGGACTCTGCCAGCCGTTCCCAGCAGACCCTCACAACACGCTTGGGCCTACCAGGTCTGACCGCATCTTCCCCACCATCGAAGCCAACTCACCACCAGGTGGTGATCAGTTGACAGCTCCGCCCCTCTCTTCACCCGAGTGTCCAAGACATATGGCGCAAGTCCGGCGACACGACCACAAAGTCGATCATCGACCTGAGGCCTAGGGTGTCCTGGTGCCAAGTGCACATATGAACACCCTTATGCTTGAACATGGTGTTCGTTATGGACAATCCGTGACGAGCACAGAAGTCCAATAACAAAACACCGCCGGGTTCAGATCGGGGCCATTCCTCCCAATCACGCCCTTCCAGGTCTCACTGTCATTGCCCACGTGAGCATTGAAGTCTCCCAGCAAAACGAGGGAATCCCCAGAAGGTATGCCCTCTAGCAACCCTCCAGAGACTCCAAAAGGGTGGATACTCCAAACTGCTGTTGGCGCATACGCACAAACAACAGTCAGGACCCTTCCCCACCCGGCGGAGGGAGGCCACCCTCTCGCCCACCGGGTAAACCCCAATGCACAGGCTCCAGTGGGGGCAATAAGTATGCCCACACCTGCTCGGCCTCTCACCGGGCAACTCCAGAGTGGTAGAGAGTCCAGCCCCTCTCAAGGAGATTGGTTCCAGAGTCCAAGCTGTGCGCCGAGGTGAGTCCGACTATATCTAGCCGGAACCTCTCGACCTCGCGCACTAGCTCAGGCTCCTTCCCTTCAGAGAGGTGACATTCCAAGTCCCAAGAGCCAGTTTCTGTAGCCGAGGATCAGACCGCCAAGGTCCCGCCTCGCCACCACCCAACTCACACTGCACCCAACCTCCTTGGCCCCTCCCATAGGTGGTGAGCCCATGGGAGGAGGACCCACGTTACCTCTTCGGCTGTGCCCGCCGAGCCCCATGGGTGCAGGCCCGCCACCAGGCGCCGCCATCGAGCCCCACCTCCAGGCCTGGCTCCAGAGGGGCCCCGTGACCAGCGTCGGGCAAGGGAAAACGTTGTCCAAGTTTTATTTTCATTGGAGGTTTATTGAACCGCTCTTTGTCTCATCCCTCACCTAGGACCAGTTTGCCTTGGGTGGCCCTACCAGGGGCATAAAGCCCCGGACAACATAGCTCCTAGGATCATTGGGACACGCAAACCCCTCCACCACGATAAGGTGACGGTTCAAGGAGGAGTAATATAATATAATATAATATAATAAAGTTTGACAAATAAGAGGAGATTACTCAGTCAATCAAGCTGTTTATCTTATAGCGAAGCTGTCCCAATTTCTCATCCAGATACTTTTAAAGGTCATCAAAGTTTCTTCTTCAGCTACATGACTGAGTAGTTCCCAGATTCCCGTAACTCTTTATATAAAGAAGTGCTTCCTGGCTTCAATCTTAAATGCACTTTCCTTTATTTTCTAGTGGTGAATATAATTTGCCATTTTGTTGAAAGAATTTTTAGATCCACTTTTCAATGTCTTTGAGCAATTTACCCTACCAAACCAAGATGAACTCTGTATTTATGTGTCTTATACTGTATATGCCAACATAATTGGATGCCATCATGAAAAATCCCCTCCATCCCTTCCAGGAGGCACTCTCTTGGAGCACTTTTAGCCACAGGCTCATGCCACAATGGTGTGCTAAGAAGCACCTCTGGGGATCTTTTCTGCCCACTGCCATTAGTCAATTTAATGGTTCCTCCCGATGTACTCTTAAAGTTAATTTGGAAATTTCTGCACAATATACATTCATTTATGTATCTATCGATTGAATGGTTGTATTATCTGTCCTGTGAGTCTGTATTCTTGTTTTTTTTTATGTTTTTGCTGCTGTATGCATCAAAATTTCCCTTTGGGATTAATAACGTTAATTTCATCTTATCTGTTCCAATCTAATATGGGTACTTATTAATCCATTATTAATTTCCCGAACGCACACAAAATCACTTCTGTAAAAATTGGAAATAGTCAATCGAGACATTTCTACTTTGTTTGAATCTTTGTCTCCTTTTCCTTTACTTTCAGTTTCTCTTTTAAATAATTTGTGTATTTTATGTCCATATTGCCATTAAATAATAATAGTTGAAAAAAAATGATCAGTGAGGGCCATAAATAGTTAATTATCTTTGAGTTTCAAAGTAAAGAATGTATGCATTTTCTACAGTACGATGCAGCCCCCCTTCAATTGCATTCAGTTTGCACATTTTTGTTTCTCAAAAGGAGTACAGACCAGTAGTGATTAGATTGCACATCATGGTAACAATTGAGGCTGGTCCTACAATTACTGTGACCCCTGGTTACAGATCATCTGGACTCCCTTGTAGTTTGGCTGCCAGGCACACGTAGGAGTGAAAGACACTCTGATCTACATGTTCCACAAATATTATTCATACCTGTGAAATTCTGGCAATGTGTTCAGGATCTATTGCTTTGATTTCAACAGGGCCTTTAAGGCTGTCCAGTTGGGGGGATAAGCTCAAGGTGACGTAGATTGGTGCATCTACAATGTCATGCATTATGGACTATCTATGGAACAGGAGAAACATTTTAAATTCTCCAGGGCTGTGTGACAGAGATGGTGGCCAGAAACACAGGGCCAGCTCAGATACTTTCTTATCTCCCTTTCTTCCCATCCTTTACACCACCAGTTTTAAATACAACTGCAGTTTACATCATCTACATAAGTTCTCAGATGACTCCTTTCTTGTAAAGGCATCATGGAGAAATGGAGAAGAGGAGGGAGAATAATGAAAGCCTTTGGAGGAGTTTGTTATTTAGTGCAGGGAGAACCACTTGGAATTTAACCTTACAAAAACAGGGAACTGGTAGAAGGCTCCCAGTATGCCAGAGTGCCTCTGAAATCAGTCACCATAATGGGGGAGAACGGATGGATTTAGTAGACAAGATAGACTTGCAGTATAAAGAGTCTCCAAGTAGGCTCTTTTTCAGTTGAGATATGGGTCCTTTAATTTGTGCGAAAAGCTGCCATGGATGTTTTACTAGTCTTTTGGGTGCAGTTTACTGTTCTATGTTTTCTGCTTGAGGGATTAACAAGAACTTCAGGGAACACTAAACAAAAAAATGATCGGGAACACCCAATGAATTACAGGTCTGATATCAGACTCTGCAAAGGTAGATGTTGAAAAGAAGATATTAAGAAAATTAAAGGACCATCTTCACTGATGTGTTTCCAAGAGTCTTTAGTTCCTGATTAATTGCACCTGTCTTCACTCTTGCCATTTATAACAGTTTTTGTTTATGTCGTTACTAGCTGTGCATCCCATCTAAGACAGGTTGAAATCTAAGTAATAAACATTTTCTGTGCACTACTTATTGGAATGTATTTTGTAATGCATGTAGTAATAAAACACATGACAACAAATGTTTGTGATGTCCCATCTGTTGAAATGACAAATGCACTGCATATGTCTCTGTTATATGACATTTGGTATGGGATTCTTAAAAGTCATGTTAATGTTTGTGATGCATCACTTGTTGGAATGACAAATGCAATGCATTTTATTATTACAAGTGTTTGTGATGCACCATGTTTAGAAAGACAGAGACATAGCAACCAGACGAATACACAAACACTTATGTTTTTTTAAGGTGAATGTCGTTGTTATTAAACTTTATGAATAATTCTGGGTATTGCACTTATTGTAATATATTGTAATATTTGTCATTTTTTATGTTATTATTTTAGGTTATCCTTTTATGTTCACTGTTGCTATTGGAGTAAGTAAATATCCATATGGGGATCTATCTGTCCGTTATATAGTGCCTTTCATATCTCTGTGCTAATTTATTAAAGATTGCCCTAATTATCTATCTATCTATCTTACACACCTACATTTCTATCCATCTACAATGCACAGTATATTCAGCTATCTACAAAACACCCTAATAGGTATACAACATTTAAAGCTATGAAGACTGGTAATATTAATTTATTATAATTTGTCTGGGGAGCAATTTCCAAAGGTAAATAATGAGAAGCCTGTTAGAAAAAGATTTCTGCATTACCCAGTCTAAGTCACATTCAGTGTGTGATAGTAGTATTGTGTGCTTTCGGGGTTAGTCTTAACCAAAATATTGTTTGGCCTTTTGTACTTATGCTCCATTTCTGTCCATTATCTGTTAAAATGTTCTACACAACAAACTTCTAAGCAAAGTGAGGCAGGTATCAACAAGAATTTAAACATAATTTCACAAAACAAAGGAATTAAATTTATTTATATGTCAGTGAAGAAAAAAACATTTTATTCATCTTTTGTGTCTCAGCTGTTTTCTGACCTGGCCTTGAGAAACCTTGGAGCTCTTTTTCTGTTTCGCTTCTCAGTAAAAATTACATTCTTTCTTTCCGTGTACAACAAAATGGAGTTCTCTTAAAAAAGTGCTGTGTTTTGTATTGTATGTGTTTGTGCTCAAGCACAGAACAATGTACTGTAAATATAATGTTGTAGATGTTCACAGGGAATTTAAAAGTCTGGATGAGAGTAGAGTAGTTTTTGCTGTAAATATTGTCCAAGAGAAGGAAAGAAGGTTACATAGCCCTCCAGCAATCATTCTCCAGTGACAGTGCAGCAGGGAAGATGGCAACATTCCCAGAGACAAATACTTAAGAATGCACAAAGACAGAACCGTAGGACCGTATTTGGAAATGTGCTGCACATGTTAAAAAAGAAAAGCAGTGTGTGTGCACAGGGGACTTCAGAAATAGTAATCCCATCAGAACCGCTTTTTGCTGCTTTTTTTTTTTTTTTAGCGGTGTATCTTAGTGTATTTTGCCTCATCTATATTAAATCAATTGCTGTAGTGTTGCAGTGGCTGCAGGTTTGAAATCTAACCCATGCCTTATTTAAAAGCTAGTCAAGCTGCTAACAGCAGACTTAACAGATGTTACAAACAACAAATAAAACCTTGACTTACTTGGATGGCTTTCCTCAGCGCTTTGTTTGCAGTACCAAAAATTGCAGTTCAGGTTCAGGTTTATTAACACATGTACAGACCTTAGGGTCTCACCACAGTGGTATTTTTGGCATGAAAATTCTGATTGGGCTGTATCTAAGAAAAAGAATTCATTACAGAAAAATGAACAAAGGCTATAAAAAGAAGGAGCAACACACAGCAATAAAGTCTAAGCTCCTTTGCTCTCGCTATACAGAACAATTTATCTCTAACAGGCCTCTAAGCCTCCTTTACCACAAAATCAACTTGTTCACCTCCCACTTTCTTTCTGTAATGTTGACTTTCTCTTTCTCCACCCCAACAGGTAAATACTTCTTGCTTTTTATGGTCTAATTGGGTCTCCTTTCCTGATCTCTGTTCTTTTTGCCTCTTTATTTTGTTAGTTTACTTTTTTTTTGCCTTTTCTTTTGTTGCGGGCGGCTGGGTCCCATGCCTGGCAGGGATGCCCCTTCTGCTTATGTTCCAGGGGAGCAGCCATGGGCTCCTCAGTACCTCCCCCGGGATGCTTGGTGGCAGCCCCCCTGGTGGACGATGGTGCATCAGCCTCCCGCAGGGTTCCCTGGGAGATGGAGTTCTCCACCACCCTGTGGGGTCTGCGGTGGCCGCCAGGGAGCGGCATGGAGCACAGAGCCCAGCTGGACTAATCTTTGGCCCCACCCGGGAGTGCAATTGGCGACAGGTGAGCAAGCACCGGGAACACTTCCGGGAGGGCCATAAAAGGAACCAGCAACCACCACTCAGAGCCAGAATTGGGAGGAAGAGGATGAGGTTACCTGGAAGGAGTGTTGGTGGTGCCAGAGAAAGAGTGTGGTCTGTGACTTATTTGTGTTTGGGACTGTGTTGGACCTGTGGGACACGGGGAATGAGTGCTTTGACGAGTGCCTCTGTGTAAGTCTGTGCTGGGTCGGGCGCTATAAAGCCCAAATATCACACTATGTATTTACAGTGGGTACAGAAACTATTCAGACCCCCTTCAATTTCTCACTCTTTGTTATATTGCAGCCATTTGCTAAAATCATTTCAATTAATTTTTTTCCCTCGTTAATGTACACACAGCACCCCATATTGACAGACAAAAAAAGAATTTTTGAAATTGTTGCAGATTTATTAAAAAAGAAAAACTGAAATATCACATGGCCCTAAGTATTCAGACCCTTTGCTCAGTATTTAGTAGAAGCACCCTTTTGAGCTAATACAGCCATAAGTCCTCTTGGGAAAGATGCAACAAGTTTTTCACACCTGGATTTGGGGATCCTCTGCCATTCCTCCTTGCAGATCCTCTCCAGTTCTGTCAGGTTGGATGGTAAACGTTGGTGGACAGCCATTTTTAGGTCTCTCCAGAGATGCTCAATTGGGTTTAAGTCAGGGCTCTGGCTGGGCCATTCAAGAACAGTCACAGAGTTGTTGTGAAGCCACTCCTTCGTCATTTTAGCTGTGTGCTTAGGGTCATTGTCTTGTTGGAAGATAAACCTTCGGCCCAGTCTGAGGTCCTTAGCACTCTGGAGAAGCTTTTTGTCCAGGATTTCCCTGTACTTGGCCGCATTTATCTTTCCCTCAATTACAACCAGTCGTCCTGTCCCTGCAGCTGAAAAACACCACCACAGCATGATGCTGCCACAGCCATACTTCACTGTGGGGACTGTATTGGACAAGTGATGAACAGTGCCTGGTTGTCTCCACACACACCGCTTAGAATTAAAGCCAAAGAGTTTGCATGCCCTATTAAGATACTTTTTTAGTCTTAGTTTCAAGTTCCAGGTCTTTTCTTGGGTTTATTCATGTTAATTTAAAAATCCAAACACTACTACTCTGTTCCTGACTCCAAACTCCCTGGAGAGACTGTGGAGGACC
The DNA here is from genome assembly GCF_016835505.1 of Polypterus senegalus. NCBI lineage: Eukaryota > Metazoa > Chordata > Cladistia > Polypteriformes > Polypteridae > Polypterus > Polypterus senegalus. The sequence continues at coordinate 65,005,511 of NC_053154.1, read as the reverse complement.
TTTTAAAGGCAGACAAGGGAGTTCCTCCTGTGCAATGCCTGCATTCTCAAGAAGAAGTGCAGGGTCGGCTGGAAGGCCATAAAAGGTTTGAGGCCGACTTGCATGACTTCCTACAATGGTCCCTGTTTTTGTTCTTGACAGGCAGCATCTCGAAACTACAACTCCCAGGAGAACCTATGGGAGTCTGAATTTTAACAGCATTAATGTGCTGTTGCCTGCATGAAGGCCTGGCAGCTGTTTTTTCAAGTGAGGGAATGGACTGGGATCAAAAATTGGTCCTGAATTTTTGTTTAAACTGGTCCACCACAGATGGTTGGATGTCAACAATCCTTGCCTACCTCCCCTTAAGTACATATGCACTTTACATTCTGTAAAGATGGACACTAAGCACACAGTGATCTGTACAGATGCTACACTGCCCCCTATATCTCTCGGACATTTCTGCAGCTGCTTTGTCCTCCAGCCTGTCACCTTTTATACTGTGTTTCTATGCAGATGCTGCACTAGACTGAAATTTAACAAAAAAAAAAAAAAGAATTTACGAGGGTCTAACAAATGTACAAGTTAGCCTTTTAACTTTCTAACTAGGTTTTGTTTGCTGTTTGATAGCAAATGTTAACTCTACTCCAATGTGTTTGAAATATGGCATCTCTGAAAAATGAAGAAAAAGAAACAATTTAAATAATGAACTACAATTGCAATTGAGCTCCAGCCTCATTGGGCCATATGTTTTGTGAATGCACCAAATTAATATCATTCTGGACCAAAATCTTTAAATGCCTATCAGACAGCCTTGGTTTTACAATTCCTCCGGTGTTTGGTATAATTCCAGATGGGCTTAAAGTGGAAGAGGCCACACAAACTGTAATTGCCTTTACTGCACTATTGGCACGTAGACTTACCTTGCTCAACTGGAAGAATCATAACCCATCTCTTTTAAGTCAATGGGTAACTGATGTCTTATAGTATTTGAAATTGGAAAAAATTCTTTCTTAGAGGATTTGTTCAAAACTTTTTTTAAAACCTGGCAGGATCTGATCAATAGCATTTTAGAATAAGCACTTAAATTGGGGAAAAGGATTGTCTCCTCCATTTTTTCTACTCTTAAAGTTCTACTCTGGGTGTTGGCCTTGCTCTCATTCTGATGGATGTGGGGTATTGATTTGAACTTTGCTTTGTCAAGTTTGACTTGCTTGTATGGAATATTACTTGCTTTTAATAAATTCAATAAAATGTATAAAAAAATTACTACATTAAAATATAGGAAAGAAAAATCAAAGAGAAATCTTCAAACTTCAAAGTTCATTTGCAGTGATTTAAATTCTTTTTTCCTTAGTTTTCAGTGTCACCCCCTTACTATTTTGTGAAGAGATTTGCTCCATCTCTCCTCTCATCTGTGTTAGGCCTTTAGTTTAGGGTGGTGTGGGAATGGGATAGGAGTACATAGAATCATGCAGTTGGAGAGATGCTCTGACCATGCAGTATGGTGCACTCACTTCATTTCTGTCTGTTTCTCACGCTCAGTTGATCTTACAGCCTTTGGCCTAACAGCACGATGCACAGAGAGTGATGCCTGCCAGTATTCCTGGATGGCCAATCCATCATTATTTGAGTTCCTCCATTAATTGGATTATTATGGCATCTCGTCTCAGATGGAATAGCTCTTCCAGGACACATTTGGAACCACATAAACTTTTTGATCACTTGTGGAATACACGCCATGTTTAAAATGTGAATGTTTTTGCCCTGAGTTAATGTCAGCTATAATGGGGCCATGTTCTCCTAAAAGTAGTGCAGCTGCAGCAAGATATTATATCTTTAGGCTATACTGGAAAAATTATTTTATTGTTTTTGTGAGGAATTCTTCAATGAAAACTCAACATCTGGTCTCCCTTCTTGTAATCGTGTTCTAGTGGATAACCAAAAATATCAATCAAGTTATATAATACTTCTTTTACATATCACATTTCAATCAAATTAAAGCCTCTTCTCAGTGTGGTTTCATGTGACTTTGTATAAGAATAAATGTCTTCAGCAGATGAAAGAGTGAGGGAATGAATGAATGAATGAAGATGTCATTTTATACATCAGTCCTTGTTTTACTAATGAAGTATTGTAGGTTCACTTACCATTAATCTTTGCAAACATTGTTTATAACAGCTATACAAATCAAGTCAGAATGAAACAGTTTGGCAGACTTCTCAAAACGGCAAGAAGGAAAAAATTCAGTCACTACTGTTTATTGATAAAGTGGTGTCTAATGTCCTTAATAATTAAATGGGATTTTAATAATACAGTGTAACATCCTGCTTGTACTCCAAGGATTTTTTCTTCTTCTTTGACAACCCTAAATGCCAGCTAATGTATAACTCGAAACATAGAAAATAACTGAAGTTGAAGTGAATTTTTAAATAAAAATTGGAAGTATTAACATTAGTTATGTAAAATAGGTATTAGTTAGTGATCTTACTTGAAGCAAATTAGCAAATGAAGCAGTTAACATATTGAAGGGACTCAATGAAAAGGGAGACCTCAGACAGGTATATGATACCTGAATTCTCTCCAGTGCTTTCAGTTTATGTCTGTCTTCACTTTTTGTGTAAAACTCTGCCAGCACTCACTAGATTGAATCGTTTCAATTTCACCTGGTCACCTTCACCTCACCTACAGCAAACAAACAGAGATGGCCCTGAAGCTGACTGTGCTCATATTTCACCAGCCCTCCCTCCACAATTGGGAATTTTTATTAATTAGTTAATTTTTGGTCTCATGTGAACTGTTTCTGTAGTTACTTTTATGTCTTATATTTGACTTGCTTGGGTACTTCATTTTTGTGCTTTATTCTGTTTTTCTTGGCACATTTATTTTCCTTTTGTTCAGTCATCCCTGCATTTCAATGAGTTGGTCATGTACACTTGGTTGTCCTCTTGCTGGGATGTTCACTTGTTTTTCTGGCTGTGAACTGCCTTACAAACAGCATGCATGGGACATTCTGCTACACTAACTTCAGACAACTCCACACTACTTGGACCACTGCGCTCCTGAAAAAAACAGTTTAAATATGCCCTTTTGGGTGCACCACAACTCAACATTCGGCACCTGCATGAATCCAGCCATGGATGCATTTCTGCTTATATTGTCACCTATTGGAATTTTAGCTCTTACAATCATCCATCACATGCACTGCATGTAGCAATCATTGTAGTATATTTTGCACTGTTCTGTGGTTTTGTATTGTGTAGATTCTCTTCTGAAGATTTTGTTTTTCATTTTGATTTATTTTGAAAAAGTTTTACTATTTATTTCCAGCCTCATTTTGTGTTGATGTGATGCACATCATGCTTGTTATGTCACAGAATGTGATGGTATAAGCATGGCAGCAGTTTCAACATGTCTCATCTCCCTGTTGGATAAAATCCAATACAACTAATGATGTCATTGGTTAGCTTTCAAACAAGTAAGCCCTACTGTCACGTTTTGTTTCTGTTTATTGAAGTACTTTCTGCATTCTATCTATCTGTTTCTTAAAACTTTGCATGTTTGCAATATGTTTATGCCAAAAATCCAGGAAAATGCGTATACTGAAATAAAATCTGGTATATGCACATTACTATGCAATTTACCTTTATAAGTCATCTTATAAATGTGTGTAAGTGAAAGTGCCTCAAATCCCACCTTTTTGCCACCCTGAAACAACCATATATGGACTCTGCTAATCAACCTCGTACATACGCAATCACAAGGCTGCAGATCTTCATTGACTGGAAAAGCAGCCTCTCACTTGATGCATCCATACACTGGCACTTTTGTTTGAGGTGTTCTATGATTCACACTGCATAGCATTTGTGGTGAAAAGAGAGAACACAAAAGATAGAAAAAAGTTTGGGGTATTTACTCCGTATACTTGGAAGAAGTAATTTCAAAAAACAGGTCTTTAGAGACTGGAGTCCAAAACAGAACTGACAAACAAAATGAAAATGGTGATTATATAGGTGAGCTGCAGGAAGTGATATCAGAATGGCTGGAATAGGAAGTGACATCAGAATGGCTGGAACCAGAGGTGATGTCTCTAGACCCAAACGAGATTTCCTTCAGCTGGTCTGCAGAGGAAAGAGAGAAGGGATCAGTGAACACTGCCATCTCCTGGTCTAGTATGTAATGACAACAATTTGAGTCCTTTAGCTGTCTCCCAAGCTTATTTGTATAGCATATTGAAGCACAGGGTCAGGGAAAGCATAAGGCGCCAACATCTGTGTGGGTAGCCACTATCACCTGGCATTTGAGATGACAAGATTGCTGTTACAATGAATAATATAGGTTATATGATATGCTACGGGTCCAGCCAGTTAACTTAATAGCAAATCAGCCATCACTTTCAACAGCACCAAGAGCAAGTCATCTGCCTTGCCTCGAAGTAAATGAATCATCGGTCAACCCAGGTCATCGAGCAATGACGTTTATCAGTTTCATCTTGGCATCGATGATGACTTGTGTGTTAATGGAATGTCACAACTCACAGTTAACAAAAATGGTGTTATTCTCACTAGTTGTCCTTATTGTTTTAAGTGCTCTCAGTTGCCCTGATTACTTTAGGAGAATCAAATGGCTCTTGGGGACCTAAATTGGCTCATAATCCAGTCCTCATCGTGAGGAAAAAGAAAAAAATCCTGACAGTCTCTAAAAGCTTGTTCCTTTCATTTATGGCCATTTGCACAGCTTCCAAGCAGTGCCAAACAAGCCATGTTGTGTCAAACATTAGGCTAAGAATAGGCCGTAGGTTATGGGATTTAGAGCTTTCTGTATGCAGCAAGTGAAACATTTCTGTGTTTTTGCTGTGCTTTGATCTCTAATCCTGAGAAGAGACAACAGGTAGCCAATAAAAACTGAAACAGCACAAAAATGTTCTACAATGCAAATATGTAACATTGGCGCTTTTAAAAGGTAACTAAATAGAGCCTATACATCATATTTATCTGTTTTGAGCTATAATATGTTTGCTACATTAAAGCACGTTGTAATTACAGCTCGGTGACGTGAATTATTATGCATGAGAGTTGTCATTTAGCTGATTTGGCTTCATTTCCCTTTTGATTAATAGTGTCATCATTTCCTACTTTCTCCCAAATGTTGCATATAGATGGGTCAGAATTGCCATAAATGTATAAATATTTTCCTGTCAAGTTTTCCTTTTCAAGTTTTGCATATGCATATTTTGAACCTCTTTTTGTGGTTATGCCAGTTTTATAAATCTGACCCCGGTTACTCTGTTTAGACATTTATAAGTCCACGTAATCATTTCCTGGTTATTTTCCCTTGTCTAATGTAATCTGGACGCTTTATAACACCCAACCTGGCACAGACTGACGCAGAGGCACGTACAAAATAAACAGAGGCTTTATTAATTCTCTTCGGTCGTGGGGCACATTTTCCATGTACCAGACAGCCCAACACAGTCCCAAAACACAATTACAACAGCACCAAACACTCTCTTTGTCCACCACGCCTCCTCACCAAGCTTAGTCCTCCTCCTCCCGACTCCAGCTCCTGAGTGGTGGTGGCTGGCCCCTTTTATATCCCACCTGGAAGCGTTCCAGGTGCTTGACCACCTCCTAATTGCACTTGTCAGCTATAATGGGGCCATGTTCTCCTAAAAGTAGTGCAGCTGCAGCAAGATATTATATCTTTAGGCTATACTGGAAAAATTATTTTATTGTTTTTGTGAGGAATTCTTCAATGAAAACTCAACATCTGGTCTCCCTCTTTGTAATCGTGTTCTAGTGGATAACCAAAAATATCAATCAAGTTATATAATACTTCTTTTACATATCACATTTCAATCAAATTAAAGCCTCTTCTCAGTGTGGTTTCATGTGACTTTGTATAAGAATACAACAGCTGGGCTGTTGACTCCACTCAGCACCCCCTAGCGGTCATCCCATCTCCCAACCTGGCTGTGGAGGACTCCATCTCCCATGGAACCAGGTGGGAGGCTGGGGAATCATAGTTGGCCCAGGAGGGTGCCACCAAGCGTCCCGTGGGAGGTATTGAGCTGTCCATGTTTGCTCCCCCGGAACATATGCAGTAGGGGCATCCCGGCTGGGCATGGAACCCAGCCGTCCATCACACTAAATAATATTTGGACATGGAGTCTTATTACACTACACCATTGTTTTGAGCCTGTAAAGAACCCTCTTGTTGTAATTCTGGAGTCACTTCTCAGCCATCTCTTTGCTGTTCTCTATGCTGGATTTCATGCAAATTAAAACGTTACCTCGGATTACCACAGATTTCTTGCTGCCAAGGCCTGATGCCATCTTGGCAAAAGGGGGCACCCACCTCAACTGAAGTGTCTCATTTCCTCAGTTTTGAATGAAGACATTTTTTAGCACATCTGCTTCCTTAACACATGCTATACAAAAATGGGATTTTGTCAATGGTTAGATAATTACACTAACCCAGAATCCACACCAGAAGGCTTTGCTAGTTAGGTAATTTCTGGATGGGCAGAGTGGACCCTGTTAATTTGAGATCACATTGTAATCCAAGACATCACTGGTTAGCTAAAAGTGCTGTTCAGTTTGCTAGCATTATAAACACAGTCACTGAAAAATAAATGCACACAAAAATAAACACATAGAATCAAGCAAGCCCTTAGCAGAGACATTTCTGAGCTTAATGGAAACATCTTCTGATGTGCTCAGTAACCATGGCAATGAGGAATTTGTAAACGTTTACGTTAAAGTTTGTTTCAAGTAGTCCACTACGCAACAGTATAAGAATGCCGGGTATCAATCATTTTTCTGCCAGCTGGTGCAAACGCAGGGACCTTCTTCAGTACTCTGGAACAAGAGATGATTACACTTGCAGGAAATTTGGAAGGAAAGATTCAGTTTTTACTAGGACTAAGTTTAGTTACTTAACGATGCTACAGGCAAAACTAAAGGATTAAGTAAGTGAACTAACAGTAAAGAGCATCTGTCATGTGTGGCCATTTGGACAAAACAACAAGTGTGACATTATGAAGTCTGGGAAATTCCAATACTAGCTAATGCTGATCGACTCAATCAAAACAAGCTTTACATGTCCTCAGTTATAAACATCATTGATTTTTTGTCTCTAATTAACTGCATTTGAGCAGCCCCATTGATCCCATTGATAGCCAAGGCTGAAGGCAGCAGTGGATGTTTTCTTTCTTTATCTGAAAACATTTGAGAGGTTGAAGAGTCATAGTTTACAGTTAGGGGGGTAGACCTAAAGATATAACAGGGAAAGAAAAGTTTTCCACATTTATTTGCTATGTAAATTGAAAATACACAATAAGAGAAAGGCTGCAGCTGTCAGACCCTAGGGAACATGACATATTATCACTCACCAGTTAGAGCATTGAAATTATGGACTCAGCACAAACAACAAAAACTAAGTCAGGGTTACAATGGGACTTGTTTTATGTCTGGACTTATTAATTAAACTGAAAGGTGTCTTATGTTCATTACCTCACCACCAGTTACACCTGGCTGTTGTATACGCTGTCTCTTCAGAAAACACTATTGATGTTTTTTTTATTAATATGAACACTTCAACGTACAAGTTTGTGAGAAAGCTTACTGTAGAAACACAGCACATTGGAGACTCTAAAATGATTCCTGAGTCAAAGGTGGACTGGCCACTTTGACACCACATCTGTGATGCTAAACAAAATTTTTGACCAACTATGAAACCAATATAACTAACCGTACTGACATAAATATTAAATCTGATATAGATCTAAAAGCAATTACAGAAATACACCAATAAGGCACAGCATTAATACCACAGGTGAAGTGAATAACATTGATTATCTCATTACAATGGCAGCTGTGAAGGAGTGAATCAGATTAGGCAATGAGTGAACAGTCAGTTCTTGAAGGTGATGTGTTGGAAGCAGGAAAAATTAGCAAGTGTAAGGATCTAAGCAATTCTGACAAGGACCAAACTTGGATGGTTAGACGACTTTGTCAAAGCATCACTAAAATGGCAGGTCTTGTGAGATAGTACCTACCGAAAGGGTCCAAGGATGGACAACCTGTGAACTGGCAACAAGGTCATGGGTGCCCAAGGCTTTTTGATGTGTGTGGCTCACGCATCGGGTCCAGTTCCATAGAAGAGCTACTATGGCACAAATTTCTGAAAGACTTGATGCAAGCTGTGTGAGAGAGGTGTCAGAACATACAGTGCATCACATTGTGCTGTGTATAGGTCAGAATGCCCCTGCCTATCCATGTCCACCATTGAAAGTGGTCTGAGTTCATCATTTACCTGGAGAAAAGATGTCAGAAAGATGTACTATGGGAAGTAGACAAGCTGGCAGAGGCAATGTGATGCTCTGGGCAATGTTCTGCTGGGAAACATTCGTTCCTTGCGACTATGTTGATTTTACTTTGACATATACCACCCTCCTAAAGATAGTTGCAGACCATGTAAACTCTTTCAAGGCAACAGTATATTGGGAAAAGGATGCTCAGGATAGAGCTGCCAGGCAAGAGGAAAAGAGGAAGGACTAAGAGAAGGTTTATGGATGTGGAGAGAGAGGACATGCAGGTGATATGCATGATAGAGTAAGATGAAGAGGACAGAAAGATATGGAAGATGATCCACTGTGGCAACCCCTAATGGGAACGGCCGAAAGAAGAAGCACATGTATTCCTTGTTGGTAGTGACCTCTTTCAGCAGGATAATGTGACACACTGCAAAAATTGTTCAGGAATAGTTTGAGGAACATGACAAAGTTTTAAGGTGTTGACCTGGTATCCAAAGTGCCCAGATCTCAATCCAAGCAAACATTTGTAGGATGTGCTAGAAAAACATGTCTGATCCTAGGAGGTCCCACCTCGCAGCTTACAGGACTTAAAGGGTCTGCTGCTAATATCTTGGTGCCAGTTACCACAGGACACCTTCAGAGGTCTTGTGTAGTCCATGCCTTGACAGGTTTGAGCTGTTTTGGCAGCAAGAAGGGGGCCTACACAATACTAGACTGGTGGTTTTAAGATTGTGGCTGACTGGTGTAACTTCTAATTTATTGCCAGTATAATTCCTTAAGGTCAACCTATCTAAAAGCTACTGCAGGCTGAATGATCTGATCTAATCACTGCTGTTTAGTTTCTTCAAACTGCCTTTGAATGTAATGAAAGCTTTCTAGCTGATACTAAATTTGAAAATGTGCAGAAAAACTGCACAGTAGCAGCTTCTCCAAAACATAAATGACCTTTGTGAAAGATGTATCTGACATTACCCTTGATCAACACGAAGAGAAAGTTGAGAAGCAACGTAAAAGCCCTTTTTAGCACTATTAACTGGGCTCTTGGACTGATTGCTTTATATTTCAAAGAACTTAACAGCAACCTATTAGAGTCTTCGACATCTGGGTAGCCAACACTTTAAGGATTTTGAAAAAAGTTAAACTGGTGCTTAATTTAAAAAAAGACAGATAAGGTAGAGGATCATTTTGCTGTTGCTTGCAAGTTTCAGCAACCTCAGTGTTATGATACGTGATATTTTGAAAATTATTTCTGAGCGTACTTAATAATTTTTATAAACTTTGCCTGTATTTGTCAAGTGTCTCAGAGTAAAAAAACTGTCATACAAAAACTGGCACAGAAATCTCAGAGTAATGCGAATGTTGTGCGATTCTTAGGACTAAAAATAATTGCATTTCATGAATTTTCCTAATTTATGAAACTACTGCAAAAAAGACAGGGGCACCACTGAGCCCCAATAGCTAAAATTAAGAATATGTGTCAAAGTTTAAAACAACGTATTAGTGTCTTAAATAAGAACTCCTACTAATAACAAAAATTATTAAAAATCACACACATGGATCTAATTAAACCCAGAAAAAGGTAAAATAAAAGGTTAGATACTAGTAATTAATATAAATAGGGATTTGAAGTGAACGTGGACTAATTATTTTTTCTGTTTGCCAGGAAGGCACCCAGATTTGACTCAGCTCAAAGCCTCACAAACAGAGGCACACAAACAAAGGTTTAAGCAAAATGAAAATGATCATCTTCTTATTTAATACTCTACCATGGCTGTCTGTTTGTCTGTCCAGGATTTTAAATCACTTGTGGCTCGCAAACCGTTTGAACCAGCGTTTCTCAACCGTTAAGTATTTGCGACCCGAGTTTTAATCACGCCCCCCCTAACATTTTTTTGAAATGTAGATGCATATTTTATTATACCTACTTAACTTTTATTGACATTTATCTAACTCTGTATTTATTGTTCTAGTATCAGAATGTAGTTTAAATTAATTTGTTTTGGTTTCAACAGATGTTTTTTTCATATTTTTGATTCTTGTTTTCTTTTTTTCACATCTTCGCACCCCCCTTTTTGTTACTTCGCACCCCCCTAGGGGGGCCTGCCCCACAGGTTGAGAACCACTGGTTTGAACTACTGACCTGAAAATTTGGTACACATATACTACGTGATGTCTACTATCCGCTTTCGGGATGATGATTGACCACCAAGGTTATTCCTCGTTTAATTTTTATTTTATTTTATTGTAGAATGAACTCTTGGCAGCGGCCAGCAGAGCAAGCGTACGGTGCATGCGTACGGGTGCTGTTCTCATCCCTATCACCTTCACCGTCACTTTCCCTACCTCTTCATATCTAAAATCATTCTTGAGGCAGATTGAAGACTTAAGTGCCGGCTTAACTGAAAAATGCAACACAAACACTGAATTAATCAGTTTTAACAAAAAGATGCTGGCGAAAGAAGAGACTGGAGAAAAGAAGAGCTGCTCAGGAAGCAGCAACGCCTCAACCTCTGAGCAAACGAATGCTAAACGTAAAGAGAAAGAGCATGAAAACTAAGAATGCTCAAATCCTGTGTATTCACTGCTTGCCGTGCAGTGTGCCATTACAGTACTAGTATTGAATAAAAAATGAAACAAATAACAATTAAACAAATATTCGTACACAGAATCCAACCCAAAACCTGACAGTAATAATAAATATTTAAATACACTAAGATACAAAAGAAACCTGAAGAAACACTAAGCACTAAATGACAAACATTCAACGAAACAGCTTGGCGGTGCTGTTATTCACTCACAAATGCAGTCTATTGCGCCCATAATGTTTAGAAAGCTTAAATAATATTATCTAGTGTCATGGATACATCTTTAGATAAATGGATTTACATAGAGAAACTTACCAAAAAAAAGTCAAATTGATACAAAAGGTTTGTATAGTGGACAGCCATTTCCATGACTTTGCAATATATAGCTTCAACTTACTGCATATAAAGGTGGCTTTTGCAGTTCTATAGCTCTCAGGAAATGCCAAGTGGCCTGTGCTATCTTTTAACTATCTGTTATGGTCAACCTGAGTTTCCTCATTCATCGGATTTTTAAGGAACAGATACACCATGCATGATCACACAGAGCTGTTCAAAGCAAACCGACTTTTTAGGTGTTGAATGAGACCACAAACATCCATATGAAAATCATCACCAGTGCCAGACCAGAAATATTTTGTAATGATTGTTTCTATTTAAATTGCATATCTTCAATTACAAAACTTTTTTTATTTTTAATATTTTCACAATTATTTTGTCTTTTTGCCGCACAGCTAACTGCACCATGCTTGCAGCTTGATGTGTTCACCCAATTGGAGCCACCAGTCATACGACAGTGGTTTGGTTGTACAGTGCTGTATGCATCAGTTTTGATTTGAACTAAAATCTCAAGTAGTTCAGGTGAGAAATTGTCCATCATTATACAGTAACCTTGGTCAAGCCAGTGACAGTACAGGTGACGTACCATATTGATTGTACTTACCACATCACTTGGCCCATCTACCGGTGTAAAGTACCAAGTTTCAAATATTTCCAGAACTTGTTTTCCAAAGCATATAGAACTTGATGCCAAATTGTGCCCATTTGGATGCAATGTACTCTCTCTATGACAGTTTTCTCTTATAACCATGAGACTTTCATCAGTACTTACAGTATGTCTTGATCAAGACCATGCACCTTCTGTAAACAACAAAAACAACAATGTATTTCTTGTATAACTCATTAACTATTAACTGGGCTCTTGGACTGATTGCTTTATATTTCAAAGAACTTAACAGCAACCTATTAGAGTCTTCGACATCTGGGTAGCCAACACTTTAAGGATTTTGAAAAAAGTTAAACTGGTGCTTAATTTAAAAAAAGACAGATAAGGTAGAGGATCATTTTGCTGTTGCTTGCAAGTTTCAGCAACCTCAGTGTTATGATACGTGATATTTTGAAAATTATTTCTGAGCGTACTTAATAATTTTTATAAACTTTGCCTGTATTTGTCAAGTGTCTCAGAGTAAAAAAACTGTCATACAAAAACTGGCACAGAAATCTCAGAGTAATGCGAATGTTGTGTGATTCTTAGGACTAAAAATAATTGCATTTCATGAATTTTCCTAATTTATGAAACTACTGCAAAAAAGACAGGGGCACCACTGAGCCCCAAAACCCCAGACACACCACACTAAACAGGTGCAAAAAAAGCTTTTCATTGTACAAAATACCTTCTTACAGAACAATCCACTCCACAGCCTTCCAATAAACCGTCCTCCTCTCCCATCTCCAGGTGAGCTTTGCCTTCAGCCTCCCAATTCTGACTCCCTGGAGGAGGCTAGTTGGCTTGCTTTTATGTTGGATCCGGGAGTATTTCCACTACCGGGGGCATAGCTCAACGGAAGCACTTCCGGGTCAGTTGGAAACCAGCAGCCAAGGACCCCTTCAGGGTTGTTCTTTAGGACTATGATTCTAATAAATCCCTGCAAGAGTCTTTACTAGGTCCATGCCAGTGGAGCACTGTCAACTATGATATTGGGGGAGGAACTGCTTTTGATATTCCAGCTTCCGACTACTGTCCACTAATCTATCCCTTTGCATGGGATGTTTATTCAGCCCCATGCCAGCCAGGTTATGCCTCCTTCCACACTGTCCTTCCATTATAGCGTCTCAGCCAAGAAAGAGTCCAGTGCAGCACTTATAACTGCTAACTTCTCCAGAATTTAGGACAGCACATGAGCTGTGCTAACAAGCTAGGAGCTGCCAGAAAATGATGTTGAGGCAGAGGTCAGCACGTACATCCTGGAAAAAGGCACAATGTTTTGGAAAAATGAAAAATGAAAATTAATATTTGCGCTCAAAATTTGAACATCACCAATTGCTCCATCTAAACAAAGAAGCCATACACTGTCAGTTGAAATGAAAGTCTGAGTAATGTGAAAAATGCAGTTTTGGAGTAACAATCATTTGCCATAAGTGTGGATAAGAATGCACCTGGGAATCACAAGAGATATCACAATATCAACACACAGGTGGACATCATTTTTTACATTATCAGCTTAGTTAGAGAAAAGAAAAATTAGTTTCTAACAGGCAGATTAAATATAATCGGTGCATCAGTGCTGCAGAATTTAAGAGTCCTGCTGAACTTTACATTTTCTCATAAAATATTTGGAGCCACAGAAAAATACTGGCTGACCTAATATGTGTGACTCCAATTGATAAAGCAATTGAGCTGCTGGGTGTACATAAACATCCACTTTCTGTTTTTGTCTGTTTTGCTTATTAGTCTTAGACTGGTTGAAAATTAAGTAATAAATAGAAACTTCAGTGTTAACATTTGCAGTGCACCATGTAATGCGTACATCTCTATTATATGCCATTTGGTGTGGGATTCATAAAAGCAGTGTTAATGTTTGTGATGCACCATCTGTTGGAATGACAAATGCAATGCATTTTATTACTAATAATGTTGGTGTTGCACCATGTTTAGGAGTGAGAGAGACATGGCAACTGGACGGACATGCAGACAGTCACACAGAGCTATGAAAAAGGGCAGCATGTTGAAATTGCTATTTTTTTCATAAATTAATTATAAATGAATAACATTTTGTCCTGAATCTGGAGTCATGCAGAATATGACAGGTGCATCATCTAATTCCAAAGAATTACCCAGGGCAGGGGATGAGGAGCCAAAGTAATGAATTAATGGTAAACCTATTTCTTCTTGTATAATTTATTGTTGTGGTGTGATTGTTACTGACTACTGACAGACTGTTGTGAACTGTGTTCATTTTTGGCAGCCACCAAGTTGCCTTAATGCAAATTAATTTTTCCACACTGATTTTCAGTATAGTATAGGCACATGTATGATGCAGTTGTTCATATGGAAGTTACTCTTGTGACAGATTAAGGGTATTGCTCGCACCCTTGTACTCTCAGACACCACGTCAGACACCAGATAAAAGTCCAAATAGTTATTTATTATAAGTAATAAAGTGCACAAAGCACCCTCCTCTCCACAATACTCAATAAATCACAATAACCACAATAATAAATAAACCAATCCTCCACTCCCAGACGCTTAGCCACCCTGCCTCCCAACTCAGCTCGCCGTCTGGGAGCTCCCACAGTCCTTTTATACTCCCTGACCCGGAGGTGTTCCTGCCCAACAGTCCACAAGTCCTTATTCCTTCCGGGTCAGGGTAAATAGTCCTTTTCTTCAACCCGGGAGCACGTCCTTTCTTCCTGTCACGTGACCGTGACGCACTCCCGGGTCATAGGGCACATTAGAGCCTACGAGCCCCCTTACAGCGATGCCTGGTGGCCCCCAAGGTATCCAGCAGGGCTGTGTACAAACACTACATAGTCCATGATGCCCTGCTGGAACTCGGGGCATGATCATGCTGTCGGGAGAGCTCCTCCTGGCGTCCTGGGGGTGAGGGCCAGAGTAAAATGCCGGCAGTCCACCACACTCTACATGGATACATACATTGAGACATGATGCAAGATGCAACATAAATAATGCACAGCAAGCAGTGGTGGCTAGCAAGTAGAACATGTGTAGAATCTGTGTGATATAAAGGTACAGCACACACATATTTACCAACCCAATAAGACTCACATAGATTTTTCTTTTTATTTCTTTTTGCCTCACAGGCAACATTTCAATTTGGCTCAATAATACCTTCTAGAGACTAGACTACAACTGATGTATAGTAAGTAGCACATCTGAGGTGCCGGACATACTTACTTACCTACCTAGTTAATCTGTCATGTAAAGGGACAGATTCTATGCTGCAGTTTGAAATCTATAGGAATACATCTACAGCTACATAAGATGAGGTACATGTGATTTATCAACAAATAATCAGAATTTGTAGAGCAGGTAGTGAAGGGTATATATAACAAGCAGTAGCTGAGTGGAGAGAATCAGTACTGTAAATTCAGCCATAGAGGTAATCTGTAATGCCAGTTCAATGGTTGTGTCACCTAGCTCTATGAAATGTCTTAAAAACTGAAGGGTTACTTGAATGAAGATTGTGTAGTGTACCTCTAATAAATGAATCCTGAAATGTCCCAAATTGAAAAACTGATGAACCAATTTACCCCCTAGCTGATAGTACTGTGGATCGAGAATTCAATCAGGCAATTACAGTATTGGGAATAAAGAAATGAGTAACCAGAAGATTTATGACAGTAAATTATTGAGGAAAGCTATGCTGAAAGTGTAGTTAATTTCCTTCAGACTATGACTGATAATAATTGAATCCAGGTCCTGGGTGAGGCAACAACAACAACAGCATTTATTTATATAGCACATTTTTAAGAAGAAAATGAGAAAAGAAAAGAAAAACAATTAAGATAATGTAATAATATCAAAGAAAAAGTAACAATAAAACAAGGCAAGGCCAAATGGCCAGGAGGACAGAACAAACAACAACAAAAAAAACTCCAGTTAGGCTGGAGAGAAAAACAAAATCTGCAGGGGTTTGAAGGCCAAAAGATCATCCAGCCCCAACTGGGCATCCAACCTAACATAAATCTGAAAATCAAACCTCTTAGTTTTCATGTTTCACAGAATAGGATTTGATGACGTTGGTCTCATGGACAGCTGAGACACCCGTCTTCATTCCATCATCTCAGGGGGATGCATGGTGCCTTGATCAGGTGGTGGTGGTGCAGATTGCCACCACAGAAGAACCAGAAAAAACAGCAGAGAATAGTGGGGATTCATAGATTGCAGATGCCTGAAGAATATGATAATTCTTTACCCGTACAGTATATTAGGAATACAACTGAAATTTAGGTACGAAAAACCCATATTAAAATTATGACATGTCTGACTCCACTGTCAGTAACACCACAGTTGCTCTGGCAGCTAGTAAAGCATACATTATGAATCACTACACTCTGTTTATATTAGACTAAATTATTAACTCACTTTTCTTAAATTATAGGTATGAGCTAAAACCCTGTTTAACATCTTGTGTGTCTGTTGAGCCAAGATAAGCAGGATTTTCCAGCACCATACCCTATATTGACAACTGTTGTTGGATTCTGCTAAAAACGTTCCCTTCTTCTTGTTACAACGCATGACTGAGCACTGACAGTCTGGATTATTTCAAGTTGCAGATATGCCTGTGTCTTCATGTCTCTCCATGAATAAAAGATTAATTTCTGCCAGTCAAAAACTGACACATGTTTATTCCTCAATATCCAGCCAAACATCTGAATGTTTTGAAAACATGCTAGCCTTTAGCCTGGGCAGTGCGTAAGTGTTGACATTTTCCATGTGTCATTTCATCTTCCATTTCTTTTATGCCAGCAGATGAGAAATATGACTTTCTGACAGTACAAGGAATGGACAATGTGATGTATTGAAAGCTCTGTTTTTGTCACTAGTGTTAAATGGCTGATAAAATGAGATTGCAACAGGAGTGTCAGATGTGCTTATTCTTTATTATGCAAGTTGTTTTTCCAACTCCATGTATCTATTATATGTAAACCAATAATAACCCATTATTCTCTCAATGACAGTGTGGACACAAACATTGTAATATTATTTCTAGAAACATAAAACTGCAGGGGTAGCACTTACAATAGTACATGCATATATACATACATACTGTACATACATTTTAAACCCGCTTAATGTAATTCAGAATCATGGCGCCTGCACTGAGTTCAAGGTGGGATACAATGTTGCACAAGGTGCAAGTCTTCATTAACCCATGGACCGATTTAGAATTGCCAGTTAACCTAACCCACATGTCTTTGAGGATGTGGGAGGAAAATGAAAGTAGTATTTCACAAATTTGTAATTTCCTTAGTGGCATAACTGTGTGCCATTCAATAATTTTAATCATTATTTAGACACAATTTGTTTCCTTGTCATGAAACACACGTTGAGTGATAGTTTTGATATCGGTTGAGGTTGCAGCAGAGATTGTAACCAGCAGGGGGTGCTAAATGACAAATCAACACGGTCCTGTACTCTTAAAAAGGAAATGACCATTTCACATTGGGAGCCCCTCTCTCACTACAGGGCAGTTTGGGTTCACTTTATTTGGTGTTTTGCCTCCTCTAAACTGTTTTTGAGAACAGTCTGTATGGAGAACATCTGCCCCTCTCAGTGGTGGTCAAGTCAGGGGAGCACAGGAACATCTAGAACTGCCAGAAAGAGAGCTGTGGGTGTATGACCCCAGTTTTTCCACTTGGCTTCTGGGACCCTGCAAATAATTCCTGGAATACACCCAGAAGTAGCTGCTGGCTGCAAGGATAGCTGAGGCTGAAGTCGGCAAGTGAGACGTTAACAAGGGTTCAATTAGCGGGAGGAAGGACAGTCAGGGTGGGGTGTAGAAATGTTGGTTGAAGGATAGTAACATGGAGTCTTTGTATTTAAATCTAAGTTGAAGCACAAACCCAATATGGTAGCAAGGGACTAACAAATGTGTAGATAGGTCTGTTGAGGTGTCAGGTTTTAGTTATATTTTTTCTTTGTATTTTGGGTTCTTAGTTTACTAGTACCCCATTTGTTTGATAAACCCCTTCTTGTTTGGTATGTTTTTGTCTCATTGGCCTTTTGAAAGGTTCAAAGACAATACAAGTCTATCGCTCTGACAAACTGCTGCAGAACATGACTGGTAGTAGAAATGATCAAGTCCGTATCATTCTCAGTTTAAAGAATATACTTTGCCATTTGAAGTACACTGCCTGGTGGATTATGCCTTTCATTTCCTTTTTCAAAATGAGTTCTTATTTTTACACAATACTTGTAGATGAAACTGGTGCCATTTCCACTGAAAACTCTTGTTTTGCAAATGAGTTTAGACAGCAGCACTCACTTTATTAAAAGTCAGTGTGATGTACACATTAATGAAATTCCTCACATCAAGTGTAAGTCCAAAATGAGTGATTTTAATGGTTAAAGGAGGTATCTATCTATCTATCTATCTATCTATCTATCTATCTATCTATCTATCTATCTATCTATCTATCTATCTATCTAGTCAACCCAATTTAGTGTAATAAGTCTTTTATTTATTTCTTGATAGACATGTGAAAAAAGAAATTTATATTCCAAGAGCGATTAATTTACAAATGTAATTTCACATGTCATCCGACAGCGTATTGTTGTAAAGGCAGACTTTTACATTTCTTTTGCCTCCAGAAACAACTTTTTTCCAGCTCCTTTCTGCTGCAAAATCCAGGCTTGTTGCTTCTGAAACAGATGATATGTGTCAAATTTCAGCAGTCACCTGACTTCCAGCCATCCAATCCACCATAATCCAATTTTCTCTGAGACTGGAGTCTGCCTGTATTTCCACTGATATACTTAGGTTTAATTGAAAGAGGCTGTGTTCTGTACTTTCATTGAGAGCACACATGAAGGGATTAACGTTATGGCCTTGCAAGCAGAAAATAATTTAGAGAAGACATAAAAGAATAACATATGATTTAGTTGAGTTCCTAACAAAGCAATAGCTAAATTAAGAAAATGTGTCAAAGTTTAAAACAACGTGTTAGTGTCTTAAATAAGAACTCCTACTGATAACAAAAATTGTTAAAAATCACACACATGGATCTGATTAAACCCAGAAAAAAGGTAAAATAAAAGGTTAGATACTAGTAATTAATATAAATAGGGATTTGAAGTGAACGTGGACTAATTATTTTTTCTGTTTGCCAGGAAGGCACCCAGATTTGACTCAGCTCAAAGCCTCACAAACAGAGGCACACAAACAAAGGTTTAAGCAAAATGAAAATGATCATCTTCTTATTTAATACTCTACCATGGCTGTCTGTTTGTCTGTCCAGGATTTTAAATCACTTGTGGCTCGCAAACCGTTTGAACCAGCGTTTCTCAACCGTTAAGTATTTGCGACCTGAGTTTTCATAACAGTTTTAATCACGCCCCCCCTAACATTTTTTTGAAATGTAGATGCATATTTTATTATACCTACTTAACTTTTATTGACATTTATCTAACTCTGTATTTATTGTTCTAGTATCAGAATGTAGTTTAAGTTAATTTGTTTTGGTTTCAACAGATGTTTTTTTTCATATTTTTGATTCTTGTTTTCTTTTTTTCACATCTTCGCACCCCCCTTTTTGTTACTTCGCACCCCCCTAGGGGGGCCCGCCCCACAGGTTGAGAACCACTGGTTTGAACTATTGACCTGAAAATTTGGTACACATATACTACGTGATGTCTTCTATCCGCTTTCGGGATGATGATTGACCACCAAGGTTATTCCTCGTTTAATTTTTATTTTATTTTATTGTAGAATGAACTCTTGGCAGCAGCCAGCAGAGCAACCGTACTGTGCATGCGTACGGGTGCTGTTCTCATCCCTATCACCTTCACCGTCACTTTCCCTACCTCTTCATATCTAAAATCATTCTTGAGGCAGATTGAAGACTTAAGTGCCGGCTTAACTGAAAAATTAAGGAAAACATACTAAGTAAATGCAACACAAACACTGACTTAATCAGTTTTAACACAAAAAGATGCTGACGAAAGAAGAGACTGGAGAAAAGAAGAGCTGCTCAGGAAGCAGCAACGCCTCAACCTCTGAGCAAACGAATGCTAAACGTACAGAGAAAGAGCACGAAAACTAAGAATGCTCAAATCAAGTGTATTCACTGCTCGTCGTGCAGTGTGCCATTACTGGTATTGAATAAAAAATGAAACAAATAACAATTAAACAAATATTCGTACACAGAATCCAACCCAAAACCCGTCAGTAATAATAAATATTTAAATACACTAAGATACAAAAGAAACCTAAGAAACACTAAGCACTAAATGACAAACATTCAACGAAACAGCTTGGCGGTGCTCTTATTCACTCACAAATGCAGTCTATTGCGCCCATAATGTTTAGAAAGCTTAAATAATATTATCTAGTGTCATGGATACATCTTTAGATAAATGGATTTACATAGAGAAACTTACCAAAAAAAGTCAAATTGATACAAAAGGTTTGTATAGTGGACAGCCATTTCCATGACTTTGCAATATATAGCTTCAACTTACTGCATATACAGTAAAGGTGGCTTTTGCAGTTCTATAGCTCTCACGAAATGCCAAGTGGCCTGTGCTATCTTTTAACTATCTGTTATGGTCAACCTGAGTTTCCTCATTCATCGGATTTTTAAGGAACAGATACACCATGCATGATCACACAGAGCTGTTCAAAGCAAACCGACTTTTTAGGTGTTGAATGAGACCACAAACATCCATATGAAAATCACCAACACCAGTACCAGACCAGAAATATTTTGTGATGATTGTTTCTATTTAAATTGCATATCTTCAATTACAAAACTTTTTTTTATTTTTAATATTTTCACAATTATTTTGTCTTTTTGCCACACAGCTAACTGCACCATGCTTGCAGCTCGATGTGTTCACCCAATTGGAGCCACCAGTCATACGACGGTGGTTTGGTTGTACAGTGCTGTATGCATCAGTTTTGATTTGAACTAAAATCTCAAGTAGTTCAGGTGAGAAATTGTCCATCATTATACAGTAACCTTGGTCAAGCCAGTGACAGTACAGGTGACGTACCATATTGACTGTACTTACTACATCACTTGGCCCATCTACCGGTGTAAAGTACCAAGTTTCAAATATTTCCAGAACTTGCTTTCCAAAGCATATAGAACTTGATGCCAAATCGTGCCCATTTGGATGCAATGTACTCTCTCTATGACAGTTTTCTCTTATAACCATGAGACTTTCATCAGTACTTACAGTATGTCTTGATCAAGACCATACACCTTCTGTAAACAACAAAAACAACAATGTATTTCTTGTATAACTCAACATCGATGAAGGAATACCTCAATGGGTTTTAACCGAACTGTTTTTTGACAGGCCCCCAACCTTGGCTCCCCTAAGAAGACAGAAAAACACTCCCAAAAAAATCTTGTTGGGAAATAAATAAAAGAAATCTTGGGAAAGGCAATTCAAAGAGTCAAATCCCCATCCAACTAGCCTGGAAATGGTTGTCAAAAAATGTCATAAATACAGTAGAAAAACAGAATATAAGTAATCCTCTTCACAGAGCCAGATGGCCAATCTCTTATTGCCACCTCAGAAATACAATACAACAGTACAAATAATTTGGTTCTTTCACAGGGCTTCTCACCAAGTACAGGTACAGAGCACTGTGACAACTTTCAAGGTAAAATGGAAGAAGAGATTATACCATTCACTAAATATCATATGTAAGGATACCGATATATAAATGAAAACCAATAATATCTGTCCATCAGCCAATTGTAGAACTACTGCCAGGTTGTAGAAAAGGAGTCAGACAA
This sequence comes from Polypterus senegalus, assembly GCF_016835505.1. Lineage (NCBI taxonomy): Eukaryota > Metazoa > Chordata > Cladistia > Polypteriformes > Polypteridae > Polypterus > Polypterus senegalus. The sequence continues at coordinate 64,983,860 of NC_053154.1, read as the reverse complement.
GCCAGACACAGTTGGCCAATAAGCCACCTTGCCCCTAATGGACACTCTACAGTGGAGTCAGTGCTTAGCCAGCCAATCAGATGAAAGGACACTTCTACCCAATAATTCCAGTGCTCCTTTATCTGAGATGACTTTTCCATAGGCAGACAAATAACTTGGCAGTAGAACAGTGGCACCAAGTACTACATGAGGATTTCGAGAGGAGAAACAAAATAGTGGAGGATTAGTTTATAACAGTTTATAAATATCATATTGCTTATGTTTTAGTACTAATGACTGACAACAGAGATGCACTATGCACATCTAATCAGCAGCTCTACTCAGGGTATGCTAAATTGATTAGATTAATTAGATTTAAAAGCTGAAACTGAAGGGGCACCTCTTATGGAAGCAGGCAAACCACTCCACAGCTTTGAGGTCCTGTAACTAAAAGCTTGACATCCCACTGCTATTTTATTCATCCTTGGAATCATAAGCAGACTGGCACCTACACTTCTTAATGTGTACTCATGTTTGTAAATAACAATACGTTCAGATAAGTAAGCAGGGCCATGTCCATTTAAGGCTTTATATGTTAAAAGGAGGATTTTGAAATCTGACCTAAACTTAACCAGTGCAAGGACCTAAGAACTAGAGTTATATGTTTGCATTTTCTTGTTCTTATAATTCTTACAGCAGCATTTTGAATAACTCAAAACTGTATAAAGAACAATTTGAACAGGTAGTGAACATCACATTGCAATAGTCAATTCTACTAGAAAACACTTCAGTGTTTCAGTGCTGGGCAATTGGGTTTATCATAGTCATCATTTAGCATAATGAGTGAAAAACAACACTTGCTCATAACTTCCCTAGCAGACATAATGCTCACCGGCACAAAATGGCTGCCATCAAATTATCCAGGAAGATGCAGGTGGTGGTTGAAGTGGTTCCCCACTGTCTATGTAAAGCGCTTTGAGCAGTGTGAAAATTTTCTAATATTTATAATAATTATAATAACAAAATAAGATATGAGCTAATAGTTTAATGCAGGTTACCAAGTTATAATTCTCTTTGACTAATGGTGCTCCAATTAATAGCATGGCAAAAAGGACTTTTAAATCAAATCAAATCAAATGTCATTTGTCTCATACAATTATGCACACACTGCAAATTGTAGTGAAATGCTTAATTACAGAAGCCATTGTAGGTGACAGTAAGATGGTCAGATCTGCTTAGGCGTATTGCAAGTTTTCATTTAAAGGCAGTGGTATTCAAATGGAGCAGGTCCATACGAATTGAAGTTTGTTTTTTTCTGATGTCCACCTAGTTAAGTCACCAACATTCTAGGGTAAGAATGATTCATTCATTAGAATATTAGTGCAAAGTGAATCACTTTTGTTTCATAGTTAATAAACACTAATCAGCATGATGTAACTTATGTCCCCAGACATCGTTTTTGACTAATTTTGTCAGTATTTCAATGACTGCATGACACATTTTAGTTTGAATTATAATATGCTTGCTTTTAACCATTACTCATTTGATAATTTCTAGTCTCATTCTTGCCTTTGTACTCAATTTGATCGTGTCAGATAAAATCTGTCCAGCATTAAAATAGCATCTGAAATAAGAAGTTTAAGCTTGTTCTCTGCAATAAAAAAATGCAACAGTCCTTGAACATGGCGTGTCTCATGAGGTGTAAAAATTCAATTAAAGTTGACAGTAACAAGCCAGAACCTATATCTTAATATAACTAATAAATAATGTGTTTAATAATTGTACAAACATAGAAAGTTTGTCTAAAAAAAGAAGAAGAAAGAGAGGAATCCTATAATGAGCAGCCGTGAACATGGCACCCTGAAGCAAAAGATAAAAAGTCAAAAACAACTGAAATATCACCATGATACAATTCTATTGATCATCACTGAGATGCTTCTCTACCTTCTTTGGAGTCTATCTGTGGTCAATTCAATTGACTGGACATGATTAGGAAAGGCAAACACCTGTCAATAGAAGTTGTTAACAATGTGTATCACAGCAAAAAGTAAGCCATGAAGTCCAAGAAATTGCCTGGAGAGCTTAGAGCTTGGATTATGTTGAGGCATAGATCTGAGTGAGGCTACAAAAAATCCTGCAATATTCAAGATTCTCAAGAGCAGTTAAATGGAAGAAGTTTGGGACAACCATGACTGTTCCTAGAGTTGTCCGCTTGTCCAAACTGAGCAATCGTGGAACAAGGGCCTTGGTAAGAAAGCTGGCCAAGAACCCTGTGATCACTCTGACTGAGCTACAGAGAACCTGCGTGGAGATAGGAGAGACTTCAACAAGGAAAACCATCACTGCAACAATCTGCCAATCTGGGCTTTATGAAGAGTGTCCAGACAGATGATTTTCCTTAGTCACATGGATGTTAGAAGTTTGCACAGAGGCATTAAATTGACTATCAGGTTGTGAGAAACAAGATTTTCTCGTTTGATAAAACCAAGCTTACCATCATTTCTGGAGGAAATCAGGCACCGCTCATCACTTGTGTAATACCATTCCAATGGTAAAGAATGGTATTATTAGCATCATGCTATGGGGATATTTTTCAGCGGCAGGAACTAGGAGACTAGAAATGCTGCATGGAACAAAGTACAGAGATATCCTCAATGAACACCTGCTCCAGAGTGGTCTGGACCTCATTCTAAGCCAAACGTTCACCTTTCAACAGGACAATAACCCAAAGCATGAAACAAAGACAACATAGGGGTTGCTTAGGGACAACCCTGGGAATTTCCTTGAATTGCCAAGCCAGATTCTAGAGTTCAACTCAATCAAATAACTCTGGAGAGACCTGGAAACAGCTAAGCAGATAGATGGTCTTCATCCTACCTGATAAAGTTTGAGAACCCCTGCAGAGGAGATTGGCAGAAAATGTCCAAATCCAGGTGTCTCATCATACCCAAGAAGACACCATGCTGTACTTGCTGCCAAAGGTGCATTAACTAAGTACTGAGTGAATGGTCTGAATTCTTGTGTCAACTGTGATATTTCAGTTGTTTATTTTTTAATATATTTACAAAGGTTTCTAAAATCCTGTTTTTGTTTTGTCATTCATGGGTATTGAGTGCTGCTTGATAGGATAAAAAATGATTTTAAACAATTTCATTATAAGGCTGCAAAATAACAAAAGTGAAAAAGTGAACAGGTCTGAATACTTTCTGAATCCACTGTATTTGTCACTCACTTCTGTTAGGGTTAGGGTGGGATGGTGGTGCTGTAGCCTTAAATTTCCTGAGTCTTTGATCAAAGAATTTTGCACATTCTCTCCATATCTGTACATGTAATTCTGAACATTATCCAATTTTCCTCTCACATCACAAAGATATGCCTGTTAGATTAACCATCATTTCCAAAATATGCTGCACTTCATTTGAACTGGAAAGTGAGAATTTCAGTTCCCAGTAGGAAGTTGCAACCTGAACGTCCCTACAAGTCAATTTCCTATTTGGAAAGTCAGGAGAACCTCACCAAACTCAAATTCAAAATCCAAGATGGCTGCAGCGCACATCAGCAGAAGTGAAAGCTTCATTATTAAGCTGTTTATTAGCACTTCTGTCTATTTGTATCTCATTAAATGAGGTGAACACACAGTACTGTCCATCTTCTAGTCTGTGAATACATTGCTATGGTGTTTGGACTTGCAAAATACCACATACTATGTTTTTCAGTGGTTGTCTGCATTCCAGAAGAGCAAGAACAACAAAGATTTTCCTGCTTTTTTTGATTTTCCGAATGTTTTGCTGGAAAGTGGACAAATCAGGTGTGATGTCTTCTCTAGATTCAACATCTGACTTCCAAGGTAAATGGAGCACAGCATTAGCCTTGTGTGAGTGTGGATGAATTTATGAGTAGGACCTGCAACGGACTGGCATGCTATCCAGTCTTCTTCCAGTCATATGCCTAATGTTGCAGGAGTAGTCTGTGCCCTCTTTGATCCCAAACTGGATTAAGTGTGATATGTGCACGCTTATCCTTGGCCAGCCTCTGTAATGTGCCAACGCTTACTGCCTATAAGCCCCAAGTCCCTCTCTTACAGCACCAAGTGAAGATTAACAGAAATAAAAATGAAATTTTAAACAGGTCATTTTCAGGATGGTGTTGTGCGCTTGTGTTAGAAATCAATCACAGATAATTTAACAGCACACTGATGTAGTGACATTTTAATTATAGATGAACTATTTCAGTGCCAACTTCCCTGGAATTATATTTAAAATGCAGTATTACTGAGGTGGGTTACAGAAGAAAGAAAGGTTAAAAAATCATAATATCTAAATGTAACTTTAGTTACTTTTAAAATAGAACAATTTAAACTAAATCCTGTTTGACAGAATGCATTTTAATAAATATCCCTATTAATTAATTAAAATCTATCATAGAAAAAATACTGTACGCAAAACATTGTGGACTTACTCTTGATTAAAACAGGCTAATTGTCCTTATGACCACCTCCAACTGAGTCGCCTTCCCCACTGTTACTGAAACGCAAACGTATGTCTTAATGGTTGCTATATCATAAATCATATGCAGCTATAGAGAAGAAAGTGCAAGCATTGTGCCACCTGTCTTGTCCCCTGGTATAAAATCTCAAGTTCTGCCTTCGTTTTTTTCTAAATTGTCATTGATCAATTTCAACAGCTGGCAAGCACACTCAAAGGAAACAGGTCATTTAGCAGCTCTTGATAATTTATCAAGACTAATCGTCAGAATTTGAATTTAGGTACAGCAATTGGTATTTTTAATTTTTGGAAAAATTCAGATAAACATGCTTTTTTTTATATGATTGTTTGTTTCAGTTGTCCTAAATGGCCAGTGCCATTTAGCATTGACTTTGAATATTACTTTTATACTGCTAAATTATTATGCATCCTCTTTACAATTTTTTTAGAAAATGAAGGCCTTAAACTTCTATGATCCTGGGATGGATTGGATTGTAATGTGATGGAGACCATGGCGTGGCTGCTGCTTCACCACCTGAGGCCACAGGTCTACCACACCCTCGACCCTCTGCAGTTCGCATACCAGGAGAAGGTGGGAGCGGAGAATGCCATAATCTACAGTATATGCTACACTGATCCCTCTCCCACTTGGACGGAGGCAGTGGTGCTGTAAGAATTATGTTTTTGGACTTCTCTAGTGCCTTCAACACCATCCAACCTCTGCCCCTTATCGACAAGCTGACTGAGATGGGAGTAGACTCACACCTGGTGGCATGGATCGTGGAATATCTTACAGACAGACCTCAGTATGTGCGTCTCGGGAACTGCAGGTCTGACATTGTGGTCAGCAACACAGGAGCGCCGCAGGGAACTGTACTTTCGCCGGTCCTGTTCAGCCTATATACATCAGACTTCCAATACGATTTGGAGTCTTGCCACGTGCAAAGGTTTGCAGATGACAATGCTATCGTGGGGCTGCATCAGGAGTGGGCAGGAGGAGGAGTATAGGAAACTAATCATGGACTTTGTTAAAAGGTGTGACTCAAACCACCTACAACTGAACACCAGCAAAACCAAGGAGCTGGTGGTGGATTTTAGGAGGCCCAAGCCCCTCATGGACCCTGTGATCATCAGAGGTGACTGTGTGCAGAGGGTACAGACCTATAAATATCTGGGAGTACAGCTGGATGATAAATTGGACTGGACTGCCAATACTGATGCTCTGTGTAAGAAAGGACAGAGCCGAATATACTTCCTTAGAAGGCTGGCGTCCTTCAACATCTGCAATAAGATGCTGCAGATGTTCTATCAGACGGTTGTGGTGAGTGCCCTCTTCTACGCGGTGGTGTGCTGGGGAGGCAGCATAAAGAAGAGGGACGCCTCACGCCTGGACAAACTGGTGAGGAAGGCAGGCTCTATTTTAGGCATGGAGCTGGACAGTTTGACATCCTTAGCAGAGCGATGGACACTGAGCAGGATCCTGTCAATCATGGAGAATCCACTGCACCCACTGAACAGTATCATCTCCAGGCAGAGGAGCAGCTTCAGCGACAGACTGCTTTCACTGTCCTGCTCCACTGACAGACTGAGGAGATCGTTCCACCCCCACACTATGCGACTCTTCAATTCTACCCCTGGGGTAAACGTTAATGTTATACAAAATTATTGTCTGTCTGTTATACCTTCATTGTTATCACTCTTTAATTTAATATTGTTCTTTATTAGTATGCTGCTGCTGGAGTATGTGAATTTCCCCTTGGGATTAATAAAGTATCTATCTATCTATCTATCTATCTATCTATCTATCTATCTATCTATCTATCTATCTATCTATCTATCTATGTGATGAAAAAAATGACTGGAGATAATAATGTGTTTCATGACATCAAGTGATTCTCATATTTAGCCCTTCCAGTTTTTGATCCAATCAACTGTATTGGATTATCACTGGGCAATACATTTGGTCTTGTGCTTTTAATTGAATAATGTAGAATATTAGACAAGAAGAAAAAATGTACAGTCCTATAACAAGAATACCAGCTATAGGCAGTAAATTCATTGTGCTATTGAGCTACTCTTATTCATTAAAATCTCTAATTGTTGACATTACAAATGATCAGAGTTAATGGTAATGCATTGCTGTAATCTAATTATATTTCTTAATAACAATGTAGTGTAACATGCTAAAGTTTAAACTTTTGTAATCACATTACAATTACTGACGTAACTATTATTTGTTTCTTACATTTTGAGTTTCAAAATTTTTTAGTTATAGAATGCATTGGTAAGAAAATTTATTTCTACTTTAAGGAAGATGGATCAAAGTGAGCCAAATGTGAGTTCTGGAACTTTTGGAATTAAACACATAATACCTGCAGTATTAATTTTGTTCATTAAAATGTACAGGCTTTTTATCATACAGTTCATAAGAAATTAGATTTACAGAAGAAAAAAATGCTGTAAGTGTCATATGTTGTAAAAGTAGCATGTTATCCAAACATTCATTTTGATTTATTCATCATATCTCTTTACCGTTACCTGCAAAAACTGAAGAGAAGTCTGCGTACAAATGTAGTTAACTGAATCTTTAACTTATACTAACTGTTAATGAATGTAAGACAGTTAAATAAAAAATATAATTGCTTTCTTTTCGATCCTAAAGTTCCTTTTTCATAGTGTTAAAAATCACCAAGACGACAGAGGCACATACTTTTACTGTTTACTGACTCCACGTTTCCAAGTGTTCAAGAGTTTAAGTCATTTTTATTTTTAAACAGTAAGATTTTCTTTTAATGAGAATTATTTTTTGTGAAGTAAAGGCCTCTACTTACTGGTTCGTATGTTTGAAATGGAGCAGTGCTAATGTACTGTAAATCATGTAATCTGAGTATTGATTGTTCAATGTTATTGGTTATTTCCTTCTTGTTAAAAGACAGAATGGACTTTTGGCTGTGTTCTTTGTATGTTACAATTGGAAAATACTGCATTTATATGAATTTAGGAATGATTAACAGATTCAAGTCCTCCACAAGGCTAATTATATCCTTTATCATATTTATAACAAACACACAAAATTGTAATAAAAAAAAAATGTTTAGAAGTCACTCCACTTGACAGTCTTAATGTCATCTGAAATGAACAGCAGACGGCTGTTCCACACTTGTAGGTTAAACTGTTTCTGTTCCTCTTCCTTTGTCAGTAAGTCATTGTCATTTTCGATGAGGCTTATTACTCACTACTGTCAGTTTATAAAATTCGTTGAAGATTAGATCATCTGCCCACTGTTCTGGGGCCTCATGTATGAACGGTGCATACGCACAGAAATGTTGCATAAAAACTTTTCCACGTTCAAATCGCGATGTATAAAACCTACACTTGGCGTAAAGCCACACACTTTTCCACGGTACCTCATACTTTGTCGTACTCAAGTTCTCCGCTCGGTTTTGCAGACTGGCGGCACCCAGCGTCAAAGCAGAGCTACTGTTCCTGTGTGGTTACTCTTTATTTTCCTGAAGCGGCTTTATAAATACACTGAAACTAACCACATATTGTTTATTAGTGTAATGCATCTGATTGTAATTAACTTGTAACAATATAAAAGTCCAGGGAATAGCCATAGTATTCCATATACCATAACTGCTTTAGTGTTGTTACTCTCACTGCACCTTCTTCTTCTTCTTATTCTTCTTCCCTTAGCTGCTCCTGTTAGGAGTTGCCACAGTGGATCATCTTTTTCCATATTACTCTCACTGCACCACTCGGATCAAGCACATGCTGTCTCAGCCACGGCAAAACATTTCAAAGCCTTTCCTGTACGGACCTCATGGTTCAGAAACAGTTTCATCCCAAGAACTTTAAACACACTCAATCAATTGCTCCTTTGTAGAACTATCTGTACTTATACAGTAAGTAGAATTACCTCACTGTAAACTTGCACTACAGTTATAATATTGCACAACCTGAGCCACTTTATAAACCGCGTATTTACATATGATGACGATATAATTTTTAAGATGAAATGCAGCAAAATATGTTTATTATATTATACAGACTAGCAAAATACCCACGATTTGCAGTGGAGAAGTAGTGTGTTAAAGAAGTTATGAAAAAGAAAAGGAAACATTTTAAAAATAACGTAACATTATTGTCAATGTAATTGTTTTGTGGCTGTTATGAGTGTTGCTGTCATCAAGGATTTGATTATCATTATTTGTTTCAATCAGGTTTGTATTTGGAGGATGTGTTGTGTTCAAGTTATATTCTGTGTTTGTCTAGTCTATCCCTGACCATCTCATCTTCGTTGTCAACCGTTGTAAAGATAACAGGTTTCATTCATCGAAGTGATCACTACCTAAATCAGTACTTGTGAATCTAAGATGTTCAACAGGCATTGAAGTTGTGGATTTGCCTGGGAATATTTAGCGGCAGCATGTCTATGAACGTAAAAAAGTTTCTCTCGCACTTTTGCTGAGTTTGTGCCAAGCACTATTCTATCCCTGACCATTTCATCTTCGTTTGCATAAGCACAGTCCTTCACCAACAATTTTAACTTCAACAACAACAACAACAACATTTATTTATATAGCACATTTTCATACAAACAGTAGCTCAAAGTGCTTTACATATTAAAGAATAGAAAAATGAAAGACACAATTATAAAACAAAATAAATCCACATTAACATCGAATAAGAGTAAGGTTCAATGGCCAGGGGGAGCAGAAAAAACAAAAAAACTCCAGACGGCTGGAGAAAAAATAAAATCTGTAGGGATTCCAGACCATGATACCCCAGTCCCTCTGGGCATTCTACCTAACATAAATGAAACAGTCCTCTTTGGATTTAGGATTCTCACGGAAGGGCTTGATGATGATGATGGTCACGTAGACTTCTGCCTTTTAATCTGTCCATCATTGTTAGAGCATCATGAAGCTTTGAGTAGGTGGAGGTGGCGCAGGCCACCACCACAAAGAAACCGGAAAAAGAAACAGAAAAGAGAGTAGGGGTCAGTACCGATTTTAGAGCCACCATGAATAGTTATTTTGAGGAGATTGAACATATAGAGTATCAGGATTAAGTTAAATTACGATTAAAATGAAGTTATAAAAAGGCAATGTTAAAGTAATGTGTTTTCAGCAGTGTTTTAAAGTGCTCTACTGTATCAGCCTGGCGAATTCCTATTGGCAGGCTATTCCAGATTTTAGGTGCATAGCAGCAGTAGGCCGCCTCACCACTTCTTTTAAGTTTTGTAACTTCGTTACAAAGTGATCAAAAGTCTCGTTTATACCCTGCGTCCTCTCATTAAACTTGTATTTCGCGAATATTGTATTCGTCTTAGGCATGACAAACGCCAACGGCAGCGTGTCTATGAACTTAATTTAAAGTTAAGCTTTACACCTTGCTTTACAATTCGTTTGCATAAGGACAGTCCTTCACCAGCAATTTTAACTCCGTTACAGCAATTTTAATTCCGTTACAAAGTGATCAAAAGGCTTGTTTATACCCTGCGTCTTCTCATTAAACTCGTATCTCGCGAATATCATATTCGTCATAGGCATGACAAATCCCAGCGGCAGCGTGTCTATGAACTTAATTTAAACTTAAGGTTTACACCGTGCTTTGTTTCCGCAGTAGCTGCACTTATGAATATCCTTGTATGCGTCACTCACTTCATATTGTTTTGCTGCCTTCTCAATTGTGTAATGCGTTTTTTGTTCAGCGCTCTTTGGAGCTCTTGCTTATTCTCTGCATACTGCGTTCACAGTAAGTTCACGTGAGCTGCTCAGAGTACATGCATCAAAGGTTCTCAGCTGTGCTTGTGCTATCTCGTGCAATCTTGTGATGTCCACAGCTTTATTTAATGTTAGCTAAGACCCGGCACTTAAAAGTTTCTCTCGCACTTTCGCTGAGTTTGTGCCAAACACTAGTCTATCCCAGACCATCTCATCTTTGTTTCCATAAGCACAGTCCTTCACCCGCGAATATTTAGCAGCAGTGTGTCTATTGGATTGCTGCTGATGGACGGCCTTATATGGGCAGGCACTCAATTACGTGGGAGGCGTGACGATGAGGGACGCAACTCCGCCTTACATGGCGACCGAGCTGCAGGCTATGGCCGTATATATGTATGTAAGTAGGTTACAGTTATGACCGTTACGCATAGAATTTCGAAATTAAACCTGCCTAACTTTTGTAAGTAAACTGTAAGGAATGAGCCTGCCAAAATTCAGCCTTCTACCTACACGGGAAGTTGGAGAATTAGTGATGAGTCAGTGAGTGAGTGAGTGAGTCAGTCAGTCAGTGAGGGCTTTGCCTTTTATTAGTATAGATAAAACTTTAACTTCATTTAAATAATCTATATTCTTCACTGGGACTGGCGTGAAAGATAGAATAATTAAACGTACTACGAAGATATTTCAATGTTCCTTAAACGTTTTGAAGAATCGCCGCTCTAAGGTTACAGATGGATTAACGTCTATTACGGAGCTGATTGTGTGGCGATCGGTTACTTGGAGAAAGAAAAGCAAGGACTGCAGGGGCAGCCACGCCAATATATATTGAATATAAAACAGAAAGATAAAATAACGACACAGCTAAAAACGCAGTGGCAAATTTCGACAAAAGTTAAACGCTTGTGTCATGAGCACGAGGTGGCTATGAAGTGTCCGCAACAGACGTGGCCATCCACCATGCATAAGATACCATATTGACATTGGCAGGCAAAGGGGCCACCGATTCTTTCTCTGCCAAGGGCTGCCACAAGCCTAGAGCCGCCCATGAGTACTGCTGCAATAAATAATTTCATTGAAGGTCGCGCACAATCACTGCGCCGTGAAACCCATGCTTAATAACGTGCTTTAACTCCTATCATCATGAAAATGATATCACGTATACATCTCAGTATTTTAGTGATTCAGAGAGCTGTAATATCACGAATGTAATGGATTCTGTGTCCCGTCAGAGGAAGAGAGCCGGTTTAAGAAGCAAGTAGTGATTCACACACATACAGCACATAAAAGATCAAATACAAAACAAAGCATTTACTGTAACGTGCTACTTCAATTATGATATGATTTGAGAAACTGGTTAATTAACTGATTTTAAGATGATGTTCATGATGTTCTACTTTAATGACAAAATAAACTACATGATTAAAGTGGAAATTTTGAGATTGAAGTTGACATTTCATGCTTTTTCCCTACTGTGTGCCTTTTTTTTCTCTGTACCCTAATAAGCTTTCATACACTCAGACGGTGGTCTACGACTCGCCTTTTCACGGCGACTTTGATATCTGGCAACTTCTTTTTTATTTCCAGCACTGTGCGATTTTGTGAACGTGAGCTTTCAAGTTTCAACACGCTATGTCACTCGATCAGCTTCCTTTTGTTGATTATACCACGGTTTAATTAAACAAATAGTATGTTCTTCCTTTGCCTCCACTTGGTATTCGCTGAAATTCTTATATTTTCCCCCGTGCTTTTCCCATTGTCTTTTCACAGAAGGCTAAGCTTAAGGGCGATTAATATTGATTTGCATATTCAAAGAGGCGTAATTCTGGGAGGAGTTGGGGCGGGACAGAAGGCGCGTGCACTAGCGTTAGTTTTCACGCTGACTGGGATTTATGGAGCGGAAGAACACGGAAGTTGGAGTACGCACAGATTCCTGTATTTGGATTTTTCTGTGCGTAAGCACATTTCGGCTTTTGTGCTTACGTGATGTTATAGTGCGAATTCTACGCATGGCATTATACATGAGACCCCTGGTGTTTTCTTGAGAAACGACTGAGACCTTTCTTTGCGTGTCTCCATAAAGACATTAAAAAAAGATGGCATGCTTCAACTTCAGCTTTCCAGATTCATTTGTCAGGTTAAGACGTCAATGAATGTCTGGTAACAGCTTTTCCTTTATTTCTGCAGAGATTTGTCATCAATAATGGTTAAAATAGAAACGCCTACTTATCAGTAGAATGTTCTTGTTCTTAGCACAAAAGTAGTCTGGAAAGTTCTGCTTACAGCTACAATGTTGTAGGAACTCCACCTTAGTAGCAGAATGTTCTCTTTTTCATTTTTGCTTATTATTTATTGATCACTTAGCCAGTTAAGAACCCTGGTCAGAAGTACTTATGTAGTCACTATAAAATTGACATGTTCAGAATGGAGCAACCTCTAAATGTTTCACAATCAAGCTAACTTTTCACAGTCAAGAAGCTATCCCAAGTTGTCTAAAGTAAGTGCTGTTGAGAAATGATTTTACAAAACTTATAAATAAAGTAATCCTGTTACAATTTGAGAGAACTAATTCTAACTTGAAATGGATTTCTTTCTTTGAATAACTACCCCAACTCTGCAAATGTGTGTTTCTATGTGTTGTTTTTATTCTGAATTGCAGAACAACTATTCGCATGGCTAGATGATTTGGACCATTAAGGTAACTACTCATGCTGGTGTATTTTGCACACCAATCTCGTTTATTTTTGTTCAGTTTTGTCCAATTTTAGCCATCTATCCTCAACTTGATTCACTACAAATACAGTGCAGCAATGGTTACCCTCCAGTGTGCCCCCAGCTGGTTTTATGAGTGGATGCATAGTTGCAAGTTCCATATGGTACACTGTGCAGGTACTCACGTATGTACAACGATGAGATGTTCTTCTTGCAATGATTTTGTCTGCAAAGAACATTCAGCCACTGACGTGAAATATGATACATGTGCACATCCTGCAGCGGATGAAAGTGTGACTGGTGACGAATGAGCACTGGAGAAGTGGATCAGATTTATTTTAAGATAGTTCTAGACTGTGTCATACTGTTCAGAAATATATGGTATTAAATTACATTAAAAAACATGTACAATTTAAAATTATTGCAATATTTTATATTACTAGGGGGCTCTGCCCCCTGCTCGCTTCACTCACCCGCCCCAGTTTGGTTTACTGGATATACAATTTAAAGAGATTGTTATTTTCATGGGAATTGTTAAATATGCATTATTTTCAATTTTACTTTAAAACCTTTTGTAAAAACAATACTTGTCCTTTATTTCCGGCTCCGGGCGTGGTCACATCTTTTTCTCGCAGGACGTATAATGCAGCTTGCGTTGTGAAGGGTGGGGGGGGCTGAACGTACGCTAAGGAGATGACATCAGATCATCTGCTGTCTTTCTGCTTCTGGCGAGCTGCCTGTTCTGCTTGTCGCATGTCGTTGTTTTAAGAGCTGGGAGCACATGATGCATGTCTGCCAAAACCAATCCAACAACTTCTAGGTTAGATGTCCGTGGACTTGTTTTAAATGATGGCTCACTGCCTTGTCTCGCGAGACGTTGTAAAAACAATACTTGACCTTTATTTCCGGCCTCTGGCATGGTTAAATCTCTTTCTCGCAGGATGTATAACACTGCTCGCGTTGTGAAGGGGAAACAGCTACTGTCGCGCTGCCTGTTGATCATTTTAAAGCCTGTACAATCGATGTCCTTTTTGCCACTTCATGTCTCTGCTGCTCGCATTGTGAAGAGTGGGGTTAGGGTGACTGAACGTACGCAAGGAGAAGTGGTTGGATCATCTGCTGCGAGCTGCATGTTTTGCTTGTCACTTGTCATTGTTTTAAGAGCTGGGAACAAGTTAAAGTGTCTCTCGCGGGTAATCGGATATACAATTTTAAAAGCTTTTTTTTATCGCTTGGAATTTTTTCAGTTTCAGTATTTGCACTTTTAATTTAAAGCTTCATTAAAAACAATATTTGGAATTACCTCTTCTTCAAGATCGCATTGAATTTTGATTTCATTTTTGGAGACACATTGTAACAACACAACGTATAACTGCCCGTGAGTGAATATTGTTTCTGTTTCTCTAATAAATAATCCGACTTTTTGTAATGTTTGTCCCTGTGATTTGTTAATTGTCATAGCAAAAGCTATTCTCTCGGGAAACTGTAAACATTTTAATACAAATGCCATATCAAGATCTCCTTTGGTGTCTAATGTTATTCACAGAATATATACATTACCTTTTTTGTCACCTGTTAAAACACCTGACCGAATTGTGTTTTCTTTGAAATTAAACTTGTTGTTGCTTTAGCTTTTGCGGGACTATAGATTCTCATAGTGTATGGTTCATTATTGTGTAAATCCACGTTTTGTGCATTGAATGATGTGAAGGCGAAAAGACTGTTTTCTGCTCTTTGTCTTTTATTCCTGACCTTGCTTTGTCCTGCTATTTTTTGAATTACACCTGGTCCTGATGATTCATTTCCTTTTGTTTGTGCTATTGCAATCTTTACTATCTTTTTTAGTAGCGACTGACGTAGTAAACTGTCACAAATGTTTTACTTAAACAATGGCTGACTTCATAACCCTAAACATAACTTTCTAGCACCCTTTCCAACCCCTCATCCCCCGGGTCTTGCCCCGTCCCTTAACACATCAATCAGTACCCCGCTATCAGTCTTCGGTGCTCTATTCCGCCCTCCCTCAATCGGACCTATCAGTTACTTAAAACAAAAAAGGCTTCAATCTGGCTGGAACGCTACAATACTTCTGAATTTTACTGCTTTCATATTCCTTACCTTTCTCTGCATATGTATCGCACGATCGTTTGCTTGAGCCTTTCGAATTCCACTGTTTTCAAAATCTCTTATCTGCCTTTTTTTCTCTCCAATGCTTTTGGGTCTCTTTTCTCCATTCTGCTCTTTCTTCTTTGCTTAGTCGTTGACGTTTCATCTAGAACGTACTGTCCTTATACACTTTATATGTGCTGAGAGCACAGGATTCATGTGTGCTACGTGCCTTTACATGACTGAGTGTTTTGCTGGCCGTGCAGTTGATATTGTTTGCATCTTGCTGGTTTTTTAAGTGTCTTCCGAGAATTTTCGAGAAGATCATGTCTCGTCACCCTGCTTTTCCTTTCCAAGATTTTTTTTATCATAAAGAGACAACCTCACAGCACGCATATAATTAGCCATTTTAACATTGGTGCATAAAGTACACTGTGCAAGTACTTATGAAAAGAGAAATGGTGTAAGTAGTTAAGAGTTAAGCTATTTTAGTTCATAGTCTGCATGTAGTCATTCTGAATTTTAATTATAATTCAAATTAAAAAGTATAACCATCCAACACCAGTTTTTAAATATATTCTTTCCAACTGAGTCCAAAGCTGATTTTGAAATCCTTTTTCTCACATAAAATGTTATAGGTTACAAATGGTTAACTCCTTCCCTCTTACCTTACAGATCTTATTAGTGCCTATACTCCAGGGCATTTATTGAGGCATTAAGATGCAACTCCCCTTTAACTTCTGAGAATAATTAAATCTAGAGAATGATCCAGAGCTTTTAGCTATAGGGCATCCAAACTGGAATGATCTACCTACTAATATTATAGAAGCTCCTCTGGTCTAAGCATTTCAATCAATACAGTTTCGTTATTTTAGTACTTCATATTTTTGTCAGTTTCTCCTGAAGTATTTTCATATTGCTCTCTTATTTTTGCTCTGTTATGTTTTTTTTTGTAATTAATTGCAGTATTTTTTCTGGTTTCTTTCTCTTTTTGGTGTCTGTTGTGGCATTGGTCTGTCTTGGGTGTGTTTGTGTCATCATATATGATCCCTTTTGCATGTGGCACTGTTACTTTTGTCCCAAGATGGTGTGAGTGTTTCATTTTGTCTTCAAAATTACCTCTCTCACATATGTTTAATGCCGTCCCCCATACCAAACACTGCATCATTTAGCACTCTCAGAAACATTTCTTTTATACAGTGTCTTGGTAGGTGATTGTGCAAGATTTTGTAATGGTTACAACAGTTGAAATTGAACAACTGATAATTTATTGTTACTTGTCAGTGAACTTACTTTTAGCTATATATGAGAACATGTTAACTGTAAAGTTCCAAGCACCTTTTTCACATTTTCTTACAAGCATTTACACACTGGTTAATTTATCTATGCTTAAATATTCTAAAAGGAATACAACTTTTTTAGCATTTGCTTGTATATTTGCATACCTCCCAGTATTCTTCAATGTGTTTGAATGCATCCCAGTATTCTGTGTCTCTATTACTATCATATAAGTCATTGTCATGTGCTTCATCATGTCCTAAACAGCTCCTGCCTGCTAAACTCCTGTTTCAATACACACTTTGAGATGTAATGTTATATTTCCTAGTTTATTCACTTTAATTGCTGCACCTTACCTAAATAATCCTAAAATAATCCTCACAAATTAAATATTACAAACCTTATTTAAGAAAACTATAAAAAAAAATTCACCCCAATGCAAAAATTCACGAGAATTGTACGAAACAATCTTAAATTTACCTTTGTGATAGATAAAATTGTGAGCAGCAGGAATTGGGGCAGAAACAAGTGCTGTAAGGTGGCAAATTAACAAGTTAATTAAAAAGATAGGCTCAGTTATGGGACATACTCTTGGACCTCTCTGTAGGTAGCAGTGAAGAAAAAAATTAATCAAAATTGAGTGCCATTATAAACAATGCTACACACCGTCTCTATGACGCACAAACATTGTTGACTTTCAGCCAATAGATCATTCAGCTGAAGTGTGTCAAGAAATGCTACAGGGGCTCCTTTATACCAACAGCAATATGCCTGTATAATGCTGTACATTGAATGGGTCGGCCATGACTATCTATCCCTACAGATTCAGATGTGAATGGCAGCTGCCACCTTCTTCTTGAATTCTGCTACTTGATTTCAGGAATTTTGTATCCTATTTGCACAACATCAATACTTTCTTCTGATTGTATTATATTAAACAATATATTAGTAGTTGTGGGACATCCTGAGGGTTCGCCGGATCCTCTCAAGGTTGCAAAATATCACGTCCGTCCTGTACACTGGTACTCTGTGTGCTGTGCAGAGTGGATTCAGAACCTCTACATTTTTCCCTAGTTGATCCTGGTGTTTGTCAGGGGGTTGTTCTGCTCCTCTGTTCAATGCTTGTATGGACAGGGTGTTGGGCAAGGTCATGGGGTCCAGTGGCTGTGGGGCATCTGTTGGTGAAAAAAGATTCATGGATCTTGACTTTGCTGACTATGCTTTGATCTTCGCGGAGTAAATGGAGGCTGTGATCGGGGTGCTTGAGAGACTGAGCGAGGAATCTGAATGTTTGGGCTTGTAAGTGTCCTGGATAAAAACCAAGATCCAGGCCTTTAATGACCTCTTGGGCACAGCCATCAACAGTGTGCCTGTTTGCGGAGAAAGTGTTGACCTTGTCGAGAGGATTACTTACCTCTTCAGTGACATTCATGTCTCTGGTGTCTCTTCCTATGAAGTCAGTAGACGGATTGGGAAAAGCATGGAGGATCATGACGTCGCTGTAAAGGGGTGTGTGGCGCTCCCGATATCTATGCAAAACGACGAAGGTCCAAGTCTTTAGAGTCCTGGTGTTTCCTATTTTACTATATGGTTGTGAGACATGGACACTATCCAATGACCTAAGACGAAGACTGGACTCCTTTTTACTGTGTCTTTCTGGAAAATCCTTGGGTACCGCTGGTTTGACTTTGTGTCGAGTCACAAATGAGGCACATTACCTGCATTGTAAGGGAGCGTCAGTTATGGGTTTCCTCAAGGGCGATTCAGCTCGTAAGATCCTCATTGTTGGGGACACAAGGGGCTGGACCAAGCCAAGGGGTCGCCCATGTAACACCTGGCTGCAGCAGATAAAGGGTCATTTCTGGAGGGTGGGACTGGACTGCGAGTCTGCCTGGGGGGTTGCCAACCGGGATCCCGAGTTGTTTCGTCATGTAGTGGGTGTAGCAACACACTGTACCAGTACATGCTCCCCAACTTGACTTGACTTGTATTAAACTATTAATAGTTAATTAACCTCTACAATATTCCTTTGCTTTCTTGGATTATGTTTTACACCAGTGTGTTTTGGAGCACATTTTCCTTACCCAGGTTATCAAAGATGACAAATACCTCATAGCCTACTGCCCTCACAACTCTCCTTAAACAGCTTTTTATTTCGGTCATCCACTACTGCCTGTCTGCCTTCAGTTGTAGACAAAATCACTAAACCCTGTGGGACGATCTGCTCCAACAATTTACAGCTAAAAGACGAAAGGCTGCTAGAGATTAAAAATGGCTTTTGTTTGGCTGTGGGAACCCTGGGCACATAGGGCCCATTACTTTTTCTCCAGGGTGTGTCATTTGTCTGATAAAAGTGCTTATCTTATGTAAAATGCCTGTGTGCCTTTAAGTAAAAAAAAACTCATTTACTTTTAATGCCAGATTTACAGTTTAAATTTGTAATCATCTTTCTTTTATCTATAATTAGGATGCAAATGCCATTCACACTCTTTAATGTAACATTTCTGAATTCTTGTTCATGCATGACTAGAGCTGTAAAGTCTTAATTGTGAAGACAATGCCGAGTTAATCAGGTGGTTGCCACTTCAGTAGCTGTGTGAATGAAAAATCTAGGAAGCTACAGATCCATTAACATATTGACATGCAGCTTGGTTCCTATTAACCACAGTGATATTCTGTCAGTTTGCATTTTATAGTGCACCTTTGATGGTGCAAAAGATATTATAGAATTGCATACTCTCATGTGTATCATTAGAAGAGTCAAACTGGGTGAATTATTTAGGATCTTAGAGTGTGCAGTACATCGCAATTTGATTTGGCAAGGTCTGTATGTGCAAGGTCTCATCCTTACTAAACTCCAGGAAGGGCAAATAGGCAAAAAAGGCAAATGAAACGTTAGGTTATAGCCTTAAAACTGATGAATATACTGTAAGTCAAAAGACGTTTTGCTACTACTATATAATGCACTATTGAGACTACATCTTGTGTATTGTGTACAATTCTGGTCACCACACTACAAGAAAGACATAGCAGCACTTGCAGTTATGCAGAGGAGACCAACCAGGCACATCCCTAGTGTTCAGAATACATCCACCTATGACAAAGTTTGAGAATTAAACTTGTTTAGTCTCAAGCGGAGGAGAGTGTGTAGGGACCTTTTCCGGTTTTCAAAATTCTCAAAAGCATTCGTAAAGTAGATCCAGCAGAATTCTTTCAGCTTGAGGGTGAATCAGATACTTGAGGACACCAGTGGAAATCAAAGGGAGGTGCATTTAGGACTGAAGCCAGGAGTTGCAGGAATCTGGAACAAACTACTAATACATATAGTTGAAACAGAAATCTTGACAGCCTTTAAGAAGTGCAGTATTTGGATGACATATTGGGACAGCTTAGCTTATTCACTAAACAAACAGGCTTGATGGACTGAATGATTTCCTCTTGTTTGTCAAATTTCTTATGTTCTTATTTTCCACAAATGGTCTAGGAGGAATTAGGTATCTGTCAGCTCTCTTCCCTAGGAAGCCTGATTAGTCAAATTATTTTAACTGAAGATGATCTTCGTCTCATCTTTAGAGAGTTTTTTTCAAAGTTGGTTTGCTTTATAGGTAATGTGAAGGTATTACGGTTGTGCTTAACAGCTTGTCAGTTAGTGGAAATTTCAACTAACTGTCTTCTTATTATTTTTACTGATTATTTATGCAAGCTGGAGCTACATCCTCAGCATTCCATGTTCTTTGTCTACGGTGACGTTATGCTTTCTTTTACAAATTACCAGTGTATTCTTTGAGGTATGTGTTTAAAATAAGGGCTTGGTTGGACTTCTAGGGCAGACCGTTAGGTTTCACTGAATGGAGTTGGGGCTTTATTTTGACTTGAAAGAATTTGCTATTGCAGTCACCAGTGCACTCTCAGCCTTACTGCTTTTTGCTTTAAAAGAAGTCTGTTTAGCAACAGCGAAGAGTTGTAATCCCACCTACTTACATAATTATGTTTTAGGCAATGAAATAGTCTCTCCATTAATTTACTGCTCAATCAGTTCAGGGTCACAGTGAGCCAAAGCCTATCTAGATATTGTGGATGACAAGGCCAGGACATGGTGCTCTTACTGAAATTAGAATGCCTTCATCTACAAATGCTAATCTCTATATTGTTTGAGTACAAATAACTGAACATTGACTCAGGAAATTGCTTTAACAACATTCAGTGATGAAAGTTGAAAGTAGTATAATAAATTCAGGTATTTTGCAGGAAATTACTACATTACATACCATCAAAAATGTTTCCTTGTATACATGTTTATTTTGCACTAATCTATGGCCTGTTGAATCCAGCAACTTGAATCTGAAATCCACACTCAGTCACTGTTTGTGTGGAGGCTGTATGTTTTTCCCTTGTCTGTGTAGGTTTACTTTCTGATGCTTTGGGCTGCACATGTTACTTAAAAGGCGATTCAAAATTGACCCTATGAGGGTGTAGGGAGACAGATAACTCAAAACGTACAGGTCGCATATTGTCTGGGCTGTTCTCAGCAAGGATGAGGAAATGTAGACCACAGCTAGGGGGCAGTGCTGAAAGGAGAAAGGATAACTTTAAGGAAGTCCATAACAACCCAGCGCTGACTGGGTTTAGTTCCATTTCTGTGGCTGAACGTTATTGTGGAAAGCCATAGAGAAGGATGAAAGGTGATTAGTGGCAATACTAAGTGGACGACTAGAGTCCGAGGCACACTCACTCACTTATCTAAACCAGGCCAGTTTATTGACAGGTTCTGCTTGCTTTTTGGACAATGTTGTTGTGGCACTTCTATAGAACTTTTTAACGTATCTGTAAAGAGGGGCAATAAATTAAGTTTGTAATGTAGTGTGGCAGAAGCGCTTGGTTGTCCCCGACCCGACAAAGACTGACACCGGAGGCCGGATTTTATTTTTCTTCCGCTGGGGGATCACGTCTTCTCTGTGTCCCTCAGCTACAGCAAAGTCCCAAAACACACCAAACGAACACACCAACACACTCTTCTTACTCCACTCCTCCCAGGAAGCTTTGTCCTCCTCCTCCCGACTCTGGTGCCGTGAGTTGTGGCTGCAAGCTCCCTTTATAGCCCACACGGGCTCAGGACGCCTTGCAGTTCCCCCTGACGGTGGCCACCGAGCCCAAAAGAGTTCCAGGGGGACGTAGTGTGGATCCCATGGCTGCTCCCCCGGATGTAGTGTCAAAGGGACGTCCCGGCCAGGCATGGGCCTCGGCTGTCCGCCAGCCACAGTATTTATTGATGTTTTCTGCTTTGGGATTTATTATAGCTCCAAAATTTGACCATAATGGCCTCATTACAGCTGTCACCCAACATAACTTTTCAGATATACCGTCCCAAGGTCACCACACTTAAAATCTCTGATCATGGATCTTCTCTCAAAGTTTTAATATTTAAATTGCTGTTGTTCTATAGATAGTCACATGGCACTACCACTTCCTTGGGTCCCCCCAAGGGGACACAGACAGATTACAAAACACAAAGTTCATAACTATGTATTCTTGCCATGGTGACATACCCAATCAACTGTCAATACTGCCAATGCCATGACCTAATCCGGACTTCTATTCTCAGTATGACCCTAAAATATTGTAAGGAAACTTGATTAGAGGCGTTTGTAATAGATAAAGACTTAAGGAGTTTTATGTTTCCTGTTCAACCCAGTTACTTCTCCAAACAAGAATGTGATATTTTACTTGATATAACCTTTTTTTGGTAGCATGCAGTCTTCTTTTTTAGGTTTTATTGAGCTTTGTATGAGGTGTCACACACGTGTGCATGGGAAGCAGCTGAAGGGCTTAGACAATACTGTTTATACATCTGCCCAGGGGGGGGCGGGGTACGCTGACGCTCTTTCTGAGTTCTCTGCAGGTCTTACCCGGGAAATCCCACCAGGAGCCGCCATTTCCAGGAAGGACACACCACCTCGGTTCCGCCCCAAGAATGAGGTCACTTCCGGTTCCGCCCCAAGGGTGATGTCACTTCCAGTTCCGGCCCAGAGGACGACATCATTTCCGCCCTCTGAGCTATAAAGCTCACTGCCTTGCTTAGGCAGGCAGTTCTGTTTTGGACTCTGTTGTGTAAACTTGACTATGATGTCTCAAGTACGTTTGCAGCCAGGAAACCGAATTAAACGGGTGGCTGCCCCAAACCTTTTCACGCCTCAAGTCTCTACTTATTACAGTGGCGTAGTCGGCAGGATGGTGTCCCTGAAGAACCCGGGACACGACCTTACAAGGAACCAGGTGGGTGAGTACCGGGCCGAGTTTCGGGCAGGGAGTGCCGGAGGGTCAGGAAGGACGGTGCAGGCTCTGCTCCACGAGCATAACCCGGGCTACCAACCCATCTCGTGGAGAAGTAGAGGGGACCCACAGGCGTGGGCTGGCTTCTGGGGAACACACACGAGTGGCTCAGTATGCTTTCCTGGGCAGGAAAGCCGAGCCCATCGGGACCAAGGTCCCTGTTAATGATGGGTTATCCCCAGGCCAGCAGGTAAAGAAATATAAACTGGGAGTTTAACCCAGTAAAGGGCTGTCAGAGCAGGCTATGGCTCTCTGGCAACAGGTGGGTGAGTGGCTACGCCATTTGATTAAGCCCCTTACAAATAGTGCAGCAAGTGGCCTGTTTTTGCTGCTACAACACCTACCCCAGGAATTTGCCCAGCCGCCTGGGGCGAATTTCATTCAATGGACGAGCTGCTACAGCTCCTAAAAACCCAGAGGCCGGCTGTGAAACCTGGGAGGGCAGAACAGCTGCTTTGTGGACTACCCGGGAGTTATGTCCCACTAAAGCAGTCCCTTCCACGCAATCCAGAGCCTGTTCGAAGTCGCCGGGCCGCCTGGCTTGCGACCTGTCGGGAACAAGGCGGACCGTAGGGGACAATGGCGGGTTGTTTGTGTGCCCTTAGCAATCCCCTGGCGGATAAACATACGGGAGAGCTTATTATTAATGGACATAGGTAACAGCGCTGTTTGATTCCGCAGTAACGTGTCTGTCGTTGCTCGCCGCTTTGTTCTACCGCAACAATGGATTAAGAAAAGACCAGTCTAAAATGTATACACGGAGATATCCGCCGTACAATACCGCCCGGTGTTACGTGTGTCTCGGAGGAACCCTTCGGCTTACGAGCGGTACACCCGGATCCTCCGCTTCCGTAATCCTCGGGCGGACTGGTCTGACAGTAACGCGTAGTTTAGAAAGCATTCCCGAAAAGCTTTTGGCCTCGTTATAGATGATAAAGACTCATCTCAAGCTGCTTCCACACCGTAATCAGCCGACAGGGAGTGGGCGGTAGGCCAAGAGAGTGACGAAGATACTCCCGGACCGTCGCGGGCTACTACGTCATCCACTAGCGCCCGCAGCGAGGGAGGATTCTCCGCCCCTTGAGGTCAGACCGACCCGCTCTCTGAGTTGCACTTTCAGTTTAGAGCGACTCCGGCTTCTTTCAAGAGAGAACAGTGGAATGACGACTCTCTGAAGCACATAAAGAATGCAGTGGTTCTCGTTAACGCCAACGACGCATTTGCCCATGCCACAGGGACCTCACTTTGTCATGGATAATGAATTATTGTATCGGGTTGCTGAACATGAGGGGAAGGTCCGAAGTTGTTGCTAGTCCCGCGGACCTACCGGCGGCAGGTTTGCGAAGTTAGCCCACTCTCACCTTCTTGGAGGCCATCTCGGCCCGATAAAACATTAGAGCGCATTAAGCTCCGTTTTTGGCCGGGATTAATGAGGAGGTTCGCGCTTTTGCATTTCCTGCCCGGAGTGTCAACTGCGGCAAATTCCTAGGAAGGACCGTGCTCCTCTGATTCCCCTTCCCCTTATTGACGTTCCTTTGACAGGATTGGGGTGGATATAGTAGGACCCTGGAGCCCTCAGCCCGAGGATATAAATATATACTCGCCCTCGTGGATTATGCAACCCGATTCCCTGAAGCCGCTCCATTGCGCCGCTACCACTAAAAATATTGCACGGAACTAGTAGGAGTCTTTTCACGGGTGGGCATTCCTAGAGAAGTCCTGACGGACCAAGGAACGCCTTTCACCTCGGAAACGCTCAAGGAGACTGCCAAGTTACTGAAAATAAAGCATTTAAAACCTCGTGTATCATCCTCAAACCGATGGGCTAGTGGAGAGATTCAATCAAACTCTCAAGCAAATGCTACGTAAGGTAGTCAGCAAGGATGGGAGGAATTGGGACCAACTCCTCCCCTTGTCCTCTTTGCCTACGGAAGTCCTCAAGCCTCTACGGGTTCTCTCCCTTTGAATTACTATACGGAAGACAGCCCCGGGCTTATTAGATATTTTAAAAGAGGGCTGGGAAGGGGAGGCACAGCCCTCCACTAACATTTTGGAGTATATCGCCCAATTGCGCGATAGATTTGATGTAATAAGACCTATACTAAAAAGTCATATCGAGGAGGCACAATCAGCACAGGCCCGCCTGTATGACCGTGGGACGACTCTCCGGGAGTTCCAACCGGGGGATCGCGTCATGGTATTGGTTCCTACTTCACACTCTAAACTGCTCGCACATTGGCTAGGCCCCTCCCAAATTAAGGAGAGGAAGGGATTAGTCGACTATTTGGTGAAACAGCCCAATCGCCGACCAGCTGAGCGAATATATCATGTAAACCTGCTGAAACCGTGGAAGGAGAGGGATCCCGATCCCTCCTCCGGACAGCCCTGCTCTCTTCGGAAGTAAGTGCCCTTAATTTCGCGAACAGCTATCTCCCAGACAGAGACAGGAGCTCGAAGCAGCTATCCGCTCGGTCCCAGAGGTGGTAAGTGAACAGCCAGGTCGGACCTCTCTGATTGCGCACGACATATTGACTGACCCGGGGGTGATCGTCCGTGAGCGACCCTACAGACTCCCGGAGGCAAAGAAAGTAGAAGTGGAACTGGAAATCAAGCGAATGCTGGCACTAGGAGTGATCGAGGAAAGTAGTAGTCCCTGGTCCAGCCCCATCGCCTTGATTGCTAAGCCTGACGGCAGTTGGAGGTTTTGCAATGACTTCCGTCGGCTCAACCAAGTTTCCGATTTGATGCTTATCCCATGCCTCGCGTGGGACGACCTCCTCGAGACTGGGACCAGCCAAATTCTTGACTACACTTGACATGACAAAGGGGTACTGGCAGGTTCCTTTAACGCGAAGGAAAAACCGCGTTTAGCACTCCTAGCGGACACTGGCAGTATCGTGTCCTTCCATTCGGGTTACACGGGGCGCCTGCGACTTTTCAGCGTCTGGTGGACAAAGTGCTCCGCCCCATAACTCGCTCTGTGCTGCCTATCTGGATGACGTTGTCATCTATTCCAGCACCTGGAAGGAGCACATACAGCAGGTCACAGCAGTATTACGGACATTGGGAGAGGCGGGCTCGCATCAACCCCAAGAAATGTTACTTGGGTTGAGGAAGCCAAATATTTGGGCTACCTAGTGGGCGGGTACTGTGAGGCCACAGTGTTCCAAGTTGCAAGCCATAATGGCCTGGCCCGTCCCAAACCAAGCGGCAAGTCCAATCCTTTCTCGGTTTGGCGGGTACTACCGCCGGTTTGTGCCTCGCTTCTCCGAGAGAGCGCGCCTTGACCGACTTGACAAAGAAAAGAGCTCCTAATACGGTGGTATGGTCTGATAAAGCGGGGCTGCATTCAGTGACTTAAAAGGGCTCTGACTTCAGCACCTATCTTAATCTCCCCTAACTTCTCTCTCCCTTTTGTCCTCCAGACGGACGCTTCGGACACAGGCTTGGGAGCCGTGTTGAGCCAAAGCGTCGACGGTGTTGAACACCCCGTTATGTACCTGAGCCGGAAACTGTTGGACCGGGAGACCAGGTACGCGGCGGTGGAGAAGGAGGCTCTGGCGATCAAATGGGCGGTGACGCAGCTGCGGTACTACCTCTTGGGTCGCGTGTTCACTCTGGTGACGGATCATGCGCCTTTAAAGTGGATGGCCCTTCACAGGGAGTCGAATCCGCGGGTCACGAGGTGGTTTCTTGACCTGCAGCAGTACAAATATACGCTCGTTCATCGACAGGGGTCCCTTCATGCCAACGCCGATGCCCTCTCCCGGGCCCACGACCTCTCGGTGCAGGTCGCCCGACCCGACGGGTCTGGGCTGAGGGGGGAGTCTTGTCACACACGTGTGCATGGGAAGCAGCTGAAGGGCTTAGACAATACTGTTTATACATCTGCCCAGGGGGGGGCGGGGTACGCTGACGCTCTTTCTGAGTTCTCTGCAGGTCTTACCCGGGAAATCCCACCAGGAGCCGCCATTTCCAGGAAGGACACACCACCTCCGGTTCCGGCCCCAAGAATGAGGTCACTTCGGTTCCGCCCCAAGGGTGATGTCACTTCCAGTTCCGGCCCAGAGGACGACATCATTTCCGCCCTCTGAGCTATAAAGCTCACTGCCTTGCTTAGGCAGGCAGTTCTGTTTTGGACTCTGTTGTGTAAACTTGACTATGATGTCTCAAGTACGTTTGCAGCCAGGAAACCGAATTAAACGGGTGGCTGCCCCAAACCTTTTCACGCCTCAAGTCTCTACTTATTACAGAGGTCAGTACTGGCAGTCAATAACAACATTTTTATCATTAAAAACTGTCAGAACAGTTTAAGCAAAAGAAGATTAAGGGTGACATGACTGAAGTGTTTAAAATTATGAATTGAATTAGTACAGTGGATTGAGACTGTTATTTTAAAATGAGTTCATCAAGAACAAGAGGACACAGTGGAAAACTTATTAAGGGTAAATTTCGCACAAATATTAAGAAGTTTTTCTTTACACAGAGAACCATAGACACTTGGAATAAGCTTTCCAAACTAGACTTGATGTTGTTTAGAACACTTAAGTGAATAAGACTTGTGAGCTTTGTTAGGCTGAATGATGGCCTGTTCTTATCTGGATTGTTCTGATGATCTAAAAAGTGGAAACGGGCAACTGCTGCACAGAGCAACTCCCCAGCAGCTTTTGTCTAACTGAACAACATGAATCATTTGGGTGGGAGAACTGGAAGAGCTGATGATCCAAGATGAAGAAAGTTCAAGAAACATAAGATTATACAATTAATACATTCAGAAGCATGGTTACACTCAATGGAAAGCTTGGTGTGGTCTATTTCATTGTGTTTCTCAGTGACGCTCAGTGACAGATGCTGTCCAAAAAGCTTTCGTTTTCTACTTAAACATACAATGTTACAGACCTCCGTGACCCGTGTTAGGATATAGTGGGTTGGATGATGGATGGATTGATGTTACAGATATATCAACTTCAAGAGCTGTCATTTGTCTAAAAATGCAGCATGTACCATATAGTTTGGAGTAATAGTTTTTCTGGCCTTCACACAGAACTGAGATGTGCTATTTTGTTTTTAAGTTGTGGAAGACTATAACTGTTACTTATTGATTAAATTGCATTTGGCCCCTTTCGTCCATTATGAATTCAATGATTGTACAAGTATCAGAACTGCTGAACCTCATGTTTAAATTACTAACAAAATGCTATCTGCTATTAAGCAAAATGCTGTCTGCTATTAAGCATTTCCAACAGAACTCACCGAGGTAGTCATGTTCTATAATGATTTACTGTATATATTAATTATTACGTATAATACATTTTCTATAATTGGAAGCAGATCAGTTGACTTGATGGTGTAGAGCTTAAAACTGCTGCCTCATGGCTCCAAGAAACTGTATTTAAATCTGGAAATGTGATTGAGTGTACTGTGACATGGACTGGCATTCCATCGAGTGTTGGCTCCAGGCAATAGCTCATATTTAAATGGCAAGTTCTTTATTTTAGTAATTGTAGTAAAAACAATCGTATTTTATAGACCAATGTTCCTATTTTGATATTATATCCAGTGGAACACATCAAGGGCCTCATGTATAATGCCGTGCGTAGAATTCGCACTATAACATGACGTAAGCACAAAAATCGAAATGTGCTTATGCACAGAAAATTCCAGATGCAGGAATTTGTGCGTACTCCAACTTCCGCGTTCTTCCGCTCCATAAATCCCGATCAGCACATGCACGTGCCTTCTGTCCTGCCCCGTCTCCTCCCAGAATTACGTCTCTTTGAATATGCAAATCAATATAAATAGACCTTAAGCTCAGCGTTCTGTGAAAAGGCAATGGCAAAAGCAAGAGAGAAAATATAAGAGTTTCAGCGAATACCAAGTGGCGGCAAAGAAAAACTACATATCAAAGTTGCCGTGAAAAGGTGAGACGTAGCCCACCGTCAGAGTGTCATATGAAAGCTTATTAGGGTACAGTGAGAAAAAAAGGCACAGAGTAGGAAAAAAGCACGAAATGTTAACTTCAATCTCGAAATATCCACTTTAATCACGTAGTTTATTTTGTCATCAAAGTAGAACAAAAATTTCATCTTAAAATCATTTAATTTACTAGTTTCTCAAATTCCATCGTAACTAAAGCAACATGTTAAATGCTTTGTTTTGTATTTGATCTTCAATGTGCTGTATGGGTGTGAATCACTAAGTGCTTCCGTTCTTTCTCTTTCTCCAACAGGACACAGAATCCATTACATTCGTGATACTACAGCTCTCTAAATAATTAAAATACTGAGATGTATACGTGATATCATTTTCATGATGATTGGAATGAAAGCATGTTATTAAGAACACGATGGCGCAGTGATTGTTCATGTCTCATACATGATGCTGCTGCGCCATGCGCGACCTTCGATGAAATAATTTATTGTAGCAGTACTGTCTCTTTCAAACATACTAACCTTCATTTCTTGTCCTTACTTTTCTTTTCCCAAATACCCAATCGCCACACAATCAGCTCTGTAATAGATGTGAAGTCATCTGTAAGCTTACAACGACGATTCTTCAAAACTTTTAAAGAACATTGAAACATCTTCATAGTATGTGTTTAATTATTCTATCCATCTATCCTTCCAGTGTCGCACCAGTCTCAGCAAATATACAGCGCAAGGCAGGAACAATACGTGAACATGCAAGTGCTGCGGCACTGTGTCCTCACATGTTTAATTATTAACAATATAGATTATTTAAATGAAGTTAAAATTTTATCTGTATAATATAATCAACATATTTTGCTGGATTTCGTCTTACAAATGATAACGTCATCATATGTAAATATGCGCTTTATAAAGTGGCGCAGGTTGTGTAATATCATAACTTTAGTGCAAGAGTACAGTGGGTTAATTGTACTTATAAGTACAAACAGTTCTACAAGGAGCAATTGATTGAGTGTGTTTATAGTTCTTGGGATGAAACTGTTTCTGAACCGCGAGGTCCGTACAGGAAAGGCTTTAAAACGTTTTGCAGTGGCTGAGACAGCGTGTCCTTAAAGCTGTATACCGATAATTCTCTTTCCGATCAGCTGCTGCTGTGATTCACACTCAGATACAGTGATATAAATACTCCGAGTGGTGCAGTGAGAGAAATATGGAAAAAGATGATCCGCTGTGGCAACTCCTAACGGGAGGAGCTGAAAGAAGAAGAAGAAGAAGAAGAAGAAGAAGAAGAAGAAGTGAGAGTAACAACGCTAAAGCAGTTATGGTATTTGGAATATTATGGCTATTCCCTTGACCATTATATTGTTACAAGTTAATTACAATCAGATGCATTACACTAATAAACAATATGTGATTAGTTTCAGTGTATTTATAAATCAGGAAAATAAAGAGTAACCACACAGGAACAGTAGCACTGCTTTGACGCTGGGTGCCACCAGTCTGCAAAACCGAGCGGAGAACTTGCGACAAGGTATGAGGTGCCGTGGAAAAGTGCGTGGCTTTACGCCAAGTGTAGGTTTTATACATCGTGATTTGAACGTGGAAAAGTTCTTACGCAACATTTTTGTGCATATGCACCGTTCATACATGAGGCCCCAGAGCTGCATTCTGTCAGATGCAATAAGAAATTTAGAATGTTAATTAAAGCAAAACTGTAGTATGAAAATGATATGGGTTAATATGAACAAATATAATAAACAAGGGCAAAATTGACAAAATCAGCTGAAAATACCAAACAACAAAATCACAAGGAACGCTGTAGCTGATGTAATGCCACAACACTAAAGCACACTTAAGGTTGTATTCTTTATTTATTCCCATGCCTTCTTTACTTATCTGAGAAATTTTCAAAAGACATAAACATGAGAAGTATTTTTTTAATTTATTTTTTGCAGTTACTAGATGTGCCACTGAATCTTTTTAGTAATAATAGTGACAAAGAAACTTAAGGAAAAGGCAATAGTTAGTGCTATTCTGCCCTGACAGATGAACAGGAGGCCCGGGGTTAAGAGTAAGTGTAATCTTCAAGCAGGCAGAGGGTTAAAACCAGGACAGCAAAAATCAAAGTAAATGAACAAAAATGATAAAAAAAAACAAAGTTAAAAAATTCAAAGTTAAGAGATTAGAGTCTAAAAATGAAATAACAGAAAAAAAATCACATCTTCACTTGCCCACTTCCATCAGAGTTGGTGGGTTTTCTTTTAAATTAGTTGAGACTGCCAAAGAAATTAACCTCCTCTTTTTCTCCCTTTTTGTTCTATGAGATGAGTATTTAACTTTAATGCAAGGATAATTACCTCATCTATAGTAGCAGCTATTTCATGGATAACTATTTCACCCTTCAGTTACCAGCTAGGTCATTTCTAAATGCCAAGATCAGTGCTGGCGTGCTCTTTCCAGCTGGAGTCACCTAAGCTGACTGGTGCTGAGAAATTCTTAGTGGTTATTGCCTACATTCTGACTGGTCAAAGACTGCTTAACGTTCTTTCATAAAATCATCTAAATTATTAAAACAGGAAGGATATGTGTCATAAAAATGCTCATTCCAAATATATATCAATCAAAAGTGAAAAAAATAGACATGTTTTTTTTTCTTTTTAGAAAAAATATGTGGTAAGCTGTTGGTTAAAAACAAGCCTATATTGATTATAAAATACTGTACACCTAGTAGGACTCCGTCAAAATGCTCAGGTTGTGGGATCTGACATTCATGAAAATCAAAACTGAAGTGGCATCGCAGACAGATTTGTTGTTATAGGCCAGTAAGGTTTCAAATTGTTGTTATAGACCATTAACTTGAAAAGCTAACTGCTGCACAGTGGCTACCAGTGCTTCCATTTTATGTTGGAGGGTATTTTGCTACGTTTGCAGCTACTTTATCTCACAAAAAAAGTTTTTTCAGGATCCTTAGTATTTTTTTCTCCCCAGATGGGAAAATCAGGCATTGTCCTAAGAATTTTCAAAAATGTAGGCAGAGGGTCAAAACTAAGAGAACAACAATCAAAGTTAATAAGCCTAAATAAGTTCCAAAAGTCGTATTGAAAAAATCAAAGGTACCAGTTCAGAAATTACAATTAAAAAAAAAAAAGTAAAAAATGCAGGATTATCAGATTATTTAAAAAAATCCAAAACTTGGAGGCAGACAGTAGTGTGTTGCTTTTATAGGCAGAAGGTGCTGATGCACAGCTTGGGACCCTGGGATTACATCCCGTGACCACGCCATGGCACGGCAAAACAGTCTGGCAGTGCCCAAATTAAAAAAAAATTTAAAAAATGAAGGTAGAACTTGATGCATTCAAAATGTGATGATTCAATAAAAGAAATATGTTTTCAGTAAGTGCAAAATTTAAACAGGCATAACTCTAAATGACCCTGGCACTAACTTGGAAAAAAACCTTAACAGAATGCTGCATTATAGAGACTGCCAGGGCTTGCTTTACTTACTCATTTATTAAGTGGTTAGTGTGAGTGTCTGCCTCCACAACTAGCACCTAGTGTTCTCAAAAAAACACCATGATGTTGGAAAAACAATATTCAAAAGAAGGTGCATTAAGTGAAGTGAAGCATTAAAATAAATGCTAAATAAATCAAAGAAAAGAAATTATAATGGGAAAAATGTTGCTAAGATTTTGGCACACTATATTACAGAGAAAATGACCACGGACCCATGAGACCATGCCTTCTGCATTACATTGCAGTACCACGACCATCCTGGATCTCAGGAAACAATGAGTGATCACCAACCAAACAAAATTAATACAATAAAAAATTCCTAAAAGACAAACAGTACAATGAGTTCAAGAGGATGTTAAACACAACACTTGAAACACCTCCTCTGCATACCCTGGGACCTTTTCATTTGAACTCTCATTCATATTTTAACTCTGGAAATATGTGTTGTTGGGGCATCTCTGTGTTTATGCTGCAAATTCTTAAGTTGCGTTTATTCTGTTTAAATGTCGTACGTATTTAATATTGAAAAACATTATCAAAACTTTTAGGACTGATTTCAAACATTTACATATACTGAACCCCTAAACAGAAACAAATAAAAATACTAATCATAACAAGATGTAGTACGCTCTAGGAAATATTATCTCTTTGAGGGATGAATATTCTTTCCAAAATACATAATTTCTGAAAAGCAGTGGTTTCACAAAGAAATCAATATAAAATACAGTGGAACCCCGGGTTACCTGAAGTAATTTCCCCCATAGGATTGTGTGTAAATACAATTAATCCGTTCCTGACCGTACGAACTGTATGTATATGAACTGTAATATACTACTCAAAAGAATTAAAGGAACACTTTTTAATCAGAGTATAGCATAAAGTCAATGAAACTTATGGGATATTAATCTGGTCAGTTAAGTAGCAGAGGGGGTTGTTAATCAGTTTCAGCTTCTGTGGTGTTAATGAAATTAACAACAGATGCACTAGAGGGGGCAACAATGAGATGACCCCCAAAACAGGAATGGTTTAACAGGTGGAGGCCACTGACATTTTTCCCTCCTCATCTTTTCTGACTGTTTCTTCACTAGTTTTGCATTTGGCTACAGTCAGTGTCATTACTGGTAGCATGAGGCGATACCTGGACCCTACAGAGGTTGCACAGGTAGTCCAACTTCTCCAGGATGGCACATCAATACGTGTCATTGCCAGAAGGTTTTCTGTGTCTCCCTGCACAGTCTCAAGGGCATGGAGGAGATTCTAGGAGACAAGCAGTTACTCTAGGAGAGCTGGAGAGGGCCATAGAAGGTCCATAACCCATCAGCAGGACCAGTATCTGCTCCTTTGGGCAAGTAGGAACAGGATGAGCACTGCCAGAGCCGTACAAAATGACCTCCAGCAGGCCACTGGTGTGAATGTCTCTGACCAAACAATCAGAAACAGACTTTATGAGGGTTGCCTGAGGGCCCAAATGTCTACTGCGCCCTGTGCTCACTGCACAGCACCGGAAAGCCCAATTGGCATTTGCCATAGAATACCAGAATTGGCAGGTCCACCACTGGCGTCCTGTGCTTTTCACAGATGAGAGCAGGTTCACCCTGAGTATATGTGAAAGACGGAAAGGGTCAGGAGAAGCCGTGGAGAATATTATGCTGCCTGTAACATCGTTTAGCATGACTGGTTTGGTGGTGGGTCAGTGATGATCTTGGAGGCATATCCATGGAGCGACTCACAGACCTCTACAGGCTAGACAATGACATCTTGACTGCCATTAGGTATCAGGATGAAATCCTTGGACCCATTGTCAGACCCTACGCTGGTGCAGTAGGTCCTGGTTTCCTCCTAATGCACGACAATGCCTGGCCTCATGTGGCAAGAGTATGCAGGCAGTACCTGGAGGATGAAGGAATTGAAACAGTTGAATGGCCTTCACGATCCCCTGACTTAAACCCAATAGAACATCTGTGGGACATGTTTCAGTCCATTTGGCGCCGCCAGGTTGCTCCTCAGACTGTACAACAGCTCAGGGATGTCCACATACAGATCTGGGAGGAAATGCCACAAGACACCATCCGTCGTCTCATTAGGAGCATGCCCCGACGTTGTCAAGCATGCATACACGCTCGTGGGGGCCACACAAGATACTGAAAAGCATTTTGAGTAGCAGAAATTAAGTTTTTGAAAAATGGACTAGCCTGCCACATCTTCATTTCACTCTGATTTTAGGGTGTCTACACAATTGAGCCCTCTGTAGGCAGAAAACATTTATTTCCATTAAAAGACTTGGCATCCTTTTGTTTCTAAGACATTGCCCTGTCGTTATTTGTATAGATATCCAACTTCATATTGAGATCTGATGTATCTAATGTGTTTCTTTAAAGTGTTCCTTTAATTTTTGTGAGCAGTGTATATTTTCTTTAAAGAATTTTAAGCACAAAAATAGTTAATTATACCATAGAATGCACAGTGTAATATTAAACTAAATGTAAAAACATTGAATAACACTGGGACAAACGCCCAGGCTCCCTGCTCAGCTGCTCACTCAGCAGCTCGCTCGCTCTTAGCTGCACTCTCTCTCTCTCTCTCTCTCCTGCACCGGCTTTCTCCTCCTGCTTCCTGCCTTCTCCTGCAACCTCCTGTTCTTTCCTGTTCTCTTCTTTTTCCCTTTAGCCGACTCGCACTTCTATTTATGAAGAGGCGTGGTAGTCGTGGCAATCAGCAGTTCCTGGGAACAATTACAGATACGGACTGCTTCTCGCCTGTGCACTTAGGTGAAAAATGCCCACATCATGAACTCCTCAGGAACCGTTTTGGCCACACACCACGACGCCCCCTCGCTAAGCCGCAAGTGCAGTGATTATTTATTAAAACTTGTCTTTTTGACGGGAGCTGTGGACACGCTATACCACAGGAGGAAGCTGGGTTGAGAGGAGGTAACAGTTTTGAGGGAGAGTCCCTCTGCGTGATGCACCGAGAACAATGTACAGTACAGGGAGAGACTGAATACATGCGGAAATCATCATGCATACGAACCGGAAGGGAAACTGGCTTGTTCGTGACCCGAGTGTGTGGTTGTGAACAGATGCAAAAGTTTGCCAAACTTTTTGGTCATAACATGATTTGAACGCGTTCTGAGATGTTCGTGAACCAAGGTTCCACTGTATCTGTTGCTGCATGCTGCGGCTGCCACTTTGCCAAAAATGAGCGGCAGGCTTGCTGCCAGGCTGTCTTCGCGTCATGGTCGCAGTGCATTGCAATCTGGTTTCTTCCTCTTATTGTTAAGTGGCAGTCCTCCTGGCGAACATTGCTGTAGGCGTATTAGCTACATGAACCTGATCAGCACCATGATTAGCTGGGGACCAGTCAGCTGAAGCTGGAACCTCACATTCATTTTCGATCACTTGTATCAGAATCGGAGTCCGGCAAGTCATAGTCCCAGTTCAGAGATAATAGGCAAAATGTCGTCCATGGGGTATTTTGATTTACGTATTTGCTTTGATCTCTTGCCATTATGTCAGTGCCACTTTTGCCTTTGTCTGTGACTTACTACTTGGAAATGTCGGTCAAACCAATAAAGCTAACTATCCTTCTAGCAATGAAAGTCCAACGAAAACATAACGGTTGGTTTTGTCGCAGTTTACAGTTGATTACCATTGTCAACTCCTCCTTTTGACAAAAGTCAACATCAGCCCTGAAAGAGTTATACTGTAAACAGACCCAGAAATGTCTAAGATAAAGGTCTTATGTAATTCTAGAAAACCTGATGTCTGGACATGCATGTAATTAGAAAGAATATTGTCTGGATAAGCACACAGAGCATAGCAAGAGCCAAACATAAGACATACTATTGTTAGTGTAAGTAAACCAATAAAACATTACTGTTAAATTTTCTTAAAAAAGTTCATTCCTTCATAGATTTTGATAATTGAAAAAAGTCAGGAACTGGACAAAACCTTAAACAGAACATTTTTGATCCTGGTTATTGTCAGGCACAGTTATGTGGCCTCTGCTTCAAAGTTTCTGTGTTAGTGGTGGCAGCAAACATTCAAGAAAAGTCAGTAGCATTAGGTTGAAGAGACATTTTGTATTACTTGAAAACTCCCATATATATATGTATACTGTATATATATATATATATATATATATGTATATATATATATATATATATATACTAGGGAGTTCTCTTTGCTCGCCAGCCACTTCACGTCTGTGCTGCTCACATTGTGAAGAGGGTGGCTGAACGCACCCCAAGCAGATGCAGTCACTCCTCCAAAACCCCGTCTTAAACAGTGATACAATGGGAAACAAATACAGTTTTTTTTTTACCTCCTCTTTACTCGATCATCTGCATCTTGCACGGCGCTTCAAACATTTAAAAACCTGCACAGCAGCTGTTCTCCTATTTGTCTTTTATTTCCAGTCCCGAGTGTTGTTAAATTTCTTGGCACAAATTCTCTTCTCGCGGGACGTGAGTGTGACGATGCTGGTCCCCTCCAGACTCCCTGTTCCCACATGGGAGTCTGTTAAACCAACACCGTTGATAGTTATGACTGAGATGAGCTGACAAATGAGGACAAATCTCATTGAAGGCAGGGGATGGTGGAAAGTGCTCGAGTGCTTTTATTAAAAACAGTTAAAAGTAAAACCAAAAGTGTCCACGGTGCAGTGTTCTCAACAAAAAAACAGTACACAAATAAATCTGTAAAACCAGTGAAAAGTAGGGGTAAAATCGATAATAAATAAATCCGCTAAAATAAATATTAAAAATGCAGTCTAGCTCTTCATACAATCTCAGCCCACCTCCTTCTGTCTCTCCAGCTCACCCATCCCTTGAGGAGCTGGCAGAGACTCAGCAGCCACGAACTGCTTTCAGCCGACCCCCGTCTTGACTGCCTTCACATTGCGCAGTCAGATTGTCCGAGGTTGGCTCACTTCCTGTCTTCCTTCGCACTCACTCGGTCGCCTCTCAGATCCATTGGGAGGTCTTCAGTCCTGCTCACCCCACTCTACTCAATTATTCAGTGGGGTGAACCAGCCCATAGAGCACCATAGCCGGCGCTCCCTCATGGAGCCCTAGCTTGTGTTGCCTTCTCCATCCAGATGTCTGGATCGTCTGTCCTTCACTGTCTTTCACGTTTTTTAACCTCCGTCTTCTCTCCCATTCTATCATGTCTCTTTTTCCCTCCTCTCACCTTGTGCCGGTCTGTACACATATGTCTCCATGGGCACAGAGCCTTAATCACATGGAAGCCGATGAAGTATTGAGAACGATCGCACCTGCACGATCCCAATTACCTCATCAACTCCCCGCAGTCATGCAATCGCACTCATGGAGATGGACATAGTTAACTGGATCTAAAAAACTGGCCATATTTTTTTGGAAGCCACAGACCTGCTATACCACAGTGAGTTATTGATATTTTTTAGTTTTTAATTTAAAAACGGAATAAGAATCTGAAGATCTAAGAACATCACATTAAAGTTTGATAAATTCCGAAAAGAATGATACCAAACATACTGTATATATATAGGTTTTAAAATAAGCCCGATTTAAAGTGTAACAAAAAACGTGACATAAAAAACATCACCGTTGTACTTTTAGGCTTAGGATTTTATATATATATATAAAATATCAACATCAAATTTCTCATGAAATTGAACAAAACGGCCACAGAAACTTATTAAGTGATAAAAACAGTGTACGGTGATAACAGTTTGTCTCACACACAAGTTTTGGGTGGCACAAACATTTCAAGGAAGGACAAGAAAATGTGGAAGATGCTCAACCCCCAGGTCGTCCATGCTCGTCTCGGATGGATGAAAACATCAAAACAGTGAATCAGATTGTTCAAAATGATTGTACTGCTTTTTCCGCAAAGCAGTTTTTGACTGACAAAACCATTCCTGTCCTCGATCATCCTATTCGCCTGATTTATCTCCCTGTGATTTTTATTTGTTCCTGAAAATCAAAAGTGATCTGAGGGAACACATTTTTCTTCAATGGATGAAGTGAAGACAGAAACAGCAAGCCTGTTGAAGAGCCTCAAGCAAGAAGACTTCCAGAACTTTCAATCAATGGAGGATACGTGTGGAGCGGTGTAGAGATCGGGAGGGGGAGTATATAGAAGGTGACAATGTTTAGAATGCTGAAATTCATCAATAAATAATTTTTTACCAATCTGGTTATTTTTTTGTCTCACCTTGTGTGTGTATATGTACAGGTAGTCCCCAGGTTATGGACATCCGACCTATGACATACGAACGGGGCCGCAGCTGCGACGCATGCGCCTCAGTAACTGCCACTCCGTCATCTTCGGTCTGGGGATGCTGCCACCGGTGGCTGGACGGAGGTTGGAGGGGGCGATTTCGCTGCTTGCTCAGTGTAGTGTCCCTCGAGCGGATCCCGGCGTCAAGCAGTTTCACTGCCTGCCCACCACACACGGCTGCCCCATTCTTTCTTGGTGAGCGGCTTGTAATGCTGCAAGCGGTGACCCGATTGTGGCTGAACAGAGGCCATTGAGGGTGAACGGGGTGGCGGTGGGTTGCATTGTAGTGTGCATCAGATGGCTGCCTATTGAATGGGGGCAATTCACTACCCGCCTTTGGCCGCACCATGTTCGTTCTCTGTGGGCTAACGCTGCAGGCAGCATACTGTAGTGGAGGTGACTCTGGTGAGCTGGTGGGCTGGTGATGAACTGCCCGTCGATGCCCCCATTCATTCTCAATAGCAAGCCTGCTTGTACTGTTACGTACATAGCAGGAAGTTGTCTCTTGTCAGTACATCAGACGTGTTGACGACGGGTGCCTTCCTGCTGTGATTGCATGTACAGTACTGTGCAGAAGAGCTCATCTTAACCTTTTGTCTTCACCCTTCAACAATGTCTCTGAAACAAAAATCTGATGCAAGTGCTGGTAATAGAGTAAAGAAGAGAAAAACCATCACCATTGAAAATAAAGTAGAAATAATAAAAAGGTCAGAGAGAGGTGAAACTCCATCATTCATTGGCAGAGCACTTGGTTACAGTCAGTCAACAATAGCATTTGTTAAATTTATGTACCTGTTCCAACTTACATACAAATTCAACTTAAGTACAAACCTACAGTCCCTATCTCGTACGTAACCCGGGGACTGCCTGTATATTAGACGTCTTAAACTGTCCAATATTTCAAATGTGACTAATTTCACATTTACTGTAAGTACTTATTGTATGTGGACATAGCACTGTTCATCATGTTGCACTCAGGTCTTTACTAGCTGTACATCCATGTATGACATGTAATGACCAATGATATCAGTTCAGTTATGACTGGACACATACAGGCTGTCACACACACCTTAATGCTTTGTCTTGGTATTACAAGGTACCACCAAGATAATTTGATTTAGTCTTGTATGCGACCTATACAAAATGGGTTCAAGTAAAAATACAGTCCCTTGGTCAAAGAATGAACAGCACAGCATCTACATTAAAAAAACATTATTAAATAATTTTTTTGTAAATTAGGGTGTAGATCAATTGTCAGTAGCAGCATCAGTAATATTCAGTGCCTTTACATGCATATACAAAACCAGAATACGGTGAGTAACCTGGTTCAGTCAGAAAGTTGGTGTCTTAAAAAATTCTGTTTACATGTGGAAGTATTCATCTGAAGGTCTCCTTTGGCAAAATGCTCTGATGTCATTAAATTACGCACAAAAACGTTAAACATCATTGTCGTCCACCGTGAATCCACAAATAAGCATAATGCCTGTGACAATTTTCTTGTGTTTTACAAATATGATTTGTCCATCATGTGCTATGAAGTAAATAGCATCCATCGGTTTTTTACATCTTCAACCTGAGCAACTGTTGATTCATGTATGAACGCTGGCCACAGTGTCACCCGATCACCCTCTTTCAACATATGCATAGTAAACAGTTGGATTAAAACTAAACTGATACTTTATTTATAGGTTTCTGTTACCAGATTGCATGCAGGACACTCTTTTCTGCTTGGCTGTGTAATTGAGCCATGGAAAGGCCCGGCATGCAGGTACGTATGCATTCTGCATTACACCCAGTGTGCTGGGATAATAGTAACACAGGTATTTTAATTTAAGTAATACAAGTACTGTACTGTGTTAGGTTCTGCATTACTTTAACAAGTAATCAGACTATACAATGCAAGTTTTTTTTTTAAAGCATCACCCCAAACACTGCTTCTGAGATTGTGCTGCTGAATTTATTGCTGTACATTCAGCCTATCCGCAAAAATCTAATGATTTCTGAAATATTCAGAGAGAATAATGCGATCACCCAGGCATTTGCCTCAGCAAATTTATATTTGTGGATGGTCCCACCATCTTCTGCTGAAAGCATGTGCAAAGCTATCACATGCACTGGCTAACAGAGTGCAATAGACATGCAGAGAGTACAAAATACTTAACTGTAACCTGGTTAAGGGTTCACATGACCAAATAACCGGGTTACTCACTGAGAAAACTGCACATGTTAACCTGGTATACCGAGTTAAATAACCCAATTTCTTCAACTGGAATAAGGATTTACATGGCATTTTATAAACCAGGTTTCTGAGAATATCTAGGTTATTAAACATATTGAAATTCAAGCATTACTGATTGGTTTTGAATATGAGTGTGAGGTTAGTGGTTTACAGTGTATCCTTTGTCGTTGTCATTTCCATCTGATAATCATGAACATGGACTACATTACACAAATAAATTAGTCTGTATAATTTAAGTGGCTTTGTAAAATCTCACCTATCTGTGAACCTGTTGTGTAAGCAGAGTTATATACAGTAGATGAAAGACAGAGGTGTGCATTCTAATTCTAAAAGCTTTACTGCAGAGAATGGGAAAATATTAAAAAATGCTTCTTGTTTGGCTCTTCTGCCTTTCACTTTTATGCTCTTTGTATTCTTTGAATCTTGAATGAACCTCTGTGCTCTGAATACAATATAAAAAATAAAATACAACGGAAAAGAATAAGTCCAGAAACAACTGTGCTGTCCTTTTTTTACTATATATGTAAATCCCATAGATTTAACAGGTCATCCTAAAATACTTGAAAATGCAAATCCCCCAATAAATTCTTGAGATTATTAAACCAGGAGGCAGCACGTTCTCTGCTTGAAAGTGTCTACTGCCAAATAGATGAGTATCTGTATAT
Source organism: Polypterus senegalus (assembly GCF_016835505.1). Taxonomy (NCBI): domain Eukaryota; kingdom Metazoa; phylum Chordata; class Cladistia; order Polypteriformes; family Polypteridae; genus Polypterus; species Polypterus senegalus. Next base: position 64,942,638 of record NC_053154.1, on the reverse strand, counting down.
CAGTATGTTGTGGCGGGACGCCTGTAAAGTCCGGGAGAGGGATTATACCTTCCCTGGGCCATGAGAGGGCAGCCACCCATCTCTGCATGAGGCCATGGGAACTGAGCATGGAAGCTCAACTGCACAGGGGCACGTGGCCACCACCAGGGGGCACCCGGAGGATTGAGGAGCCCTGGATGTCAGCACTTCCACCACACCAGGAAGTGCTGCAGGAAGATCGTCAGAGGGCACCTGGAGCACATCTGGGTGGATATAAAAGAGGCCGCCATCCTCCAGTCATGAGCCAGAGTCGGGAGGAGGAAGACAAAGCTTGGGAGGAAAGGTGTCAGAAATACGGAGACGGATGGAAAGAAGGGAGTGAGTGTGAGCTGAGTACAGCATTGTGTCAGGTGTTAAAAGACTTTCTGTAAATAATCGTGTGTGTTTTAGGACATTTGGAGTCTGTCTGTCTGTGCCCGGGGGCTGTCTTTCCACAATGTCTACATTGCTTACTAATTTTTGTGTTAATCTGTCTAACCACTTAGCATTCCTAACTCAACCTGGACCAATACTTCAATACCATGCAATGCGTATTGACCTTAATCGGACTTCTAATTATTATAGATGAGTTGGCATCTCAAATTCAGTTTGCTCTTATAAAGAAGTCTTCCAGAACTAATCTAGCTAGGATATACTGTCACAAATGCAGCATAGTACACATAAAACATTAAATTCTATGCAACAAAAATACTATGGAACTCTGTGTGGCCTATAAAGGATTGATATTGGGTTTTAACAGGTACAGTAATTCATAATAGACACACACTACCTCAAAAAAGATAAAAGAAGATTGGGAGACTGTTTGGATTATGTGTAACTCAATAATATAAAGGAGAGATATTTAATCAATTTGTTTAGTTAAATATATCTTTCTATTATAATAAAAAAATTCTGGGGCGAGACAAGACTTTTTAGCCTGGGATGAGACGTGACTTTTTCAGAGAGATAATTTCAAGTCCCGCGAGACGAGACTTTGTGCCAAGAGATTTAGCCATACCCAGGGCTGGAAATAAAAGGCAAAGAGTAGATGACAAAGTAGAATGTCGTAAAGAATTCAAAAACGTTGGTGTGATACACATGCAGAGCAGATTAGAGATAATGAAAGTAGTAAAATTCGAAAGTCTCAAAAAAATGGTAGTAAAGATTGCATTAGCACAAACAAATGGAAATTATTACTCTAAAGTAATGGAACAGCAAAAAGAGATTGAATATATTTTTCGGATTGAAACTTTCAGACTTGTAGATTGTCTAATTCGTGTTGCCATCAGGGAAAAGTAGTGTTTCTTCCCAATGAAGAGACGTATCCATGAGAATTAAAATATTTTTTTGTTTGGTGAAAGTGAAATCCATATACGCGAACGGCAGAGACACAAAGTGGCTGGTGCATAGCACAGGCCCAGATTGAAGCCCACCAGTTTTTACAAAAGGAACAGACACAAATAACCTTTCATTATATGATTGTTATTTTTTTCTTCCTGATTCACTGATCTGATATTCATTTATTTTATTATTTTTTAACTGATATGATTGCATATATTTGTTAATAGTTATTTTAAAATTGTTATTGTTTTGTATCTTGAATTTTGTTATCATGACATATTTATTCACCAGTTTGGTTAGAAATAAACTCTTTACATCATAAAGTAAGGAGTAATGAAAATAAATTAAACTGGACTGAATTATTAGTGAATTGGCTTCCTGTATCCCCAGGTAGGTAATTCTCCAGTCTTCAGACAAAACTACCAGCACACCACAAATTGGTAATGATTATGCAAGGGCCTACATGAAACATTGTGGTAATGGTTAGTACCTCTAAGCTGGTGTCAGTTGGTGGTTTGAAAGCTGGATAGCATATCTAACAGGAAAGATCCTTAAATTAAATTGTGGTATTAAAGTAAAATGCAAAAGAAGAAAAAATGTATGTTTACAGCAAGTGCCCAGCCTAAGGAAACAGGCAACTGTTACTCCACTGGCCAAAACTTCACCCCCCAAAGCATTAAGTGACTTTAGACCAGTGCCATTAACTTCTCATATCATGAAATCCTTTGAGAAGTTAATTAAGAGACAACTACTTAACAAAACTGAGCTCTCCTGGACCCTCACCAATTTGCATGCAGAGCAAAGAGGGTTGTTTAAGATGCCACAGTAACAATTTTGAATTTATTGTATGATCACTTGGAAGGATCAAAAAACCATGCAAGATTACTTATTTATAGACTTTTTGTCACCTTATAACATGATCCAGTTCCATGTTTTAGTTCAGAAACTGATTGATAAATTCTGTTTGGACCCAGACTTGGTGGGGTGGATTCTGGACTTTTTAACAAGCAGAACACAAAGAGTGAGTGTTAATAGCTGTTTCTCTGATGGCCTAAGCACATCTCTGGGTACACTGCAAGGGTGCTGCCTATCTATTCTTTTGTTTATCCTATATACAAATGACTGAAGGAGTTTACACAAGGATAGACACATCCAGAAATCTGCAGATGACTCTGTTATTATGAATCTTTTACAAAGTAAGGAAGACAGCCATGGACCTACTGTCAATAAATTTGTGCAATGTTGTGATTACTCTAATTTACGACAATATTTCCAAGACTAAAGATATAGATGTATATTTCAGGTGCTCTCCACCATCCAATGTCTCATCCAGTGGAGATGGTTGAACAATACAAATATTTGGGAATAATCATTGATAATAAACTAAAGTTTGATCTGTGCACAGCACTAATCTGTATTAAAGGGCAGTCACAACTTTTCTTTCTTAGGAAACTCAACTGTTTTAAAGTGGACAAAACCATAATGAGCCCATTGTTACGTTTGTTTTTACCTGTTGGTTTGGTAACATCAGAAGACCTTCCCTTTCACTCTTGGAGATACCCATCTGTCACAAATTACTCCTGACACTCTTCTCCACGCATTCCACGCTGCCTGCACTCTCTTTTTCACCTCTCTTCCGCAATTCCCATTACTCTGTACTTTTGATCCCAAGTATTTAAATTCATCCACCTTCGTCAGCTCTACTCCCTGCATCCTCACCTTCCACTGACCTCCCTCTCATTTACACACATGTATTTGGTCTTGTTCCTACTGACCTTCATTCCTCTCCACTCTAGAGCATATCTCCACCTCTCCAGGGTCTCCTCAACCTTCTCACTACTATCGCTACAGATCACAATGTCATCAGCAAACATCATAGTCCACGGGGACTCCTGTCTAATCTCGTCTGTCAGCCTGTCCATCACCATTCAAAATAAGAAGGGGCTCAGAGCTGATCCCTGATGTAATCCCACCTCCACGTTGAATGCATCCGTCACTTCTACCACAGACATCACCACTGTCACACTTTCCTCGTACATATCCTGTACAACTCTTATGTACTTCTCTGCCACTCCCGACTTCCTCATACAATACAATACCGAGACACCCTGTCATATGCTTTCTCCAGGTCCACAAAGACGCAATGCAACTCCTTCTGGCCTTCTCTAAACTTCTCCACCCTCAGAGCAAACATTGCATCTATGGTGCTCTTTCTTGGCATTAAACCATACTGCTGCTCACTAATCATCACCTCACTTCTTAACCTAGCTTCCACTACTCTTTCCCATAACTTCATGCTGTGGCTCATCAATTTTATTCCCCTGTAGTTAATGCAGTCCTGCGCATCCCCCTTATTCTTAAATATTGGCACCAGTACACTTCTTCTCCACTCCTCAAGCATCCTCTCACTTTCCAACATTCCATTAAACAATCTGGTTAAAAACTCCACTGCCATCTCTCCTAAACACCTCCATGCTTCCATAGGTATGTCATCTGGACCAACAGCCTTTCCATTTTTCATCCTCTTCATAGCTGTCCTTACTTCCTCCTTGCTAATCCGTTGCACTTCCTGATTTACTATCTCCACATCATCCAGCCTCTTCTCTCTCTCATTCTCTTCATTCATCAGCCTATCAAAGTACTCTTTCCATCTGCTCAAAAAACTCTCCTTGCTTGTGAGTACGTTTCCATCTTTATCCTTTATCACCCTAACCTGCTGCACATCTTTCCCAGCTTGGTCCCTCTGTCTAGCTAATTGGTACAGGTTCTTTTCTCCCTCCTTAGTGATTATGATCTCCGATTTACAAAAAACAATTGTGCAAATTATACCAGAGGTTGTGGTTCTCTCTTCTTGATGCTGTATTTTTTTTTTCTGAACTTATTTACTATACTAGTTAGTAGTCTTATTTAAAATTAAAATTAATCTGGCTTCTGGCTTGTCACTGATAGTAGACACTAGAAATTGAATAAATGGATTTTAAATGGCGCTGACATGTTTTGATTGCACTTCAAATGAGCCGCGATCTTGAATGGAGTTGCAAAGAGGAGCCGAAGACTCATGTCTGCAACACCTGAAACAATAAGAGACACTGAGAAAATTAAAGCAGAACTGCACCTATAATCACCTACTTACTCTACAATTGTGAGCGCCAAAGCAGCTCAGTTACACTTTACCATAGGAGCTTTTTGTCTACAGATGGAGAGGGTGACGTGCCGGCACAAGAATAAAAGCAAGGCAAAAAGGTTTCAGAACTGGTCTACCATCTATTGCAAATAGCAGTATTCAATCACTGTCAAATAAGATGAATGAACTGTCTGTGCTTTTAGTGGCTCATGGAGCATACAAGTAAAGTGGCATTTTGTGCTTTATGGAGAGCTGGCTTAAACCTGATATACCTGACACTGTGGGCAAATTTCATTTTACCTGAGCAGACAGAGACCCAGTCCAGTGTGGAAAAAAGACAGGAGGGGAACTGGTCATCTATGTGAATGAGGAATGGTGTAAAACGGAGCACATTACAGTTAAAACTGCATTTTGTAATTCAAACATTGAAACTCTGGTTGTCACAATTTGTCCACGATATTTGCCCAGGGAGATAAATGACATCATCCTTATTAATGGTTATACATATTTCACCTTCCACAAATGAGGACCTAGCAATGGAAATGATTCATTCTGTCACCAGCACTTTAATGATGACTCACTTCAACTCTGCAGTTATAATATGTGGTAACTTCAACCATGTGACCTTCGGAGGAAAAATGATACATTTCAATCAGTTTGTGACCTGTTCCCCTTGAAGAAATATCAAGCTGGACCTATTGTATTCAAATGTTAAAGATGCCTTTAAGTGTATTCTGCTGGCACCTTTAGGCAAATCTGACCACAACCTGATTCATCTTATTCCCAGCTTTGAGCCTGCTATTCGATGCAACCCGTTACCACCAGAATAGTGGAGTCTGAAGGCTGAAATGGCATGAATGACTGCTTTCAAATTACAGACTGTGAAATGGTGTGCGAGTCACACGGGGATGATATTGAGGGAAGTCTGTCACTGCATCACAGACTATATTAACTTCTGTGTTGATACAATTGTACTCACAAAGACAGTGTGTTGCTTTCCAAAAAACAAGCCCTGGATTAATACAGAGCTAAAAGTTCTCCTGTATGAGAAAAAGAAAGCATTCAGATTTTGATGCTCTGAAGAACATACAGCTGAGTGAAGAAAATGAAGCTTAGAATAAAACTAAAATAAAAAAACAAACTCACACAGAATAACAAGAAGGATGTCTGGAATGGACTGGGCATAATTACTGGACTAAAGCAATCTAGGGAACAGGTGCTAAAAGGGGATGTGGACAAAGCTAATGTCCTGAATCAATTTTTAATAAATATTATACCTTCTTCCAATGACCAGTCCCTCCACACCATCCCTACTACATCAACTCCTACCACGTCAACTGGAATGGCCAGTGACAAGTCACCTCTGACCATCAGTGAGGACTGTTCGAAACTGAAGACCAAGTAAGGAGACAACTGAGGAAGCTTCATACAGGAAAGGCTGTGGGACCAAATGGAGTTGGTCCTTGAGTTCTTAAGACCTGTGCTGACCAACTTTGTGGTGTCCTCTGTCATTTGTTCATTTTTTACCAAAGACCTCAGAAAGTGCTACTGCTGTGAAAAACATCCTGTATGGTTCCAGTTCCAAACAAGGCAGGTGCCTCTTCTATGGAAGGAAAAAAACTTGTGTTATAGCATATGGCATAAATAGCCATAAAAGTAGTTAAAAGCTTTTGACACATTAAATTAAGCATACATTAGAATGATAAGCAAATAAGATTGGTCAAGCAAATAGTTAATTTAAAAAATCAGTCATATTGCATTATTTTTTAAGCCTGAGGCAGAATTGCTAGTGTGGGAAAGGACAGGACAGGAATGACGCATAGAAACTGCATGTGCACTTGTGTGGACAAGATAGGAAGCAAAGAAAAAGGTGGCCTTGGTAGACATGTGAGAAAGCAGCTGGATTTGTGAATCAGCAAAAAGACAGCAAAAGGCTTTTGCTATAAACAAGGTCAAAATGATGCAATGCATGAAAAAAATTAGTACATTCAAGCACTAGCATAAATAAATATAGAAACATATATTGAAATGAGTGCAGAGATTAAGCCAAATAAAGCATGCCAAACAAATGATTAAATTAAGGCACATGCCATATTTCTTTTTAATTAAAGCTTAGCTTTGGGCATCAGAGAAACCAGCTTAAAAGTCAGAGAAAGAGGAAGTGATAAGAGGAAAGCCCATAAATGGAAGAAGATCGTCTATACTGGCCTTGGCCAGTGAAAGAAATAAGCAAAAACAGAAACTAGAGATGAACAATAGACAGTGAGGACAGGTGCAGAATAAGCTAATTGAACGAGGTCGAAGTGATAAGAAATTACTATATAAGTTTTGAGTTTTGAACTGTTCGGGGTTCAGCTCAATTTGGCCGTATTGGGTTGAGTCCGTGTTATTATTTGTATTGTTTTATTGCAATAAAGCTTTAAAACTCTGTTTGCCTATCCTGAGTCCTAATAGCCTTCATTTTCAAGTAAAAAGCCTCTTGGTGACAATTTTTCGCCATGACACTTCATTTAATGATTTCAGATTAGTGGCACTTACATCTTACATCAGGAAGACCTCTTTTTAGAGAATGGTCCAGGATTGTATGAGTCCTCTTGTGATCGACCACAAAGACTGGAGTGGCGGATACAATTATCTATCTGCTTTATAATGCTTATTCTCACCTGGCAGCACTGTGTGGATAGTGTTTTTTGATTTCTTCAGTGCATTCAGAACCATACAGCCATCACTTCTAAGGTGTAAACTCAGAGATGTGCAGGTGGATGGGCCTATGGTGTCCTGGATAATGGACTACCTGCCAGGCCTCAGATCTCAGTTTGTGAGACTCAACCACTAGGTTTCAGATACAGATATGAGCAACACTGGAGCACCACAAGGAACAGTCCTGTCTCCCCTCCTCTTTGCTCTGTACATCTCTGACTATAAACATATAGTAATACCAGGTCATGTCAGTTCCAGAAATTCTCAGATGATTCTGCACTTATCGGGTGTATTGATAAAGGGGATGTGACAGAACATAGGAGTCAGGTGGAAAAGTTTGTTTCTTGGTGCAAAGAGAATTGTCTGCACCTTAACTTCGACAAAACCAAGGAACTGGTTAATGACTTTCGCCACACCAAAGAGCCTCTTTGTCTGGTCATCATTCAAGGAATGGATGTAGAGGTGGCCCACTCCTACAAGTACTTGGGGGTCAACATTAATGACAGGATGGATTGGTCTTGGAACAGAAAGAAATATAAGAGCAGGCGTTTTTCTTAGGAGACGGTGTCTGTTTAATGTGTGAAGTTACATCCTTCACATTTTCTATAATGTGATTTATTATGCTGGGGTGTGTTGGGCTGGTAAAATCACTTCAAAAGAGGCAAAGTTAATCAATAAGCTAATTAAAAGGATGTGATAAGTGGTCCGTGGCGTTGTGCAAGTTTTAAATAAATATTCATGCCCAAGAGCATGGAGGCACAGGACAGGTGCAGGTTTGATCATGATGGCACCACTCCAGGATTAATTGTGGTGCCTTAGTCAGGTACCTAATTTATACCTCCGAGTGGGTGGAGGGTCACACCTGCATCCAATCAATGTAATATAAGAAGTCTGCACAGCAGAGAAGGTGACTGGAAAGAACAGAAAAGAGAAAACGAAAAGAGAGATGGAGGTTAAAGGATGAAGAGAATAGTAGGAGTGAGAAAGAGCCGGTGCAAGACAGGAAGGAAGCAGGTAGACAGGAATGTGAGCGCCTGGGGTTGGAGCATATGGCAGGCGCTCAAGAAGGGGCAGAGGGTTTCTCCTGCTGAGCGGCCAGGGAGCAGGAGCAACCAATAATACTCCTGGATAACTCGCCCACAAGGCCAAAATCGGAAAGAGTTGGGCTTGGAGGAGGCCCATGAAACGTCAATGGATTGGCAGTGTGGGCATGACCAGGAATAGGGGTTGTCTGTGCCTGCTGGAGGACATCTCCTTATGCTGCGAGATCTAAAGAGGGCAAGCTAGGGAGACATCAGATTTTAGAGGGATGCACCAGGGCTTGTGAGTTGTAAAGGACTGCTTCCTGCTGGATTTTAACCTCATTTTAATGGAATGTTTAATCGATTTTTACCTTCCTGCGTTTCACTGATTTTATGAATTATTTATTTGCATATTTAAAAGATGAAACGCAGCACTATTCACACTTTTGTTTGTTTGGATGTTAAATAAACTGATGATCTGCAGCTAGTATGGTACTATCTCTAGTACACTGCAACTGACCCAGAGAGTCCAAATCTAAGGTTTGTTTTTGTATTTTTGCACCCTAGCAAAGTTTAAAATGTATTCACTTTTTACTGTGACACTATTTTGTCTTTTCTCTCAGGTGCCACAATTTTGTGGATCTGGTTGCCCTGATGTGACTTCCGGTTTTTAATGGCGTGTTCTTAAGGTTGTCAAACTGACCTTGTTGTGTTGGCTTGAGTAGACAACTTCTTTATGCCTTTTGTGCTCTTCAGATCTTCACTGTGTAACAGAGCAGTTTGTGAGAATAAAGATTTGATTTTATTAAGATCCTATGTTTGCACATAGGGGTTGACAATTAATCCACAGTGGGTATTTTGGGAAGTGTTTTTGAGACTTGCGTGTTTTGGGACACCTAATTCATTACACTGTCTCCATATTGTTGTTGGCAACAATTCATCATTTCCAGACATGGTATCCCTGTTTGAGATGGTGACACAAGAACAAACACATCCACATAGTAGACTGAAGATAGATAGATAGATAGATAGATAGATAGATAGATAGATAGATAGATAGATAGATAGATAGATAGATAGATACTTAATTAATCCCAAGGGGAAATTCACTAAAATTCTATCACTTTCCTTCTAGCATTAGACATTAGATAAAAGGGTTTTCCAGGGAAGACTTATTGTTAGGAGCTTTTCCACTTCAAATTTACTTTTTGGATCTCATTTTTGATTTCTTCTGTTTCATTTTTTTTGTTTGTTTGTCTTCCTCATTTTAAGATTTAATGTCTGTCTGCATCCAGAGAGGTATTGTCTCTCTCCTTAACATTCCATTTTATGATTATATTTTCTCACTGCTCCACAGTATCCTCTGCCAAATTAACCACACTGACTTCCTTAATGCTCTTTGCCTATTTTTTTATTTGCATATATGAGCTCCATTATGCTGGAATTACTTAACCTTTCTGTTTTGCACTCTGAGTGTTTTATATCAGGGTGTGTTATCTGCTTCTTGTCAGCCTACAACTCAAAACCGCACAGATTAAATGTCTTCTGGAGTGATTATCTGTAGCTAAGTACAGCCGGTTAAGCTCTGACTGGGTGAGAACAAAGCCATCTTAGATATTGTCGACAGAAAGTAAACTGAATAGTCTCTCATTCTTAAGTTTATGTTCTGATTTTTATTCCTTATGCCCTACATTACAGACTGTTGGTTGAGTACACGTGACATTCTCAAGCCCACTTAATCCGTTTCAGGGTTGCATGGGGCCAGAGTTTTTCCTCAGGCACAAGGCATGATCCAACTGCAGTTTATCACAATGTACTCACATGAGGCCGAATTAGCTTACCTCACATATCTTTTAAAGATGTGGGATGAATGCTGATGTATTCACTGGGAGACTGTTGAGACTCCACTTGGACAATGGGTGCAGGATTATAAACCAGATCTCTGGAACAATAAGGTAGCAGTACTAAATACTGTGCCACTTTGCCACCCAGTTTAGCACAAGTTTGCCAAACTGTAAAAGTACTCAATGAAGAATGTACTGTATGTGGGAACTATTTTAAGTGGTACTGTATCTGTAGGACCATTTCAGTTTCAGAGTCAACTGTATATCAGAATCAGAATTCACTTTATTACCCAGGTAAACTAATGTGTACTAGGAATTTGACTTGATAGTATTGGTGCAACATACAAAGACAACACATAATACAAAGAGTACATATTAGAAGAAAAAATATAAAATAATAAAATATGATGCAGTATATAACGCCAATACAAAAAAAAGAGAAAGTAGCATTAAAATGTCTAGGCAGTCTAGAGTGTAGGTATACATAGATAGTACTGCACATAGAAAAAAACTGTTTAGTTGATGTGCTGTTTTAGCATTCACTACACAAAGGTGTTTGCCAGAAGGAAGTGTTTTGAACAGGTGATGCCTGGGGTGAGTCGGACCAGCAATGATCTTTGTGTCCTTCTTCCTTACCCTGGTATATAAAGCTCTGTGTAAATTAGGAGTCACAACTTCAGCTCTCAAATTGAAAGATGGCTGGCACACATACTCTACATGCCAAATGGAAGGAAGTAATAAATGAATAACTCAGGTTTGTGTTCAGGCACAGGGTGGCAGAAGCTATCCTTGTTAGAATGTATGACACATACTGTTATGTAAATATATGGCATGTGACACTTGATAATGCATTACAGTCATATTTAAATTCAACCATCATTATCTGTGAGTTTTAAAACAATTCTTTTAAAAGACAGACATGTTGGCCTGGAAAAATTGACATTGCTAGATGGTAAACTTCAGATAACAACTGCAGCAAGCAAATGCAATGGAGCACTGTAATAGCAAGCAGTGCCTTTGCGAGCCTGACCACAATTTGGAAGAGCAAAACATTAAAATAAGGACCAAAACTGCATGTGTAATGTTTATGCTTTATACAAGTATTGGACTCTGAAGAAAGTCAACATTGTTCAGCTGCAAGTATTTGGAATAAAGTGCTATCCAAAAATATCAGGAATAACTTAGAGGGATAGGGTCAGCAAACAAGAGATTAGAAAGGTTTTGAGCAGGAGAGTAACAGTGGAGGCCAGGATCAAAGTGAGGAAACTGGCAAAGTTTGGACATGTCTGTAAGATGAAGGATGACAGACTGATAAAGATGGCAATAAGTGGAAGAACTGAAGTAACAAGGAAAGGTGGAAAAAAGAAAAGAAGATGGTTGAGTGATGTTCAGGAATGGACTACAATGGACATCCAAAGTGCAGTACATTTAGCTCAAGAGAAGAAAGGACCCTGGTCACAATCAAGATAGAGGGCTTCCATCACTGGCCCTGACAGTCCATAGGACTATGGAGTGCAAAGAAGAAGAAGAAGAAGAAAAGGAAGAGGATAAATAGACAGAAGAACGCATTGTGTAAGCCTGGGATGGAGTTGGGGCATGCAGGTGAGTAAACAGCTATTTTAAATGTAATTGCTTCATTTGATCTGCATTTTTGTTTACATCACGTTACATATTACCCGCTGTGCTTTATTTTCTCATATGCTATCAGTTCAAGTTTCCAATGCTTTTAAACTAATGTTTTTGGTTTAAGGAGAGCTAAAGTAGATGAAATGCAAGGCCCCTAGCAGTTTTTGCAATTCTCATTAAGATCCTCTTTCAATCCACCATCCACATTCCATACTTAGCTTGGAGTCCAAAATTCAAGGTGTGATCCTGCCTTTGATTTGCTTTATGTAATTTTTTAGAGTGGTAACTGTACTCTCTGATGGTCTGAGGATGTGCTTGTTTTTACATTGCCTGCAGTTAGATTTACACCTTGCCCTAATTCCAGAAATGAACTTTCTTAATGCATATTTTGCTGCTTATCTGAGATGTATAAAGAAGACATGGTTCAAATTCTGAGCAGGTGTGGAGTTTGCTTGGTCCCCCCTCTGTCCTTACAGGTTTTAAAAGGGTCCTTCGTTTATTCTAAAGTGTATGTCAGATTAATTGACCTTGGGTTAGCATGCTTGGCATTCACAGTTAGTTTCTGTCTTGCTCCCAGTGCTGTCAGGAGAGGCTCTGGATCCTGGCATCCTTGAATTGAATATAGCAAATCGAAGGATATGTATAGTGCACCACAATAAACCTGCAATTCATTGAAAATGTAGCATATTTAGAGCTGTTTTCTACTAGACCCTTTCAGCTTTCTGTCACAACTATTCCATCTCGTTTTCTTTTCAGGTTCATGCTATGGAAAAATCAACTCAATCAATCTTTATTTTATTTGACAGGGATCACAGTTACCCATTGCATTATATACGAGAGCTCAGTGAGAGCTACTGTACAGAGAAGTCGCCACCTCCACAGACAATCACAACAGCTAGAGCAACGTTCTTTTAGCCCAGCAGGCTAGTCTCTCATGTATGTAATCCACAGGAAGAATGACACAACACGGTTTCTCTTACAAAACAAAAAAAACAGAATTCAGTGCAACACACGGAGATGACAAGACAAGTGATGACAATTTCATTTAAATCAAGCATAAATTAATTTCAGATGTCAAGTCTCTGATAAGAGTCTAAAGTTGAACTGATGTTAAATCAGCATATAATTAAATTATTTATACTGTATATACTTAAAACCTAGTTTACTTAAAAAGCCAGAAGGTAGCACATCACACTAAAATGGTAGCTTGTTGGTGTACCACCAGCTGGTCTCCATCAGATGCTTCTTTAAGAGCCACGATGAGTGACATTTAATCAACAATGAACTTATCACTTCCTGGTGTGAATCTCAGGTGAACATCATACAGATTGAGGTCATGATCCCTGAGGTTGGCTGGCCAGTTGTTTCCTGCAGAGGCATTAGCTCTCTTGGAAATGTGTTCTTTTAATATTGTGGCTTATTAAATAATTAAACAATATCATAATATACCAGAAAAGGCGATATCCCTCCCATCGTGATTACGGCGGTACAAGAATCACATGAGACAAAATATCTTTTAGCTTACATTTACTGACGTTTTACGCAGTTACAGACGGGGAGGCATATGGACAGACTTTATCCAGGTGGGAATCTGGATCAACACAGTCAGCCATTTTTTCCGTCCCTACGCTGGGAGGGTTTCCAACACCTATGTTGGCACAGCCTCGAAGGGTCTGGCCACTGTCCAGACCTTTTATATGGTTCTTGCTTCATCTGCTGGTCTTCTCCGTCTCCGAACAAGGGCTGAATTCCTCTCCCACAAAATACAGAAATATCATAGTGCTTACATGTCGATTCTCATTCTCCCAAGAAGGAAAGAAGGTTTGTGCTGATAGAGGACAGAAATACCCTAACCTGTGTTTAAGCTGACTATACAAGCCTCCAGTTGTCTTTGGCTATCTAATCCAATGCTTGGTCAGCAATTCTAACTGCTGAGCCTCTGTGTGCCACAGTTAACATGCACATGTGAATAAAACTCATAACAGTACTGTCCAGATACAGTGACATAAAGAAACATGTAGTATTACAAGCCACCCTTTGTCACTGGATCTGTGACAAAAAACAATATTTGAAAGTCATATCCACAAAACAAAAGGTACTTGATCCCCCATCACAGTGTCAATATTTCAAGTCATTTTGGACATGTGAGATGTAGTATCACTATAGCTTCTGTACCATTCATCTAAAACCAGCGTAAACATGGACAAACAGTTACATTTAACATGCTGTTATCAAGTAGTGATATCTCATCAATGGTGTTAGTGGAGATTTTTGCCCTGTTATTTCTTACATAGTCTGTGTTGTGTCTACATATTACTGAATTCATGCAGTGGGTGTCATAGCATCAAATTATATTACAATCCTATATAGCATCTTGATGGATTATTCTTTGGCACTCCTATCATTTCTAGCTTCAATATGTTGCTAGATGTGCCCACCCTTTGATGTCTGATCCCTTTATGAGTTACAATAGTAACATAACTCAGATGCTATTCTAGCTTCATTGCTATGATTATTAATTGTTCTTAACTAGTATTATTGCATAATTGTTCATTCACTATCTGTTATCCTCCCCAACTTCACTATCAGATGTTCTATTCCAAGTTACCAATTTACAAGTTCACATCATTGATAAATCATGCATATCCTCATACCTTTGAGCCCTTCTTATAATAGTTTCAAGTATATTCCTAGACTTGCTATATATATATATATTCCTTGTCCAACTCAGTGGTTTGTTAACAAAGTCTCTTTCTTGGTGGCTTTGCAGATTGGTAACTTTGCAGATCCGTCTGAACAAAGTGTGACTGCTTCAAGGCACTAAAGTTTGTTGTTACTGGAACAGAAAGTAAACAGTCCTTTTGCCATTAGGGAGCTAATAAGATGAACACATGGTGACTGTCCCTTTTAGCAGAGGTGCACTTCCCTCTAAGCTTGCACTGTATTCAGTGGTCATTCATGGGAGCCTTCAACAGCTGTCACATCACCTCAGTGGCTACAGCCTGTCCCTGCCACAGTCCATAAAACTTGTCTTAGTTCATGGCATCAAATCTGAGTAGCTGGACTTGCAATCTTTCTTTAGTTCTTTACTCCGTTCCCTCTGGAAAGCAAGTGTTTCTTCACCAGCTATTCTCAGGTATGTGCAACAGATTAAAAGTCATTAGTGCAGCACAGTCTCTGTAAATCTTCGTTTGTATATACACCACCTGTTACTTCATTCATAAAACTTTACCACTGAATGGAGAGGCTTTAACCACTAAATTTAGTGGATAAACTTAAGCTACTTGCTATGCTAAACTAGCGAAGGGTGGAAGGTAGAGCAAATACATAACATAAAGCAATTATTTCCCAATCATATGTATCATACAAATGCAGCATTATAAATGACAATTCTAGACCCGCAGTTCAGTCTCATAAAATAACAGTAAGAAATAGAGTAATACATTTAAACTATGCTAGTGACAATGTTTCTTCAGTAGGATCATACATTACACAAAATTAACACATTGCCTCAGTTATCCAAGTGTCTTAACTTATAACAGGATGTTATATACAATGGTTCTAATGTATAACTGAATAATCCATTTTGCTATGTGCATTATCACTGAGCATTAACCTAATACATTGATGCAATAACAACTCTTCCTAAAATTAATCACTTACAGAGACAAATCAATAAATGTATTTCAATTCTAATACAGTCTGTAATTACTGAAGTGACAATAATAATAATCATTTGTCATACATCAAAATATGTAAACCCTCTATACTGTTCTTTCAAAGAATGAAATCAGTCTAGTGTTCATTTGTTTGCATATTGTCATTAAAACATTTAACACTTGCACTAAATCAGCATGCAAGAAAATTATTCTAATAGCTGCTATTCATTAATTTATGATTGATAAATATTCACTATCCTACGATTAGATTATTTCTAATTGCTATGCCCAAACTTGCTATTAAGCTATTTTTTGCAACTTGTATAAAAACATAGTTTGTGTTTTCCATCCGTTGGTCACTGGATTTGCTGAATCTGGAGAACAAGAACATCTATAGATTTTAAATGCAACTTTTATGCTTATAACACTTTTCATGAAATTCAGATTTGAAAATTCTTCTCTTTAACTGACCATGTTACAAGCTATTCTGAGATTCGTCGAGGTCAATAAGTCATGGCGTTATTTAAACTCTGCATCTGTTTGCAGGCTTCAAAACACAGACCAGGCACAGATTGTGTTATCAATCACCAGTCATGATCACTATTGATATTCACATGTATTACATTTAACTTTGAATATTCTTATATGGGACGTCTCCCATTTCTACAGTTTAACATTCTTAGTCAGCTGACGAACATAGAAAGACAGACGTACAAATGACATAAACACGCATCTGCCACCCCAGACTCTGAATAAAAATAATTTATTCGTCTTTTATTTTCTTTTCTAGATTCTAAACTCTGCTTCATGTCCAAGTAGAATTACTTAGCTAAAGCAGAAATTCGTTCACTAGAGAACAGACAATCAACCTTCACTCGTTTCAGTCATTTCTTACACACAGTATTTGGCAATTGCTTCATTCTTTCACATGTATTCACATACTCACGTTCTCTTTACAACAATACTTCATTCACAGAATAAAGTTCTCGATTTCTAGCACACGTGCTATAAACTCACTCGAGGTTGTGCTTTTTTGTTTATCTATAGGGTTTCACCATGCAACATACTTAAGCACGTCTTTTCCTTCATGCTTATTATTAATCAAACAACATCTCAGGCCGCAAGCTGATATTACTGAAAATATTAGGAATGCTTCTTACCTCAGTTTCATACGCTATTTTCCAGATCATGGAATTTTCGTGGCGAACATCACGACTCAGCGTCAAACGAGGGTAACGTATTACCCGTTGGCGATCCGTAAATTCTGCGACAACAAGAAAATCCACGCACAGGAAATCACGCAGCACAATTCCACAACAAGAAAGTGTTCCCACAAAAAGTTATGCGGTCACAAAGAATATTCTGACTTAACAAGGAAAACATACATGCTTGAACCTTTATCTCATATCACCGGGCAAGTGTGCTAACCACTGCGCCACCATACATTCCCTTAAGAGTTCCCAAAATACATAACCTCCATTCATGCACAATCGGGCACATGCTACATATCCGTGAGAACTTGTCTCCTTATTATTTAGTATTATTAAAGAGTATTTTTCCTTTAAACTTGATCAGGGTTTAAAAGAAAAAATGTTTTGCACGTTTATAAGTTTTAAACAAAAGTGGAGACATTCTTTTTGATTTGCTTTAAACCAATTGTTCTTATTGTAAGTTTTAACCCCAAATGTATTTATTCTTTTTCCACTTTGTTGTTCGAGCTCTTTTGCATTTTAGCTATATGTGTACACCGTTTTACAAATTCTTTTTAAACATTAGCTTATAAAGTATGTTCGTTATTTAAGCTATATTTAAAAGGTAATTTAATTATTTCTGTGTGTTTAAACACACGGCAATTTCTTAAAAGTACCAAAATAGGTGGGGGTTTTGCCAAAACCTTTAACCTTTACCCTTGTAGGTAGACTGATAGAAACAGCTGGCGTCTTTTAGACTGCTTGTAACACGTGGACGAAGCTTGTATTTTTGCATCGAGCTGCTTGGATGCCATTAAAGATTTCTACAAATTATTTTAGCGATCGTGATTGAGACGTTATGGATTCTATCGCTGTTGCTTTGATTTCATCTTTAAGTTTTTTTTTCAGCTCCGCTGAATTACCACGCAAACGGCAAGGTGAGTGCAATGCCTGCATGTCTTGTCTGCCTGCCGCAACTAATATACAATAACGCCGTTCTTTATAGCCTTCAATATTGTTTTCTAAAGGCTAGCGATGTAATTTATTGTAAATACGTGTTTCCCAACACGGCATTTACTTTTCTAGGTAGATTTTGGGCTTCGACGGCCATTAATTAATCTGTGCTGCCCCTGTGAGTGCCGTTTCATTTTACTGGACAGCCAGTCTCGTGCCATCAGTTTCAATCTTGTTGTATTCCATTTATTTTGTCCAATTTTAGTCCCACTTATGCGTTAAACTTAAAAGTCCAACCTTAAAGTTCACTCTCATACCGTAGGTAGCAGACGCTACCACGATTCGCCGACAGATGTCGGGCTTTTTTCCAGCCTCATGCACTGTGCCGAGTTTGACAAGTCCGCCTCTTGTCTTTTGATGGGATAAATTAATCAGGCCAGGCATGTTAAGGCAGTTTTAATTCTCGGCCGGAGTCCATGACCGCGCGCAACCAATCGAAATATATATATCAAATATTATTACCGAGCCTCCCATTCATCAGTGTAAGCATATGTTTAATATATATATAAAATATTATAATTAATATATAATAATATAATTATTAATGTAGCCACAATCCTGCCGACTACGCCATTATGTTTCCTGCAGAGGCATTAGCTCTCTTGGAAATGTGTTCTTTTAATATTGTGGCTTATTAAATAATTAAACAATATCATAATATACCAGAAAAGGCGATATCCCTCCCATAGTGATTACGGTACAAGAATCACATGAGACAAAATATCTTTTAGCTTACATTTACTGACGTTTTACGCAGTTACAGACGGGGAGGCATATGGACAGACTTTATCCAGGTGGGAATCTGGATCAACACAGTCAGCCATTTTTTCCGTCCCTACGCTGGGAGGGTTTCCAACACCTATGTTGGCACAGCCTCGAAGGGTCTGGCCACTGTCCAGACCTTTTATATGGTTCTTGCTTCATCTGCTGGTCTTCTCCGTCTCCGAACAAGGGCTGAATTCCTCTCCCACAAAATACAGAAATATCATAGTGCTTACATGTCGATTCTCATTCTCCCAAGAAGGAAAGAAGGTTTGTGCTGATAGAGGACAGAAATACCCTAACCTGTGTTTAAGCTGACTATACAAGCCTCCAGTTGTCTTTGGCTATCTAATCCAATGCTTGGTCAGCAATTCTAACTGCTGAGCCTCTGTGTGCCACAGTTAACATGCACATGTGAATAAAACTCATAACAGTACTGTCCAGATACAGTGACATAAAGAAACATGTAGTATTACACCAGTGCTCTTTGTGGAAAGTAGGACAGTAAAGGTCTGGTGATTGTGATTGATGTTCCTAGGGATTCTGCAGACCTCAAGGTGATAGGCCTCAGTGTATTCTGAAGAGGCCAAGGGATGGTGACCTGAGGTGGGAGTCAAGGAGTGGCTCTTAGGGATCCAGTGGATGACAGAGAAGATGAAGTCAGGCACAGCACATCCCAGAAGATGCTGAGGGTTGATGGCCAGGATGGGAGTCAGAGGACTCTGTGTCTCAGCCTCACTAGGCATTTCTGGGACAAATTGAGAGTGAGAGTGAAAGAGAGAGAATACTGGACAAAGGATTTTAAAAGACGGATTCTGACTTATTTATATCCTTGGTTTATACTATTTATTGTTGTTTATTTGACTTTTAAGTTCCTCACATGAACTATGTTATTAATAGATTATGTATTTATTTTTTGGAAGAAAAACTTGCACCTCAGTTTGGACCCCTTTTTGCTTAAATAAATTGGTACAATACACTGCTTGATTCATACTTGCTATGATATGTGTCATCTTTGCCCAGTCCTTCTCGGTAAATTACTTTAGATGTTTCGGGGAGGAGCATGCCAGCTGCTGGCAACCCAGGCATCACAGTGATCAAGAGTGCATTGTAGAGGCCTAAACACATTCATTCACTAAGCAGCTATGATCTGTAGAGTCCGACTCATCCTTTGATAGGGTCTTAGATAGGATAGTTTCTATTAAGGATATATCTAATGTCACAAGTGCAAAGGTAGAGATAAGAGAGAACTCTGAATGTTTGAGTAAAAATGTTCCAAAAAGTGGTAGTTCACTCTTAACCGGTTGTCTTCTGCAGTAGCTCTCCAGGAAGACCTCTGTCAAGAGAATATGTTTCTAAGAAAGTGATGCATTGTATGATTATTCCATAGAAAGTAGTCAGTTCTGGGTCATTTATGGGCTAAGTGGATATTATCAATAAGCAAAAAAGATAAAATATAACAAACTATTTTGGGAGGCGCAAATTAACTTTTATCAGAATTAAAAATAAGGATACTTTTAACAAGGTGGAAAACACCATATTAAAATATTGATCATGAAATGTGGCATCTGATCCTGCAACTAAAATAATACTGAGGTTCATGACTGGAGCTGTGGAAGGCAGTGGTCAACATTTTTGCAATGGACATGTTGTAGATATCTGGTATGACTTTGTTGAATGTCCAAAGAGCAACAAAAATCCTAAATCCATCTGAATTCTCCGACAGAGGGCAGTGTCTATCAGAGTCTTATGGATAACTAGCAAAATACCCGCGCTTCACAGCGGCGAAGTACTGCCTTAAAATTTTTATTAAGAAGAAAATTAAACCTTTTTAAACTGAGGGAAAATGTACCAATAATTATTTGTTAAGGATGTCTTTGTATACCACATTGTGAGTTTGGCCCTCTGGTTGTAATATGACCAAGCTGTGCGCTGAGCTTACTCTTGAGCATGCAATGCACAGTTGGCCATATGAACAGTAATCTTGTTTCAAACCTCACAGCTTGGATTGCTGCTGTCATAATCGGCTTGAGTTTCATGGTTTGTTTCAATTACGACAGTATTTGTAGGACTTGTGTTGAAGTGACATTCGGCATCTGTCAAGCTGGGGGTGGAGCCCAGCCGGGACGCCCAGAAGGACCATAGGAGGGCTTGTACCTCCTCCAGACCGCGAGGGGGCGACTGCCCTGGTTGTGTTGGGGGCCACGGGTAGAGGGCTTGGAAGCCCAACCCTGTAGGGACCCGTGGCCACCGCCAGGCGGCGCCCCGGTGCCTGAACTACCCTGGACCTAAGCACTTCCGCCACACCAGGAAGTGCTGGGGAGAAGAGGAGCAGGGACAGCCGAAGGGCTTCCGGGTGCGCAGCCGGCACTTCCGCCACACGGGGGTGTGTCCGCAGGAGATTGCCGGGAAGCAGCTGGAGCCCATCCGGGTTCCTATATAAGGGGTCGTCTCCCTTCATTCAGCGGTGGAAGTCGGGTGGAAGAGGACGGAGCTGGAGAGAGGACTGGAGGCGGCCAGAGGACAGGCATTTGGGACTGTGACAGGCCCGGACTTTTGGGGGATCAAAGCTGGAGGCACTGGGATGTGCACTAAAGTTTGTATATATTGTATATAGTGGTGGTGAAAATAAACGTGTGTGTTGGGTGTAAAATGATGTCCGTCTGTCTGTGTCCGGAGCCCATTCCACAGTACATACATCGGTTTTGGTTAGTGCAGGGAAGCCACCTACCAAATTTCGTGAGGATGGGTTTAGCCTTCTACCTACATGGGAAGTTGGAGAATTAGTGACGTTGGAAAGTTCAATATGGCGGCCAACAGTGGCGTCATACCATTGAAATAAGTACGTACATCGGTTTCGGTTAGCGCAGGGAAGCCACCTACCAAATTTCGTGAAGACGGGGCCATAAATAAGAAAGTTCAACATGGCGGACGTTATCGACTGTTATGACCGTTACGTGTAGAATTTCGAAATGAAACCTGCTTAACTTCTGTAAGCAAGCTGTAAGGATTAAGCCTGCCAAATTTCAGCCTTCTACCTACACGGGAAGTTGGAGAATTATTGATGAGTGAGTGAGTGAGTGAGTGAGTGAGTGAATGAGTGAGTGAGTGAGTGAGTGAGTGAGTGAGTGAGGGCTTTGCCTTTTATTAGTATAGATGAATGGAACTCCACTTCTTATATCTTAGGACAAATATCAAAGGAGGGTGCTTTTTTTAGTCAAAGAAACATGCACTGATTTTTGATGTGTAGTGTCCAGAATATGCTTATTCAACTCTGTTCCGATCAGCTTCTTACACCCCATGTTTTTTAATATGTACTTTATTTTCTTACTAGCAAAATACCCGCGCTTCGCAGCGGAGAAGTAGTGTGTTAAAGAAGTAATGAAAAAGAAAAGGAAACATTTTGAAAATAACGTAACATGATTGTCAATGTAATTGTTTTGTCACTGTTGTGAGTGATGAGTGTTGCTGTCATATATATATACACACATACATATAAACATATACAGTATATATACATATCCATACATATCTACATATATACATATATACATATACTGTACATATCTACATATACACACATACATATACATACACACATACATACATACACACACACATACATATATATATATATATATATATATATATATATATATACACTCTTTGGGGTGCGAGCAACTGTTGCTGGGGGTGCCAGAATCCATCAAGGAAGAAAAATAAAAAACATTATTTGTACAAAATCTTAATTTATTTATCCATTCCTAAATAATTAAATGGTATTAAATCGTATCTGTTCAAGTTCTATTTAAATTTTAAATAGAAGGAATTTTTATTTAGTCGACAGAAATATCTTTGGTAGGAATGCTAGTTTAAATGCACAGTAGGCATCATTGCATACATTTTTCTTCACCATACAATGTAAAGAGTAAATTCGTCTTATATTCCAACCAAAGATATTTGTGTCGACTAAATAAGGGGTGTCAAACTCAATTGCACAGGGGGCCAAAATCCAAAACACACTTTAGGTGCGGGCCGAACAGGATAAACATTTATTGAACACACTAAAACTAAACTTTTAAAACTTTAAAACTTTTAAAACTTAACTTTTTTCAACATAAATATGAATAAAAACAGACAGGAATATTATTCCGGAATAAATCAACTCAAACCTTAAATAACTTATAATATTTTGCTCTCCATAAAAATATATCCTATCTAAATTATACAAGTTAGAAATAAAGTTAGAAATAAAGTAAACGTTAAAAGAACAAACATTCAAATTTCTTTACTCTTAAGTAATTTTATATAAAAAAATATAAATTTAAATTTTAAATATCCCAAAAGATTTTGCTCTCCATAAAAAGATATCCTGTCAACTTCGTGCAGCTGCCGCCAAATACTCGCTGAAAAATCCACAAGTTAATAAACACGCTGTGGCTAAATACTCGCAAGCAAATACACAAGTTCATTAGGACACTGTCTCTAAATACTCGCAAGCACATCCACAAGTTCACCTTCTCAATTGTGTAATTCGGTTTTTGTTCAGCACTCTTTGAAACTGTTGCTTTTTGTCTGTGCACTGCGTCAGTTCACATGAGCCGCTCGGTGTACATGCATCGAAGGTTCCCAGCTGTGCTGGTGCCATCTCATGCGATGTCCACGGTTTTATTTAATGTTAGCTAAGACCCGGCACTTAAAAGTTTCTCTCGCAGTTTAGCTGAGTGTGTGCCAAACACCACCCTGACCATCTCATCTTCCTCTGCATAAGCACAGTCCTTCACCCGTGAATATTTAGCAGCAGTGTTTCTATTGGATTGCCACTGATGGACGGCCTTATATGGGCAGGCACTTAATTACGTGGGAGGCGTAACTCCGCCTCCCACGACCATCGAGCAAAAGTCTTATAGTATATGGACGAAAAAATAGGTTCCAGTTATGACCATTACGCGTAGAATTTCGAAATGAAACCTGCCCAACTTTTGTAAGTAAGCTGTAAGGAATGAGCCTTCCAAATTTCAGCCTTCTACCTACAAGTTGGAGAATTAGTGATGAGTGAGTGAGTGAGTGAGTCAGTGAGTCAGTCAGTCAGTCAGTCAGTGAGGGCTTTGCCTTTTATTAGTATAGATTGGGGTGTAACAATTGTTGAAAGTAAACTTATAGTTTGAAAAATATAGTATTTTCTGTAATCTCTTTTCTGTAATCTCTCTACGTAAACTCTTCTGAGACTATTTGAAATAATTAAGGTATCTCATCAATATTCATGAGTAGGACGGATCCTCCAATTAAAAACACAATGGCACAACAGCAGTTTTAGAGTGTACTGATACTGAACCATTGCTCGAAATGAGTAATAGTGATGAGGATGTGAATTGGTCATCAGGTCAAGGGAAACAAGTGTCTAATATGGCACTGTTCAATCAAACCTCTGTGATATGCCTAGTGAATTCTGTTGCTTGAAGCTTCACATTGTCACACAAAGGCAAAACAGCCCAAGATGGTGGTTCTTCCAGTCATATGCTAACCAGGCAGGATGGACAGACACTGGGAGATGTTGGTGGAAGGGACTTGTCAATCCTTCGGTCAGCAGAAGGTAGAAAAGAATGAATGTTTTCCCACAGTGCCATCTCCTGGAGCAGTGGAGAATTACCAATACCAAAGCCCTTAAACTGTTTCCTAGGCACACACACATGACATATGGTCATAGGCTTTTTCCAAGTTTGGAAAGCACATTGGCAAACTCCCATGGGCACTCAAATGTCAGTGCAAGGTCAAAGAGATAACAGGGCAACAGGCGTGGATGAGATTTGACCAGCCATGCTAAAACCACTGGATTTTGTGGAAGTATTTTTTATGATGTCGCATGGGAGGCATGGGACAAGATAGTGTGATCTGATTACTGAGTGATCCTGCTCCTCAGTCCTCATGAATAACTACATTCCAGGGTATTGGAACAAAGACTCATTCTTTTAGTTAAACCTCAGCAATGCAGAGTCTATCTTGGCCTTGGGGCACTGAATTATTAAGATAAAATCAATGTGGGTCTTTTACCTCCTATAATTGTGGAAAATAATTAAAATTTCTTATAAGCATATGATCATATAATAATTATAGCTTTGGTCTACTCTGCAGGCGCTGTTTGTGTATAAAAGATCTTCCCACATGCCATTAGATGAAATTGCTCTTGCTTTTGCTCATGTGCTCTCTGTTGCAGCTCTTCCTGTTTTATTTATGGCGACTGCATTTGCACTTTGGTCACATGTTTTGACAACAGTGACCTGCTAAAGGTCTATAAATAGCAAATTGTTACCGAATGCTCTCTAACATGATTTTGAATGTTTATTACTGAAACCTACAATATCTTTCCTCTTAATGCATGAGTTAACAACCATTAGATTTGCTACTCTGAGTCAGTATCAAGTGCAGGATTGCTAACTAAACCCTGTAATACTTTAAATTCTCTTATGTTTGCCATATTTTTTCATTGACTGCATTTTAAGTGCACTTTGAATCCATTTTGCTTTTCCGAGAATAGAAATGCATAAAGCTGCACTCTTGACAGCCCAACGGTAAAGAAAGCCATCTTCTTTATCTTCTTTCAAATGGCTGCTGTAAAAATAGAGCTACATCTATAGTGTTACACAGAACTGCTGGAGCCAGCTAATTGACTTAGGCATGACAGATATGATATTGTTGTGCTAATTATAGATCTGGCTTTGGGGTATTGCACTCCATACTTTGTTATCAGCGACCACAGTCAACCTTTGTCGAAGTCATTAGTTTCCATTTTTCACAAGCTAGTTACTGCATATTTCGTTCAGTCAGTTAGTCAATCAATCTTTATTGTATAAATGCCCCTTTCATGGTGGGAACACTACCACATAGTACATTGGAAGGAAAAAAAAGTCTAGCTGTCACTTTGGACATGAACTGTTCTGAGATAGAAAGAGAGGTCATCTGAGATAAATATCAGTTTGTGAAATGCACTTTGAAATGCCTGTGAGCATGTAACTAGCACAGAGTAAATGGGAGATAAAAGGAAAGTGGGAATAAATGCATGTAACTGTGTCAGAGTGCAAGATGATTGCAACAGTGATACTCCTTCCAAGTCAGGGCTGCTAAACAGCTTTTGATAACAGCTCTAAGGTTCAGTTTGGCTAACCATTTATAAAACCTTTGACAGTAAACCAGTAACTGTTTATTATTCTTAATAGATAAACCTAAAATCGACGTGGTCCTTTAATTTACATATGCATCTTCTGGGTGTCCAGTGCCCCATGGTCCCAAACTGAATTCAGCGGATTTAAAAATCAACAAACGGTCTCTCAGAGATGTCTAAAAATTTTACTTCTATTCCAAAAAAACTATATTTTAATTACATATCTGTAAAGTTGGATTGCAATCCATTATATTTATCTTCAAATAAAAAATAGTCATGTTTATTATGCTTTCTTACTAGTTCTTTATGCGAGTATTATCCAAAGTACCCATGTGATAAGCGGTCCGTGGCAAGGAGCAATTTGAAATCAATAAATCGAGAGTCCCAGAGCATGCAGGCTCTCAGTGGTTGCCGGTCTACACGCCACTTTGAGGTTGACTGAGCTGCTTGGCTGATCACGCATTCACGTGCAAAGGCCTCATACATACCTTGGAGTGGGTAGAGGACAGCACCTGCTCCCAGTCAGGGCTATACAGGGAGCTGTGGTCCCCAGCCGGGACGCCCAGGAGGAGGAGAGGAGGGCTCGTGCCTCCTCCAGACCGCGAGGGGGCGTCCGTCTTGGTTGTGTAGGGGACCACGGGTACAGGGCTTGGAAGCCCAGCCCTGTAGGGACCCGTGGACACCGCCGGGCGGCGCCCCGATGCCGGTTTACCCTGTGTGGTCTTTGGCCGGGGATGGAGCCCGGCCGGGACGCCTTGGAAGACCGGAGGAGGGCGTGTGCCTCCTCCAGACTGAGTGGGGGCGTCCGTCCTGGTTAGGCCCAGCCCTGTAGGGACCCGTGGCCACCGCCAGGCGGCGCCCCGGTGCCTAATTATCCCAGGAGCCCGGCACTTCCGCCACACCAGGAAGTGCCGGGGGGAAGACTTTGTGTGGCGCCCGGAGAGCCGCCAGGAAAGCAGCCGACACTTCCGCCACGCTGGGGCGTGGCTAAAGAGAAGAGGCCGGAAACACCTGGGGCTCATCCGGGGCATTATTTAAGGGGCCGCCTCCCTCCAGTCATTTGGTGGAAGTCGGGAGGAAGCAGACGAAGCTGGAGAGAGGACAGGAGGCGGCCAGTGGAAAGGCACAGTGACTGTGGGCCCTGGACTTTTGGGGGATTCGGTGCAGAAGGCACTGGGGTTTCGTGAGTGCACGAATTTATAACTTTGTATATATTGTACATAATAAACAGTGTGTGGAGCAAAATATGTCATCCGTCTGTCTGTGCTGGGGCCAGCGTTCACAGAGCCTAAAAGGCAGAGAGGGGAGATCAGATCAAAAGAAACATGGAAGAGAGAACGAAGATTAAGGGTGTAAGAAAGAAGCAGGATGGTGAGGAACCCGTGCCCGGGACATAGAGGAGTAAGAGGGGCCCTGTCATGCAGTGTCTCCTGGATATAGCTCAACGAACTGACTAAGAGAGAGTTGAATAAGGTTCAGAGGAGAGTCATACAGATACCGAGTGACGCTGGGTAGGAATTTGAACCTGTGATTAATGGTTGACTGCAACTGTCGGCGGGCATCACCTCATACTGCGAAGTCCTGATGGGATAAGCTGAAGAGACATCAGGTTTTAGAAAGAGGTATTGGGACTCATGTCTGCTTTTAGAAGAAGAAACCAGCCTGTGATTTTAACCTTGTTTTAACAGATATTTATTATTTGATTCTTTATGAATATTTTAACCTCCATGTTCCACTTTGATTTTATGGATTATTTATTTATTGAACTTGCCCTGCACTTTTGAACAAAGAGTGCTTTTATTTTAAAACAAACTAACGATCACTTTGCACCAACTTCTTGCTGACTGTGTGTGCCCTCATTTGCCCAGCTAATCATTGGGTCTGTTTTCAGTTGTTCTGGGTTCAAGAAGCAACTAGGGAAAGTGGAGCCAACCTGGACTGTCATAACCCTCTGTTGCCCAGGTAAAATTTTAGAATGGGTTAAGGAAATAGAGCAAAGGTTTATGCGTTTTTTTAAATGCTACACTGGCCGTTTATCAATGTCTCTACATTCGTGAGTTGAGAATTTCTTATTTTTGGGTCAGATTGGATTCCAGAATTGTGGTAACTCTGTGCTGGGTTGTAACTGTGAACAATGTCATGTCCGATTAGTCCTCTTACTTCAAGGTGGACAGTTCATAGTGCTTACATTTTGAAGAAAAGCCAACAAAGCAAGACATAAACAACAACTCTTTGATTCTCCTTTCTGTTGCACTGTACTTCCACTCTCAATCAAGCCTCACCCAACACGCCCTGCAAAAGCACATGATACCCCTTTTTATATTACAGGAAGTAGAAGCACCACACAGCATTGCCCAGGTAAGTAATGTTAATCTCTGGTCATTTTGCCTGCTAGTCTGAATTCAGTCTGTTTGGATGTTTCACTCATTCTAAGCCAGCAGGTGGCACTGGTGTCCAAACTTTAGCACACAAGTAAAAAAAAATCAATGGAACCCCCAGGGCCCAAATTTTGTGGCCCAAAGTAATCTATCTTTACCATATGTTATTAAAGAGCAACTATGGAAAATTTACTCCAGATCGATCAAAGGGTGTGGAAATATATAGAGAACATACAGACAGACAGACATTCTATTTTTTTATATATAGACAGAGAAGAGCACAGATCAGTGGTAACCTGGGGGGATTCACATACTAGTTTGTTTCTTTGTGCTGGTTCCAAGCCTGGATAAATGGGGAGGCTTACATCAGGAAGGGAATCCGGTGTAAAATTTTGCCAAGTCAATATGCGGACAACGTAGATGATCCGCTGTTGCAACCCCTAATGGGAGCAGCCGAAAGAAGAAGCAGAAGAGCAGAAATCAGTCATGTTTGGGAAACCAGTTACCGACACAGCCCACTGATGTACAGACATTGGATTTGATAGGCCGCAGTGCTAATCACTATTTCACTGTGATGCCATTACTTCAAGTTATACTAGCCAGATGGAAAAAAGCAGGTTAAAAGACAGATTAAAAAAGTAATTGATCAGCAGAAATGAAAGTTTTTTAAAAAAACATGCTAAAATTTCAGGACAGGAAAGGGTCAGAAAGCCTGACGGTCTATTAAATAAAGGACATCTAAACCAAAACTGAATAGAGACACTCCTCACTTAATGACCAGGTTGCATTCCTATGACTTGGTTGTTAATTGATCAGTAAGTTTGGAGTCGTTAGCAAAGCCCATGCTATGTGCCCCTCCATCTTGGGTTCATTATTTCTTAGTGAACAGAAAGGACTAGGGTGCAGCAGTAGCAGCAGAAGAAGAAACGCGACGCAGCTCATCTGGAGAGCCCTGTGCACACTGAAGATTTTTCTGCTACAGGCTGAATTGAGATGTGTTACGGCAGACCTCTTCACATGGAGATTTTCTTCTCCCTCTTTTTCATAATCACAGCTTCGTTGTAGCCACAGGAGGACCTCTGCACCTTTTGTGACAGAAAAAAGCAGCTGATGCAGCAGGATGGATCACATGATGGGCGTGCGGTGGTGGTGGCACACTGAAGGTGCAAAAAAAAAAAACGCTGCATGCCGGGCTCAGAATGCACGGACATGTAATGCCAAGCTGTTTTTCAATCCATCCGACAGATATTATCTCTCCAGCATGTCCTGGGTCTTTCTCTCTTGGCCGGTCATGCCTGAAACACCTCCCTAGGGAAGCATCAATTAAGTGTCCTAATCAGATACCCAAACCATCTCAAATGGCTCTTTCGATGCGGAGGAGCAGTGGCTCTGCTTTGAGCTCCCCCTGAATGTCTGCTGTCCTCACCCTTTTTCTAACACTGAGCCCAGACACTCTCTAAAGGAAACTCTTTTCTGCCACTTAAATCGGCAACCTAATTCTTTCAGTCACTACCCACAGCTCATGACCATAGGTTAGAGGAGGAACGTAGACCATCCAGTAAATTGAGAGCTTCTCCTTTTTACTCAACTCTTTCTTCACCAGCACAATTTTTGCTTAACTGTGGATGCTGCTCCGAGCCACCTGTTGATCTTCAGCTCCCTTTTCCCTCACTTGTGAACAAGATCCTAAGATACTTCAACTCCTCTGCTTGAGGCAGCTCCTTATCCCTAACCTGGAGCAGGCACTCCACCCTCTTCTGGCTTTTGTGGTTTGAGCATCAGTTGAAGGCAAGTGATTTGCTTTGACGGATCAATTCCTGGCTACAGAAACTGACTTTGAACTGACTTGGAATTAATAATATATTTTTAAAAAAGTCAACTTCCTATTGTGATGTTTCTGCAGTGTAAGAATACGCCAACTGTGTAACCAGAAATCTCAGCTTTGACTGATCCTTCTTCATCTACAGCAGGGGTGCCCACATTTTTCGGCTTGTGAGCTACTTCTAAAATGGCTTTTGAATTCAGCCGAGTGAAAAATGACGGCTGTCCGATTAACTGTGATTTTAGTTCCCTCTCCTTTCTCTTTCTCAGATCGCTTTTTAGGAAGGACGTCAGTTTCGTAGTTTTTATGAACAGTTCGAAAGTGCCTTTCCACATTTTTCTTTTTTGGGACAGCAATGATAGACTGACAGATCAGACAAACGCACTTCGATTGTGACATTGTGGGAAAAAATGAGAATAAATTCCTCCTCCAGTTCCACATCCAGCCCATACCCTCCCCAAACAATTTTTTTTTTAAATCCCTTCTTTAGTCGATATAAATTGGAAGGCTTACTAGAGCACAGTTTTGCAGTAGCTTGTGCTTTTGATCGTGCATGCGGGATGACCAGTGTGTTAGAAGAAAAGAGATCTCAGACTGGCCGCACTGTATGTCAATCAAGTGGCAAACGCCATAGGGAGGATATATGATGGACTAACGTTTAAAAAAAAATGTTATTAATACAACACGATCTACCGGCACTACCTTTGTGATCTACCGGTCGATCGCGATCGATGCATTAGGCACCCCTGATCTACAGGAACAGAAACTCCATTAGGAAGCAATTACCCTTCTTTGGTAGACTGTTTTTTCATTTAAGTTGTATATTTGTACTTTATAAAAGAGTTTCTGTTTGCATTTTTAATTTTTTTTGTTTTGTAAAATGTATTTAAGTATGTAAATTTATAAACCAATTAATATTTTTATTTTAATATTATCTATTATTTACAGATCTAAATCTTTTACATAACATTAAAGATCTGCTTTATTTATTTTAAATTTGGTACACTAGTTTAATTTGCTTGAATGAAATCATTTTAAAATTGCATATTTAGATGAGAACCATAATAGTTTTCACACATGGTATTGATACGTAACCCCTACACATATGGAGACCTTAGTGTATCAGTACATAACTTTATATAATTTAATAGAAAGCATAAACACAATCGAATTGAAAATTTCCATCCAAAAAGTGGAAGCATGCAATTTCCCCCTACTACCGATTGTAGATTGTCAGGTTGTGGCCTTGGGCTTTAAGATAGAGCAGGGGCTCAGGGATGCAGAAAAACCTAGGGCCCATAGAGAGACCCTGTGTCACCCAAATGTGACCTCAGTAAGGCTTAAGGACTAATTCTGTATTCATATACTGTCATGGATGGACTGGCATCTTGGCTGGGTTGGACCATGTTTTTTTACTTGACTTGACTTACTTGAGAGGCAAGGATAACAAATGATCTGGAAAAGAGAGATGATCTGTCCCAGCTACAAGGCTGGCATGGAGAGCTAATGTGGCAGAAGGTGCACTGAGATTGGCATTTTTATTTCACCAAAAATGTTCAAACTGGTGACATTTGGCTTTGGATTTTACTTTCTATTATGTTCTATGAGAACTTTGCTGGTTCTCTTTGAACCACATGATATTTTCCAATTACTTCAGTGTTCTGCCATTGTTCGTTGCCATGTAGGGAGAACTCCATACTTCATATGAAGTACACATATAAACTACATGCCTTATGACCAAGATATGGCATCCAGTTTTCCTAGGCTTCTTTTTCAGTACTAGCTTGTTGACTTTTGCCAATGTTGTATTTTAATATGTGCTCACTCTTTGGTGCTTATGGGATGAATCTTCAGATGGCCCTCGGCTTTACTGCATCCATTAGTGTGTTGCATTTCTGTATAGTCTGCCATTGACCCTTTAGTTATACTGTGATCATTTGAAGAGTGTACACAGACTTCTCTAGGCACCGCTTGGTAAATATTTAAAGCTATTCATATGTGGATAGAGATAGTTATTTCATAATCGATTGTATCCTGTGATTGTCTTCTTTTGGCCTGGGCCTCCATCACAGAGGGTTTTTCCCACAGCAGTTGGCAGGAGGGAGTTAATAGCTGTTTCCATGTGAGGAGATTGGGGGCCGAAGTTTATTCGTTTTTTTGGCTGCAGCACTAACAACAGGAACCGCTTGGAGTCTTGGTACTTAAGCAGGCATAATGAACTGCATCAGCATGTCTCAGGTATTTGAATCCCCGCTGATGAGCAGCTTAAGGATTTACATTAAAAAGAAAGATCATTTGACCATCAGCAGACGTGCATTTTCTCCTAGTTAGAATGTGAATTGAAAATATGCCCATTGCTGACGGACTTGGCGCCAAGTGCTCATAAATCCACCCGGGAAAATAGATAATTTTTCATCAAAAAGCTAAAAGTGATTTGATCACATTTGGTGATTTTATAATATTCATTTATTTTCATGGATGGAATTGTGTGATTAATGCCCTTGACTGTGCTATGGGCTAATATATCATGTCTGAAATATACATTTAGGAAAAGTAGGCATATCTGATGCACATTAATCTGGAGATATTGTTGTGTTATATCCGTTTTAAAAGATCTAATAATATTCTGGCATTTGTTTTATTGGACATTGAAGGATCTAATGCAGGTACAGTACATTGAGAAATTGGCATTTTCTTTCCCGTAATACTGTTGCTGCAATTTTTGCCATTTATTTCAGTCAAACTTTTAAAACTTGAATGGAAAAATATAAATAAGGCAACTGTGAGTGTGTGTGTTTGTGTGTATGTAAACTGCATTGTTATTTACATGTTCTGGAAATTGCCACTAAAGAGAATATACAGGTGAACTTGCTAGTGATGTGAGGTGCTGCCGTTAGTTATTCTGACACTTCACATGGTGTCTCTTGTTACAGTGTATTTACACAGCAATTAGTACAGCAAGATCACTTTTTGTCATATAAATATGTGCCATCGTAGGATAATGCAAATCATTATTAAACCATTACAAATATCCTAAAGTAAGAAAACCTACCCCACAGTGCCCACCCAACGCCTACAACACAGCATGTGCTGGAGATTCTTTTAACTATGCAGGTATCAGACCATTTTCTTCTGCTTTTTAATATAGAAATAATGATAAAAAACACCCATGAGAAGCATATTGTTAAAAAACACTTCTTTGACTCAGCATCAGTTTTAAAACTTACAAACATCCTAAGCAATCGGTCCATTTATAGTGCCAACTATAATAGCGAGGATAATGTAAATAGTAAGGTGGAAAGATTTAATACTAAAGTGAGAGCTGCTGTTGACATAGTTGCACCTGAAAAGTGTAAAAGAATACACAAACAAGCATAAAGGTTTGGGGTATCCGGCCCCGTATAGTGTACAAATATCAAAAAATATGATACAGTTATCATATAGGTCAATACGTGAGTGTATCACACAGTCGACCGCACAAAGATGGCGGAACATTTATGGAGGAGGGACCGGAAGAAGAGAGGTATGCTGGGTAGGGGCCGAGATGGATGGTGGGATTGCTGACGTAGTAAGGAGTAGACAGAGGAAGGGCAGAAGTAGCGTAGTGCGGGTAGTGATGCAGGCAGATACATGCCGGCGGTGCGTCTTTCTTTCTGCGGGAAACAAAGAGAGAAAGGTTAGTACCCTGCCACTCCCTCCTGGCATATGATTTTGCAATATCATTTGGGTCCGTCTGCGGCCCCCTACTCGCACGTGCGTGACAACAGTTAAAAAATCTTCTAGCATTATTATACCATGGAAGACCCAAAGAGTGTTGGATTTAAAGAGAACATGCTGTAGAGCTGAGCGTAAATGGAGGAAGACTAAACTAACTATCCACTATGAAATATTAAAAGTTAAAATAACAGAATACAATAACACTGTCCGTCTTGAGAGACGCAGCTATTTATCTAAGATTATAAATAACAATGCTAGTAATCCCAGAGTCTTATTTTCTACAATTGATCACCTACTAAACCCAGGTAACTCAAAGGAATGCCTCCTAAGTACTTCCAGTAAAACCTGTGAGGCTATTGCTGTATTTTTCAACCAAAAAATTAATGATATTAGAAATAACATATCTCCCCAAAACTAAGGATCCTCCTAAACCCCAGCATTCTGTTATAAACAAATTAAACTCTTTCACTAGGATAGATTTACCTGATTTACAAAAAATAATATCTCAATTAAAACCTCCACCTCGCCCTTGACCCAATACCAACAAATTATTTCAAAGAAGTATCGGGCGTGCTAATTGATAATGTTCTTGACATAGTAAATTCGTCATTAGATACTGGGGTCTTCCCAGACTGTCTTAAGACTGCTGTAGTTAAACCCCTACTTAAGAAACATAATCTCGACACCTCGGCTCTTGAAAATTTTAGACCCATCTCTAACCTGCCTTTCTTAAGTAAAGTTCTGGAGAAGGCAGTCATTATGCAGTTAAATGACCACCTCAATAAACATGCTATTCTTGATAAATTTCAGTCGGTTTTAGAACAAATCACAGCACAGAAACTGCACTCGTTAAAGTAGTAAATGATTTGCGAGTGAATGCAGACAGAGGCCATTTATCTGTTCTCATCCTCTTAGATCTGAGTGCTGCATTTGACACCATTGATCATAATATTCTTAGAAATCGCCTTAGTCAATGGGTGGGCCTCTCTGGCACAGTCTTAAATTGGTTTGAATCCTACCTGACAGGGAGAAAATTCTTTGTTAGTTGTGGTAATTACAACTGGAAGACACATGATATCCGATATGGTGTTCCACAAGGCTCTATCCTGGGTCCGCTGCTCTTCTCAATCTACATGCTTCCGTTAGGTCAGATTATCTCAGGGCACAACATGAGCTACCACAGCTATGCTGATGACACACAGCTGTACTTATCAATAGCACCTGATGACCCTGATTCTCTTGATTCACTAACACAATGTCTGACTGGTATCTCAGAATGGATGAATAGTAACTTTCTCAAGTTAAATAAAGAGAAAACTGAAAGTGATTGGCAATAATGGATACAGGCTATTAGAAATAAACTGGATACATTAGGATTAAAAGTTAAGACAGAAGTAATCGTTGACTGTAATCTGAATTTTAAATCGCATATTAATCAGATCACTAGGACAGCATTTTTTCACTTAAGAAACATAGCTAAAGTTAGACCTCTTATATCACTGAAAGATGCTGAGAAATTAGTTCACGTGTTTGTTTTCAGTCAACTAGATTACTGTAACGCACTCCTCTCAGGACTACCCAAAAAAGACATAAATCGTTTGCAACGAGTGCAGAATGCAGCTGCTAGAATCCTAACTAGGAAAAGAAAATCCAAGCACATTTCTCCAGTTTTGATGTCACTACACTGGTTACCTGTGTCATTCAGGATTGATTTTAAAATTCTGCTTATGGTTTATAAAGCCTTAAATAATCTCGATTGTCTGACACCTTATATTCCAAATCGTAACCTCAGATCCTCAAATGAGTGTCTCCTTAGAATTCCAAGAACAAAACTTAAAAGAAGTGGTGAGGCGGCCTTCTGCTGCTATGCACCTAAAATCTGGAATAGCCTGCCAATAGGAATTCGCCAGGCTAATACAGTGGAGCACTTTAAAATACTGCTGAAAACACATTACTTTAACATGGCCTTCTCATAACTTCACTTTAACTTAATCCTGACACTCTGCATGTTCAATTCATCATAATAACTATTCATGGTGGCTCTAAAATCTGTACTGACCCCTGCTCTCTCTTCTGTTTCTTTTTCCGGTTTCTTTGTGGTGGCGGCCTGCGCCACCTCCACCTATTCAAAGCATCATGATGCACCAACATTGATGGACTAAAAGCTAGAAGTCTACGTGACCATCATCATCAAGTCCTTCCGTGAGAACCCTAAATCCAAAGAGGACTGTTTCATTTATGTTAGGTAGAATGCCTAGAGAGGGTTGGGCGGTCTCATGGTCTGGAATCCCTACAGATTTTATTTTTTTCTCCAGCCGTCTGGATTTTTTTTTGTTTTTTCTGTCCACCCTGGCCATCGGACATTACTTATTCTATGTTAATTAATGTTGACTTATTTTATTTTCTTACTGTGTCTTTTATTTTTCTATTCTTCATTATGTAAAACACTTTGAACTACTTTTTCTATGAAAATGTGCTATATAAATAAATGTTGTTGTTGTTGTTTGCTTATAGTCTTTTGAAAAGCAGAGAATCCTGGAGAACTAACCCATAACAATGTCCAATGCGTTATCTGTGCTGTGAGAAACTGCAAAAGATAATGTCAGCATGTTATAGTATCAGTGTGCGTTTTTGCTCCTGTTTAGGCAAAACGTGGGGAGCTAGGTATGTAGAGATTGCTCACCTGAGTGCCCTAAAATCTATCAGTGTCATAGTTCATTTGAAGTCTATTTTTTCTCACTATGGCATACCTGAAACTTTAATCTCAGATAACGGACCACAGTCTTTTGGCCTAGACTTTGAAAGATTTTCAGAAACATACAGATTTAGTCACGTGACCTGTAGCCCAAACTTTCCTCAAAGTAATATTGAAGCAGAGCAAGCAGTACAAACCATTAAAACTCTACTGCAGAAAGCTAGTGATCCATATTTAACACTGCTTGCCCAAAGATCTTTACCTCTACACAATGGGTACAGCCCTGCTCAGCTGCTTATGGGAAGACGACTCTGTACTACTGTGCCTATACTACCGCAATTGCTGAACCCCTTAGTTCCTTATGCAGTCACAGTTGCTTTGTGGGAAAGGGAAAAGGGGATAGCAGATATGCAGATCTTTAACAAAAGGCACAATGTCAGAAACCTCAGTAAGTTGCCAGTTGGAAGTGATGTCTGGGTTACTGACTCTAACTTACATGGAACAGTTGTTCAAGAACATCCAACTCCCCGATCATACAGTACTTGGTTGATGTGCCTCATGGAACAATATGCCGCAACCGTTGTCACCTGATCCCCATGCAGCCACCTACTTCAGAAAACAAGGATGTCACTCAAGAACAAATAGAGGTGCTAACAACTTTGCCTTCCACTGCATCACCATTGTCAGAAAGTAATGTTTCATTAAACCAGCCCTCAACACCAAGAACCAGATGTGGGAGAGCGATAGTTAAGCCAAAGAAACTGGACTTATCAGGACAAAGAAAAGAATTGAAAATTTGGCTAAACTAAAATTATTTAATTGATGTTAAATATTGTTTAAGGAAAAGTGTTTCTTCTAAGAAGGAGAGATGTCAGATAATTTCTGTATTATACTGTTAAGTGTTAGGGGGTAATGTAGGCTGCAGGTGGAGGAATGCTTGTGGGGAACCAGAATGGAGAGAGAGAGGGAGGAGCAATGACAGGGAGAAGGAAGTGCATTGGTCTGTAAGACGCTATCTTTGTTAAATGAAAGTTATCAAGTTCTCACAGCAGAGTCAAACTCACTTGTAAAACACGACACTGAGCATGTGAATGTTTCGCCGTGTGCAAGAAAAAACATCTTGTGTGTATGCAAAACTTACTGTTGTGGTTTAGTTTTTCTGTATGTATGAGAAAGCATATCCTGCTCACAAGATATTTTTGTGTGCGTGTGGGAAATTTTTGCAAGATTATGGTATTTTACATTTTCTCACAACTTTCCGCAAAATGTTTTTCGAGAACATGCAAAACTTTCTCATACACACTAGATTCATGTCACTTTTTTGTCACTTTTTAGACCTCCCTGTGATTACCCACTGCCCTCACCACCCCTGCCCCTTGTCCATAGAGGTTAGAAATCTGAAAGTTGAATAAAAATATTATTATTATTTTGCTTTTAGAACACAATTTATCCATAAATGACTGCCATATTTACAGCATGCAAAATAAACAGCTAAGGCTATGCACTCTAATTTCTTTATTCTTATTTTTATGCGTTTTGCACTTCCTGGTAAAATACAGTTTTAGCTGGCCATGTCTCCAGCACAGGCCAGATACCCATCACATTAGCTCAGTGCCACTTTCTGTCTTATAGAAAATCAGCTCCTTGGTAGCAAGTCAGGTTGACGCTATATGAGGCACTGCAGACAGCATATAATGTGTGTAATAAGTGAACTAAGACAAGTGCCACCCAAACACAACACAGACAGACACCAGGACACAAGTTTCTGCACACAGCAAACATTTACTCTAAGTGGGGAAGCACTTCTCCTTTGTTTCCCACAGTAGCACAGTACACCAAGCACCAATAAGCACAAGTAAACACTGTAGTTTCTCTTTCTTTCATCTTCCTTCTCTCTTCTTTCTCTCTTTCTCTCATTCTTCTTCGCCTCCAGCAAGCCTTGTCTTCTCCAGTCCTGACTCTGGCTCCTGGAGTAGTCGCTGCTGGCTCCCTTTAAGCCGCACCCAGGACTATTCCAAGTGGCTCTTTAGGGCGGTCTGGAATCACTCCCAGGTATGGCGGAAGCCCAAAGTAGGGCTCTATAGCTCCCCTGGCAGCTACCCCGGAAACCAACAGAGCTACAGCAAACTATAACTCCCAGAGTGTCTGGTGGGAATCTTTGGTGCCTCAGCAGGGAGGGCTGCCCTCTAGCATCTCAGGGGAGATAATGTCCTGAGACCACTCTCTCGCCCAGTCCTTCCACAAACACGTCCCGGCCAAGTACAGGTCCTGGCTGTCTCGGAACATGAGCCATTTTGTAAGAAACATACATAGGAGTCATAGGAGAAGGAGAAAACATGTCTGGGAAACAGACTGATAGTCGAAATCATATGAAGATGCAGACTAATAAATCCTTTGGCACGACAAATCTACAAAATGGGTCAAAGATGTAAATTTCAGAGAAATCCAAAACACTAAAAAAGTAATCAAAAAGAGCAGGCACTATGGGTACCAGAAAGGCTAAAGGCCAAGTGTTAATTTCAAACAAACTGCAGTGCTCATCTTTTGTTTCCTCCTGTCACTTCACTGCCGCGTAACAAATGGTACCTAACAACATACAAAGATGGCACCAAATGCCTGTTGTGAAAAGTGGAAGACAAGGAGGAGTTCAGAACAATATCTGGCCAAGAGCAAGAAAAGAGGAAGCCAACCAGATCACTGAAAATGAGATGGGCAAAAAAAAAAACAGCTAAGCAGACAATTGAATTTTCACTTGATCAACTTAAACAGCTACCAGGTGGAGCGTATCATACCATTGTCAAACATTTTGTGTCTCCTTAGAGCGCTACTAATAACAGGAAAGACCTTTAGCATCTCAGCTCTACTTCTTCCATGGCTTCCCACTGCTGTAAAAGAGAGAGGAAAATGGATCCAAACGAATTAAAGAGACGAAGGAGGGCATTTTGTTGAGTGGCATGGCAGCATGTACATTTGTAGGTAGTACTTAAGATCTGAAGACCTTATGTTGTCTACATGCCCCCTGTAGACTGATGCTGTGCTGAGCCTTTTATGCTGGAGCTGGACTGACTGCAGCAGCAGGTGGCTGCAGCTTTGAGTGGAATTGGAATCAATAGATGTCAAACATTTCAAGCCAAGTGTCAGAACCAGAATGCCAAAAAGTTAAACAAATAGTTCAGGATGTGTATCAACAGTTACAGTCAGGTGTACGGGAAGAATATAAAAAGCCTTATGAACTGACAAGTGCTTGAGATTACCTGCTTGTTAAACTAGGTCAACCTGAAGTGTTTTGTATCAGTACATCAAGTTAGAAATAAGTTCTGGGCCATGTACAGTTTTGGTCTCCAGGTTACAAAAAGGACATAGTAGCGGTGAAAAAAGTGCAAAGAAGAGCGACTAAGCTGATTCCAGGACTACAGGGGATGAGTATGAAGAAGATTAAGAGAACTGAGCTTTTTCAGTTTACATAAAAAGAAGATTGAGAGGAGTGTTTAAAATTATGAAGGGAATTAGTAAAGTGCATTGGGACTGTGAATGAGTTCATCAAGAACATGGGGACACAGTTGGAAACTTGTTAAAGGTAAATTTTACAAAAACATTAGGAAGTTTTTTGACACACGGAGAACCACATACACTTGGAATAAGGTAACAAGTAGTGTGGTAGACAGTAGGAGTTTAAGAACTTTCAAAACTCAATTTGACATTGTTGTTTTAAAGGAATTAAGTGGATAGGAATGGCAAGCTTTGATTATTCTAATCATATAACTTTTTAATTTTCTAGTCATAGAACTTTAAGTTTTTATTTTGTTCTCAGATAATTATTTATATGTAAGGAATCTTATTCTTTGAACCAGATATTTACCCACGACTTTTATATGTTTAACTATTTTGGAACATTTTGATAATACTTAATGACATAAAATCACACAATTTATCTGTTCTCTGATTGGTGTAAATTAAAATATATTTAATCATTTTATGTAAATGAACTGTTAAAAGAAGATATTCTGTTAGGATGGATCGGTCTTGTCATAGAGAACTCAGCCATTCAAATGGTGGGGCTCCCTCAGTCTGGTATAATATAAGATGTCAAATTTTAGCTTATTTATAATAAGTGACACATCTCTTCTTTATTTACAAAGTATCTTTCCTAACAACATGAAAGTTGGATAACACGTAATCAGTGCCAAAACATAAGTTGTAGTCCAAATACAGGGAAAAAATATTTGTAACCAGGAATTCAGTAACAACAAAAAATGAGTGCAAATGTCTTTGGGAGAATCCGTAAACTTGGACAACCAGGAAGCTTGACCTTTTATATCTTTGACCCAGCGATGCCAAATGCTGTTCACTTAAGGATTATCTTACCAAATAAAATTACAGCATCCAAAAGAAAAACAAGACATCACTGGTGAATGTTATTTTCGACCTTGTTAAAAATATACGATGTACAAAAACAAATATGATCACAAAATTTCTTCCTCTCTAAAACAATTAAAACAATGTTTCAATAATTTTGTGAGGCCAATGAGAAACTATAAAAATCTAAAACAACAGCCCAATTGTGACATAATCATTGTCATGTACTCTCATTTGAATCAGCTTTCGAAAGTGTAAATGTCTGTCCAAGAATGTATGTGTGAGAGTCTGCACTGAGGGAAAAGAGCCCACCCGGTCTCAATGGAGAGTGACTGTGATGGCGCCTGCTTCTGGTTAGTCTACACAACTAAAAGTAACTCAAAAGTGATGACATTTTTTTTTTCTTGACTTAAAATACAAACCACACTTAAGTGTAAAAGCACATATAACTCCATATGTTGGTGTCTTCTTATAGAGAACTTAATAACTCCTTTGACCTCACACAGACTTTTTAAGCAACCTGAATTTCTTTAACCATAACAGCATAATATTTCTCCATTTCACAAGTTGACAATTAAAGCAACTTTTTTTGGAAAGAGTAACCTGAAGAGCATGTCGCACTTCCTCATTGATCTGCAGCATCTCACTCCTATGACCATCTCCCCATTGAGTACATTTGACACTGAATCACGTATACAACAAACATGAAAAACCTTTTCAAATGGTAGATAAAGTGGGAGAACTGGATCAAATATGGCCAACTTATAAACGGACAGCTAAATATTTCATTCTTTTGTATATTACAACATACTGACATTTGTCAAATCCAATTGATCAGGTGAAACTTAGCCTTCACGCATATGAAAGTTATCTAAAATGCCTTGGTTATTATAAAGGAATTCCTCAGAGAGAAATGTATTACTTTTGTATAGACTTGATGTTTTCATTAAGGACTACTTTTCAACATTACGTCTTACATTGCTCAAAGGGATTTTTGCAAACTGAAAGGAGAAAAGTGAAATAAAGACGATCCATTGGTAGCCAACAAGAAGTAGGTTTGCTTATTGAGTTGTCATTTTGCAAAAGAAGTCTATGAGGACCACTGAAGTCGTGTCCATGCTCTGTAAGCTGTCCAAAGCTCAGAAAAAAAAACTGTTTAATTGAATAACATTCTTCTAAGCAATAATTTGAAACTTTCTGCCCTGAGTTAAATTATTTTTGGTGCAAAAAAAAAGTCCCATTAATGACCTTAAATGAGAATGTTAAAAATGAATGACATTGAAGAATGCATGTTATGCTGGAGCCAAATGTAACTTCTACAGTTTTGGACTCATTTCAGCTTAAAAGCAAAGGATAATGGAAAGCCTGAAAAAAATCAGCTGTTTGCCTACATTGTTTCATAAAGGCAGTGATTAAATTGTCAAATGTGAGCAATTTATGGACACACTTATAGCACAATCATCCCAAAGCTTTAGCTCAGTTGATGCCCTCCGCCTCTTCATTGTCTGCCTCTCTACATTCATTTTATGCACCTTATGTTTCTAAAAAGTATACTTTTATTTTTGTTATTATTCATTTTTATAAGCAGATACAACCTACAGAATTTTTTATTTAATTTTTTTGTTTAAGTTTAACTTTGCACTGTTGTTTAAATATCTCACTATTTATTTAAATGAAAAACATTACTTTATACATCTCCATATTTTATTGACTGCTGTTGATAAGGAACCAATTTGTACTATTTAAGTAAAAATTGGCAATCTTTGTTTAAATAAAAAACATCATGTTTTAAAACCTGTGCATGAGAGACAGCTAAAGGGCTTGAGTAAGGACAGTTCCGAGTCATAGAAGGATGTGGCAGAGTGCGCCGACTCTTTTTCTCCCTTTCCTGCAGACCATTTACGGGAGATTCCACCTGGCCCTCTTGACGTCACTTCCGGGACCAAACCTATGGAAGAAGACCTTGCCGACTCCGGCCCCTGTGATGTCACATCTGGGCTCGAACCTATGACTGAAGACCTTTATGAGCCCGACCCTTTTGATCTCACTTCCCCTTTAAAAGCCTCCACCTTTTCCCTATTCCCTCATTTCTGTTTTGGACTCGGTTTTGTGCACAGCAGTGCTATCATTTAAGCTACAATTTGCAGCCAGGAAATCCAAATATACAGGTGGCTGCCCCAAACCTTGCTATGGCTTTTTGTGGCTTTTGAGACAAACAAAAACGCATGTGAAACCAAATCAACTACAATGGTATTTTATACCCACCTCCCTCGGATAACACTGCATTGACTGCTTGCAATCAGTATTTTCATTTGTTGGTTATTCAACTGACACACTACCGATATGCCCGTACTTGCCTGTAATGGAGTATCCAGTGTTGTTTCAGCATAAATTAGATGACATTCGAAACAGGAGCGTCACGTCAATATGCACATAAAGAGACCAGA
Organism: Polypterus senegalus; assembly: GCF_016835505.1. NCBI lineage: Eukaryota > Metazoa > Chordata > Cladistia > Polypteriformes > Polypteridae > Polypterus > Polypterus senegalus. The sequence goes on along the minus strand of NC_053154.1, from coordinate 64,899,764 downwards.
AATGTTGAACTTAATTGTATCTGGAATTAATAAACAATTGTAATGATACCAGGAAAGCACATTGATTTTTTTAAAAGAACGGTGGTCTCCACTTTAATGTTACAAGAAAAAAATTAAAAAGTCAAGTATAACATTCTATTTGTATTGCCATTATCGCAGAGCTGTTGATGAAGTCACCGTATGGCTGTTCAGACTATTCACTGCTAACACTGAATTGTTTGTAGGCATGTGTAGGCTTTGCTGTTGGTGTTGTCACAGCCATCATTTCATTTAATGTTGAACTACAGGGATAAACATTTTGCTATGTTTCAAAACCAAAAGACATTTTAAAATATGATTCTTTGCCTGGTTACTGGTTGTAAGTTTGCATTTCCCTTGTTTTGGCCACCTATGTCTAGCTATAAAAATATTAGAATAAGCTACATAATCAGTTCACTCAGTTTAATTCTGATTCTAACAATTAAGAATGATTGCGTAATAGATGTTTTCAGAACTGTTCAATTCAACATAACAGACCTTGTACATGATGAAACTGTGCATCATTGTCCTTTCCAATCCAGTACGGTGAATGCTGAGGTGTTTTTAGTAAGAGAACTCTTCACAGTTCACACCTAATCTGCCTGGTCCAAGTTACAGTTGGCTATCTGCACTTCCAACTTCAGCGTTCAAACCGCTTGTGCTTCTGAAACGCTTCAATTTTATAGTCATGTGAAAAACTGGAAATTATTGGAAAAGGAAATTGTTGACTTATTCAATCTATTAGAACAGGCAAACAGTTTAGTGTCTATATATAGAGGTGCTAAAATAATACAAGGAAAATGTATGCTCTCAATCATTTATTCAACAAAAATTTCAGTAGATGAAACTGGCTACTAGATAAAAAGCAAGCAGAAGCTGACATTGCCTCGTTTAGAAGACACAACTACGTTTTACCTACCAGTCTTTAGCATCAACTCTGTGAAATTTTTCACCACTCCTCCATGCAAAATTCCTTCATTTGCAAGATGTTACTGGGTTTTCTTGCAATGACTGCCTGTTTCAAACCCCCACTCAACATTTCAATGGGATTCAAATCAAGGCTTTGACTAGACCAGTCGTTAACCCTTGTGGCGGAACGGTTGGAGCCCTTACCCAGCCGAGACACTCAGAGTATGGAAGGACACCTGGCCGTCTGCTGGCAGGAGCCCCTTCAATTGTTGTGGCCCACCCCGACACGGCAGTGCGAGAGCCGCACACGCAGCACACCAGGACGTGCGTGCCATGGCAGCACAGTGGACCACAAAGTCACAGAGGCCCACAGAAGGACTGCTACCTCCCGATGGGGAAGAAGAAGCCCAGGCAAGGGCTGTAAGCAGCGGGCATACAGTTGCCTACTGCCGCAAACCACACCTAGATCGGCGTACCTGAAGAAGAGCCCGGCCGGAAGATACACGCTCCAGAAGGGAGAATCCGGGAGATAAGTGTTGAACCCAGGGACCAGTTGCCCAGGGAAACTTATTTATCTTTTCCATACACCTACATCATAGACGGGGAGTGTGCAGATCCACTCGGTAGGCCAAATCACGGCAAGCAATGGCAGGGCATGCTTAAATAAAGATCCGCGACTGCTGCCCTACAAAGGACGACCACCAGTGGAGGAACGCCTGGACTCTCACAACCCATCGGGATCAATCTGAGGGAGGAGGGGGCGGTGCAGGGCTGGACTGCCTTCCACAAAGCAGGTAAGGGAATGGGCATCATGTGTCAGATCACCACAGATTCATGCCTGCAAGTGGAGCCGACAAACATCCAATCAAATGATCTCCCAAGGCAGCTGGTGCGGAAGCTGCACACGCTCAATGGCTCCTGGCCGTTGGGTAAGGAAAAGGGAAGCTCAAGTCCACTGCCACCCGAAACAGATAACCTTCTCTTGGCTGTACTGGATTTGGAGATCACCCTATAACCCGTACAGTCTCTTTTACACGCAATTGGCTTGCTGAGGCAGGTGGTCGAGAGGATGGAGAGGAAGGCCAAGGAGCCATTGAAGGCAGCACACAAGTGGCTGAGGCGAAGTGATCAATTTGATGTGGCGGTACAGATGAGTGGCTCCTGTACCATAGATAAAAATGGAAACCTGAGCGAATTATATCCAGAAGTGATCTGTGATGGAATTCAAGTAGCCAGGTGTCCAACAATGGATCGCTATGTGATGACCAATTGTGCAATGGGGGCAGAAACGGCAGAAGGGCAAGACAGGGGCCGGCTTGTTTGTGCCAGCACCCAAAGTGTCCCACCCCAAATACTGGTGGTGGTCTTGCACAAATCGAGAGGGGTGCAGATAGCACGGGGTCTCTTCTTGTCCCATAGTGAGACTCATATTGTCGCCACACACCATATTATAAAGAAGATCCAGAAAGGAAAGGAAAAAACACGGTAGCACGTGAGCCTCTGTGTTCACGTGTGACATAGGGCTGCTCTCCATGGGGGGGCGGAGGGGCGGTCTCACTCCGGCTGTGCAAAGCAGAACGGGTGTTCCCACAATGCTTCAGTGTCTGGAGGGCGCAGACACAAGGTGGGGCGTGGCGCTGCTAAAAGTGCCATAGAGTCGTCCACAGGTGGAGACGCTGTTCCAATAATGTTTCAACAGACACCTGTAGAGAACATCAGTAAAGTGCCTCCCCGTCCCTCTGTTCTTTCTATTTTGCAGGACGGAACTGCGGCCTGGACGAGAGCAGCTCCCCATCCAACAGAACAACAGCCCTCGTGCGACAGGACCCTTTGCCTGTCAATGCTCATTTTGGGGAGGAGCAGTGTGGCGGATAGTTGGAGCCCTTACCCAGCCGTGACGAGTATGGATGGACTGGGGGAGAGTATATTTTTAAGACTGTTTCTCCCCCGGACTGACAGAGGGCATCCCTCTTGGCTTCAGGCCACGGGTTGTGAGCATGGAAGCTTAACCCTGCTGAGGCCCGTGGCCACCGCCAGGGGGTGCCTGGACTTTTACAGGGCCCTATTTGGCAGCACTTCCAGCACACACAGAAGTGCTGCAGGAAGAAGCTCATTGGGCACCTGGAATCCTTCCGGGTTAGGGTTAGGGTTAGTGAAACAGTGAAACTGAAATGGACAATGAAGCCAAAAATGATTTTGAGAATCCAAAAGTGACACTTGCATCACTTGCACCTGTGCAGTGTGCTGTTCATATTATTATTATTATCATTAATAATGATTATTATTATTATTTGTATCATTATTATACTTTCTGCACTTCTGACTTTGCACTTTTAGTGCTTTGCATGTTTTACAGTAGAAAGATGAGATTTAATAAAAATATTATTTTTCAACAACACCTTTTTACATGTTTTTTTTTGAGAAAAAATGTAACGCTAAGGATGTTAAAGAAAGAAGTGAAAAATAGAACAAACATATTTGCATAAAAAATATCCACATGGAGGGAAGTAAACTGTAGTAAGAATCATGAGGAGCCTGAACACATTGATTTGGTATTTATTATTCCTCCGCCTGCATCATCAGAGCTGACTAAAATCACATAAGACTCAAGGGAAACAAGCTGATGAAGATCAAGTGCAGATGAAGATATGGTAAGCTAGTCCTCAGATCCAGCAGAATGGGCAACAAATAAAAGTGTGAGGGACTACTTCAACTTTAACAAACCCAGCCAAAATATTGGCAGCTTCTCTTCTTCTGCTAGGAAATATGGAACTGTGTGCAGGAGCTTAACTACTGACCACCTTTACCGGTAAATGAAAACCAGAGAGGTCCACCTGAGAGAATGCTTAGTGTATTCCCCATCGAATGGGTCTGTGTACTGCTGTTGCTGTAAGCTGTTCTCTAAAAAAGACACCGCATTTAGTTCAGGATATAATGACAGGAAAAACATTTCTTATTGCTTATCTGAGCATAAAAAGAATCAGCCGAACACATTAATGCAGTGCTAAATCATTCATTGTGTGGAGCAATGGTTGCTAGTGATTCCAGTCAATTTAGAGATTTACTGCACAGCAAGCATACTGACGTAACAGACTGAAATGCATAATTGACACTGTACAATTCCTAGCCTCCCATGGTGTGCCTTTTTTGGTGAGAACAAACTACTTTCTTCTCTGAATATTGGCAGTTTTTTGAGGTGCCCAGAGCTGAACAGTGAATTCAGTACAGTCCAATCTGAGCAATTTGCTAAGTATATTACTAGCATAGAAAAATGCCCGTTTATTAAAATGGGCACAATAGTTCAATGGTAAGTCCATCTGTTTCGATCAGGTTGTGCATTTAGAAACCTCTGCTCACCAGATATGCCTGCCCTTAAGTCCCTTTTTCTTTCTGAGGCTTGCTGCTTTTGTTCATCATTCTAGCCTATACATCTCTCTTTCTTTGGGCTTCTGGTTGCCTTTGTTCATTTTCTGAGCCCTCTTGTGGATGCCAGTTGGCAGTACACATGAGCAACATTTTGTTGTTTTATATAGATAGAGATATTAAAAAAATATATGTTTAGAAATATGAAATACATGCAACAAGTTGCAGATACATCTTTTCAGACAAGAGCTAAGTATAAAATTAATTTCACTGACCGAACTTCCAGTCATAGGGGTTCCAGTCAGGAAGATGAGGGTCCAGGAGGGCAAATAACAGAAGTGATGTCGGTGTTTGAATAACCGTCAGTCTTCCATTGTGCAGAAGGAGAAAGAGACAAGGCTTTTGAATACAGTGCCAACCCCTGGTTTGGCAAGTAATTACCATCACTAGAGCTCTTAAGTTGCCTCCAATGCATGCATGCACATGACTATAAATATATATATATATATATATATATATATATATATATATATATATATATATATATACACACACATAGTGTCCCAGATGACTGGGGATCCTACCCAGCCGGGATGCCTGGACGGTTCCCGAGATGGATCATACCTCCCCTGGGCCACAAGAGAGCAGCCGTCCGGGTCTGCTTGTGGGCCACGGGAACGGAGCTGGAACACTCAACCCAACGGGAGGACGTGTCCACTGTCAGGGGGCGGGCAGATGGTTATGAAATCCTGGATGGCAGCACTTCCGCCACACCAGGAAGTGCTGCTGGAAGAAATCCCAGGCGTACTCCTGACATTTCACCACACCAGGAAGTGTCGTCAGGTCATTATTAAAGGGCCCGCCTCCCTCCAGTAGATGAACCGGAGATGGGAGGAAGGAGACGAAGCTTGTGAGGAGGGGAGTGGAGGTCAAAAGAAGAAGAAGAGAAAGAGAAAGAAAAAGAGTTGTTGGAGGAAGGCATTGTGGTGCTTAAGAGAAATAAAGGAGTGCGTTTTGGACATTCTGTCTGTCTGTCTGTGTCCGGGGGTATGCTTTCCACTATATATATATATATATATATATATATATATATATATATATATATATATATATATATATATATATATATATATACATTGTGGAAGTTCAGCCCCAAACACAGACAGCCAGACATGAAATGTCCAAAAAATACAAACGTTTAGTTTTCCTCTTGCCTTTACAGCACCACACAATGCCTTACACAGCCACAATTGCTCACAGTCCCTTCTTTCCTTTCAACTCTTTTGCTTCCTCTACTCCTCTCCTCACAAGCTCCGTCCTCTTCCTCCCAACTCTGGCTCATCTACCTAATGTGGCAGAAGTGCTGCAGTCCAGGGCTCTGTAATCATCCTCTGGGCATCCCCTGGCGGTGGCCATAGGCTCCAAACAGGGTTGAGCTTCTAAGCTCTGATCCCGTGGCCCCAATGCAGACCAGGGCGGCTGCCCTCTCGTGGCCCGGTGAAGGTATTGTCCCTCTCCCGGTCCTTCCTCCTCCCAGGCGTCCCGGCTGGGCAGGATCCTGTCAGGATATAGTCTGCCACACTATATATATATATTACCGGCACGGCACCTTATCACTCCCTAAACAGTTTATTATTAGACTTAGATGTAATTTTGTACTTTTGTATTAGGAAAAATCGTTTAATTTGATGAGACTTGGTGGTGGGCTGTCAAAGGGTGGGAGTATAGAACCCAGAAATAAGTTTTGCCTATGTCTCAATGTGAATTAAATCTGGCCCTGCATCGATGATCCAAAAAGTGAAAGCGCTGACCTATTTACATGTCAGGCATTCCTGGGCAATTCTGAAAGTGACTGTCATAGCAAAAGGCAATGCTTTTATTAGAAAATGGCAGTGCCCAAAATAAACAAAACAACATTTTGAAATAATGCAAGAAAACACTAGAAAATAGAAACAAATGTTGGCAATAGATTCTTCAGGGTTAAACCCCCTGAATAGACTCATACTTTGGGCAAATTATTTAGTAGAATCCCACAAAAATAAAAGAAGAACACCCATTATAACACTAATTTTGTAATTCAGACACTGAAAAATTATTTTAAGGTCAGCTAACAAAGTTATCTGTTGAGTTTTTCCAAGCAAAGTAACAAGATTGAAATACAACATAGGAAGTGATGACATTGGGTCAGTTAATTCCCTGTTCTCTTGATGCTCTTGTTAGCCCTGCCTTACTGTTGTACTCTTAACCGATGAGGCATTTTGTTTTGATCTGGCCCTTCCTCCTAATAATGAAGTCTTCCCCAAGTTACCTTCTGTCCCTAAACATGATCTGCATTGAGGAGAGTACAAGCCTTAGAATTACTGTACTTTCCTGAATCAGCTGCAGATCTATAAAGTGTCAGGCTACAGTGCCCTCTAACAGCACCTTCTGTGTTATTACATAGCTTTTGGGCTGCCTTACCGAAATTGGTCCCACATGTATGAGTTTGGCACAGATGCTGCTTTCTTTTGGAAAAGAGATAGCTGATATTTTGCTAGGTCTTTGTTGTTTTTAACTCTCTCTGTCTCTTGCATTTTCTCTCTTAGGCCTGTCTGCACTTTGCTGTCTTCACTCTTTCATATCAAGCACCTTTGGCATCAACTGAGCTGTTGATCATTCTGAGGACGCATGTCCTGTTTCCCCACAGATCACTTTTCTCCCTAGCTTTCTCAAGTGTTTCTGCCTGCTGCCCCTCTCGTACATTCAGTATACATCTCAGTCATAGTGGTACTTGTCTTCCAAATCTTGTATGAACATGTATGACACTACCACCAGTGCATCTGGCACTTTGTCCAGTTCCATCTCTTTTCTGCCTGATAACCTCTTGCTCCGAGGAGAATTCTTCACTCCTTACTGTATATTTGTAAAGATATTTGTGGCCATATTTATTATTTGGAAGGATTGTCTGTTTTCCTTCTACTTATTATTGCCAAATTCATTTAAGAGCTCTTAGTCCTCTTGTCTGAGAGGAGTGCAATGTAATACTAAATTTAATTCAGTTGTGCCCACAGGCCTTTATATTACTAATTTACGCCAAAATCAGAACAGAGTTAGGTTCCTTAAAAGGTTTGCTTTTGTATCTGCTCCCCACCACCTTGCATTTTTTGAAAACAGGTTAGAAATCAAATGTGACTAAACACCGTCAGCATCTGTCAACCCATATTATTACAAGGCACTGTCCTACTTCTGATGTGACATTTACCTACAGATACTGTTGATTTTGTCGTACTGTACATTGAATAAAAGTGTGTAATCTAGTATTGGGTTAGAGCTGCTTTTTACGCTAGATTGTTTTTAGAGTTTTACTTAAGTCCTTTAAACAAAAAGTGTAAGATGTCTGGGAATGCTCATCCATATGTACAACCATGTAGTGTGTGCTTGATATAGATTGTCTGCACAGCACGGCACACTTAAAGAATAACATTTTTACATATGAATACATCTTCACCCAGCTAGCTGTTACCACTGAGCTGCTGTTCAGCTTTTGATTTGTGACAGTTTATTTTTTTTACTATTGACTTTCTACTATAAATAGATCTTGATATATTTTTCAGTAGCTGGTTGGCTTTTATTTTCTACAGCTGTTATGGAGCAGCTGTACACATAAAACCTTCCCTTCAACATGTTAAGCAATGTTAAACAACCTCTGACCCCAACTGCAGACTAAATGACTAGGGCGTCATCTATGTTGAAACAGAGATTTCCATGAATTATTAATTTAGCTTGTTAACGATCATCATCCGGAATGGACTTATTGGATGGCTAGTTGGAAACCACCTGAGATTTAATGTCTTATTTAGTTCTCCACAACTGGAAACAGAATGAGAAGAAGAACATTAAATATTCCGAGGATAATACATAGGGGAAGAATAACTAAGGGTAAATATGTGAAACAGTGGATTTAGTGAAATGGCTCAGAATTACATTAACTGACAGTGTTCTTTAATGGTAAGAATAAGGTTAAACATGTGTCATTCCTTTTCATTCCTTAATGATTAATACTTAGTGTTATTTTTTCTTGGTCAGACTGCAAAATTTAATATATAATAGTAGTTGTTTTGTATCAATAATATTTGTTGTGATGTATGAACCCAGCCAAGGGGATGCATAAACCAGTGTGTTTCTTCGTGCCGGTCCCAAGCCCAGATAAATGGGGAGAGTTACATCAGGAAGGGCATCCAGTGTAAAATTTTGCCAGATCAATATGTGGACAACAGTATAAATTTCCATACCGGATCGGTTGAGGCCCGGGTTAACAATGGCTGCTGCCAGTACTGTTAGCCAAAATGGTGCTGCCGGAAATCGGGCTACTGTTGGCCAAAGAAGGGGGGGAGGGAACATGTCCAGAGGAAAGAGGAGAGGAGGAAAGTAAGGAGAGTGAAATGGAGGATAGGAACTTTGAATGTTGGCAGTATGACTGGTAAGGGGAGAGAGTTAGCAGATATGATGGAGAGAAGGAATGTTGATATATTGTGCGTACAAGAGACTAAATGGAAGGGGAGTAAGGCCAAGTGGATCCTAGGTGGATTCAAATTGTTCTGTCATGTTGTGGATGGGAGGAGAAATGGGGCTGGGTTATTCAGAAGGAACAGTATGTCAAGAGTGTTTTGGAAGTGAAAAGAGTGTCAGAGTAATGATTATGAAGCTGGAAATTGGAGGTGTGATAATGCATGTTGTTAGTGCGATGGATGGATGAGAAAGAAGATTTCTGGAGTGAGTTGGATGAAGTGATGTACAGTGAACCCAAGGGACAGAAAGTGGTGATTGGATCGGATTTCAATGGACATGTTGTTGAAGGGAACAGAGGAGACGAAGAGGTGATGGGTAGGTATGGTGTCAAGGAGGGAAATGGATAGAAATGGAAGAAGGTCAGAGGATAGTGGATTTTGCCAAAAGGATGGACATGGCTGTGGTGAATATGTATTTTAAGAAGAGGGAGGAACATAGGGTGACGTACAAGAGTGGAGGAAGATGCACACAGGTAGATTATATCCTATGCAGAAGAGTTTATCTGGAGGAGATTGAATACTGCAAAGTGGTGGCAGAGGAAAGTATAGTTAGACAGCATAGGATGGTGTCTGTAGGATGACATTGGAGAGCAAGAAGAGGAAGAGAGTGAGGGCCGAGCCAAGGATCAAATGGTGGAATTTGAAAAAGGAAGAGTGCAAGGTTGAGTTTAGGGAGGAGGTCAGACAGGCCCTGGGTGGCAGTAAAGAGTTACCAGACAGTTGGGCAACTACAGCAGAAGAAGTAAGGGTAACAGCAAGAAGGGTGCCTGGCATGACAACTGGACAGAGGAAGGATGAAAAGAAAACCTGGTGGTGGAATGAGGAAATACAGGAGAGTATACAGAGGAAGAGGATGGCAAAGAAAAAGTGGGATAGTCAGAGAGAAACAGAAAGTAGACAAGAGTACAAGGAGATAAGGCACAAGGTGAAGAGAGAGGTGGCAAAGGCTAAAGAAAAGGCGTATGATGAGTTGTATGAGAGGTTGGACACTAAGGAGGAGAAAAGGACCTGTACCAATTAGCTAGACAGAGGGACCAAGCTGGGAAAGATGTTCAGCAGGTTAGGGTGTTAAAGGATAAAGATGGAAACGTACTCACAAGCGAGGAGAATGTGTTGAACAGATGGAAAGAGTACTTTGAGAGGCTTGTGAATGAAGAGAACGAGATAGAAAAGAGGTTGGATGATGTGGAGATAGTGAATCAAGAAGTGCAAAGGATTAGCATGGAGGAAGTAAGAACAGCTATGAAGAGGATGAAGAATGGAAAGGCCGTTGGTCCAGATGACATACCTGTGGAATCATGGAGGTGTTTAGGAGAGATGGCAGTGGATTTTTTAAGCAGATTGTTTAATGGAATCTTGGAAAGTGAGAGGATGCCTGAGGAGTGGAGAAGACGTGTACTGGTGCCGATTTTTAAGGGGGATGTGCAGGACTATAATTACTACATGGGGATAAAATTGATGAGCCACAGCATGAAGTTATGGGAAAGAGTAGTGGAAGCTAGGTTAAGAAGTGAGGTGATGATTAGTGAGCAGCAGTATGGTTTCATGCCAGGAAAGAGAACCACAGATGCAATGTTTGCTCTGAGGATGTTGATGGAGAAGTTTAGAGAAGGCCAGAAGGAGTTGCATTGTGTCTTTGTGGACCTGGAGAAAGCATATGACAGGGTGCCTCAAGAGGAGTTGTGGTATTGTATGAAGAAGTCAGGAGTGGCAGAGAAGTACGTAAGAGTTATACAGGATATGTACGAGGGAAGTGTGACTGTTGTGAGGTCTGCGGTAGGAGCGATGGATGCATTCAATGTGGAGGTGGGATTACATCAGGGATCAGCTCTGAGCCCTTTCTTATTTGCAATGGTGATGGACAGGTTGACAGACGAGTCCCTGTGGACTATAATGTTTGCTGATGACATTGTGATCTGTAGCGATAGTAGGGAGCAGGTTGAGGAGATCCTGGAGAGGTGGAGGTATGTTCTAGAGAGGAGAGGAATGAAGGTCAGTAGGAACAACAACAACAGCGTTTATTTATATAGCACATTTTCATACAAATGATGTAACTCAAAGTGCTTTACATGATGAAGAAAATGAAAAAAGACAAAAGAAATAAGTACTAAAATAAGGGAACACTAATTAACATAGAATAAAAGTAAGGTCTGATGGCCAGGGAAAAAAAAAACTCCAGACAGCTGGAACAAAAAATAAAATCTGCAGAGGTTCCAGGCCATGAGACCGCCCAGCCCCCTCTAGGCATTCTACCTAACATAAATGACCTCAATCAGTCCTCATTGTATTCAGGGTTCACATGGAAGAACTTGATGATGACGGTCATGTGGACTTCTGGCCTTTAATTCATCAATGTAGGGACATATAGGTGCTTTGATCGTGTGGTGGTGGCGCAGATTGCCACCACAGAAAACCGGAAAAAGAACAGAAGAGAAAGTAAGGATTAGTACGGATTTTGGAGCCATCATGAATAATAATGATAATTAATTGAATATACAGAGCATCAGGATTAAACTAAGATGAAGCTATGAGAAAGCCTTGTTAAAATAATGTGTTTTTTTAGCAGTTTTTTAAAGTGCTCCACCATATTAGCCTGGCGAATTCCTATTAGCAAGCTATTCCAGATTTTAGGTGCATAACAGCAGAAGGCCGCCTCATCACTTCTTTTAAGTTTAGCTCTTGGAATTCTAAGTAGACACTCATTTGAAGATCTAAAGTTACGATTTGGAGTGTAAGATGTAAGGCATTCCAAAATATAAGACGGAGCGAGATTATTTAAGGCTTTGTAAACCATAAGCAGTATTTTAAGGTCAATTCTAAATGACACAGATAACCAATGTAGTGACATCAAAACTGGAGAAATGTGCTCGGATTTACTTTTCCTAGTTAAGATTCTAGCAGCTGCATTCTGCACTAGTTGCAACCAATTGATGTCTTTCTTGGGGAGTCCTGAGAGGAGTGCGTTACAGTAATCTAGCCGACTAAAAATAAAACCTTGAGCTAATTTCTTAGTATCTTGCAATGTAATTGACAATACAGAATACATGTGCGTAAATGAGAGGGAGGCTAGTGGAATGGTGAGGATGCAGGGAGTAGAGTTGGCAAAGGTTTATGAGTTTAAATACTTGGGATCAACAGTACAGAGTAACGGAGATTGTGGAAGAGAGGTGAAGAAGAGAGTGCAGGCAGGGTGGAATGTGCGGAGAAGAGTGTCAGGAGTAATTTGTGACACATGAGTATCAGCAAGACTTAAAGAGAAGGACGGTAGTGAGACCAGCTTTGTTATATGGGTTGGAGACGGTGGCACTGACCAGAAAGCAGGAGACAGAGCTGGACATAGCAGAGTTAAAGATGCTAAGATTTGCACTGGATATGACGAGGAAGGATAGGATTAGAAATGAGTACATTAGAGGGTCAGCTCAAGTTGGACGGTTTGGAGACAAAGTCAGAGAGGCGAGGTTGCATTGGTTTGGACATGTACAGAGGAGAGATGCTGAGTATATTGGGAAGAGGATGTTAAAGATACAGCTGCCAGGCAAGAGAAAAAGGGGAGGGCCTAAGAGAAGATTTACGGATGTAATGAGAGAGGACATGCAGGTGATGGGTGTGACAGAACAAGATGCAGAAGACAGGACAATATGGAAGAAGATGATCCACTGTGGCAACCCCTAACGGGAGCAGCCAAAAGAAGGAGAAGAAGCAGTTGTGATGTATCTTTATATGATTCTTCTACACTTGATCATTAAATACACACTGCCTTTGCTACTGTTAGGTTTTCTAGTGGTAGCTTCTCTAAATATTTTGGCCTTTACTTATCTCCCATATATGTAGCTATAATTACTTTAATACCTTTACCCTTAAACCTCTTGTAATTCTTTTTTGGTATATTTTATTAATCCCCAACGGGAAACTGTCTTTTTGCATGACCTTTGTGGGTCAAAGCACTGGGTCAGCCATTATACAGCACTCCAGGACCATTTATTTCAGATTGAGGGCCTTGAGGGCCACATTTCAGGACTGAGAAGAGAAACAGAATAAGTGAGGGTTAGTAACAAATTCTATCATGTTACTTATGTTTTAGTGCTAATATCTAACAACAGAAATGCAGTCTGTACAGTTAATCAGCAGCTCTAGTCAGGATATGCTAAATTGACGTAGTGAGTCTTCAACCGGGATTTGAAAGCTGAGACTGAAGTCAAGTCAATTTTATGTGGCAAATGAATATGTACCATTATTGTGAAGAAATAACTTTGACCTGAAAAATACCAAACTTTAATAAAAGGACAAGTGTCTGTGTATGTGTGTGTGTCTGTGTATCTGTCCAATTACTAGGGTAAAGAAGAAAATTTTTAAAATAGGCAAAATATGTTGAAGAAAGGGCACAAAAATGTTAAAATGGTAATAAAAAATAAGGGTCTAAAAAAATAAGACAATTAGTTGTATTGACCGATTCTGTCGTCCAATGTTATAGACCAGCAACATCAGCATGGTAGTAACATTCTTGACACCGGCTCAAGCCATATGAACAACGTTTATAGGTGTAATGCTAATGACTGATAACTTTCTGTGGTGGGCATTGGCCAAGTGGAAATAATTATAAATCAACATGCACATTGGGAAACCAAAGCCCTAATACAGCTAGACTGGAGTTGCTAAACCTGACTAATGCGATAGTGACTACTTCTTCATTTTCACAGCAAAACACTTTGGCAATAAGAATGGTTCTATAAGTGATGCCAAGAAAAAGCTGTGAAAAACAGGTGACCCTATCCGAAGAGGAAGAGGCCGCCATGAGAGAAAGAGACGGAGTACATATATTAAACCAGACCAAATGGACAATCCATGAACGTGATGGGTGTGATGAAGAACATGGAGCAGCTGCTGCTCATGTGATGAAGACCATGGAGTGGCTGCTGCTTCACCACCTGAGACCACAGATCCGCCACACCCTCGACCCTCTGCAGTTTGCATACCAAGAGAAGGTGGGAGCAGAGGATGCCATCATCTATATGCTACACCGATCCCTCTCCCACTTGGACAGAGGCAGTGGTGCAGTAAGAATTATGTTTATGGACTTCTCTAGCGCTTTCAACACCATCCAACCTCTGCTCCTTAGGGACAAGCTGACAGAGAAGAGAGTAGATTCATACCTGGTGGCATGGATCATCGACTATCTTACAGACAGACCTCAGTATGTGCGTCTTGGGAACTGCAGGTCTGACATTGTGGTCAACAACACAGGAGCACCGCAGGGGACTGTACTTTCTCTGGTCCTGTTCAGCCTATATATATCGGACTTCCAATACAACTCGGAGTCCTGCCACGTGCAAACGTTTGCAGATGACACTGTTTTTGTGGGCTGCATCAGGAGTAGGCAGGAGGAGGAGTATAGGAACCTAATCAAGGACTTTGTTAAATGGTGCGACTCAAACCACCTACAACTGAACACCAGCAAAACCAAGGAGCTGGTGGTAGATTTTAGGAGGCCCAGGCCCCTCATGGACCCCGTGATCATCAGAGAGTGCAGAGAGTGCAGAGGGTGCAGACCTATACATATCTGGGAGTGCAGCTGGATGATAAATTGGACTGGACTGCCAATACTGATGTTCTGTGCAATCTATCTATCTATCAAATAAAAAACAAGAAGTCTATGTTGATTACTGAGATTTCAACCCGTCTTCACACCTAGATAAACATAAAAATAGTAATAATACTTTTTTAGCTGCTCAGTCATTTAGATAAAAAATATCTAAAAAATAAGCTGAGGTACTGATTTAAGAACATTGATGTTAGGTATAATTCCCAATGGGGGCTGGATAGTCTTTTTGTCTTTAGTACCCATACAAATTTTTTTTTCTTCAGCCTAAGTTTTTTTTTTTTGTCTAATCTTATTTGTTTTTCATTTCTTATAACTTTCTTTCTGTGATCTTGTGAAGCACTTTGAACTACATTGTTTGCATCAAAATTTGCTATACAAATAAATGTTCTTGTGGTACTGCTTTAAACAAGATTTCTGTGTAAAAAATCAGGTGTGGTCTCCCCTCGACTTTGTCGTATACTCAGATATAGGGATAGACATTTGAGGAGTAAACCGTAAGACAAAGATTACATTTTTACATTATGTACACTAAAGAACCATAAACAACCAGTCAAATCAATTAATAATATATTGAACAATTATTCTAAAAGTGGGCATCACAGTGGCGCAGTGGTAGTGCTGCTGCCTCACAGTTAGGAGATCTGGGTTCGCTTCCCTGGTCCTTCCTGTGTGGTGTTTGCATGTTCTCCCCGTGACAGTGTGGGTTTCCTCCGGGTGCTCCTGCTTCCTCCCACAGTCCAAAGACATGCAGGTTAGGTGCATTGGTGATCCTAAAATTGTCCCTAGTGTGTGCTTGGCGTGTAGGTGTGTGTGTGCCCTGCCTGGGGTTTGTTGCTGCCTTGCGCCCTGTGTTGGCTGTGATTGACTCCAGCGGACCCCTGTGACCCTGTGTTAGGATATAGCGGGTTGTACAATGACTGACTGACTATTCTAAAAGTAAAGCTGAATAAATCGGAATCTGCAGCTGCATGAATAAAAGGTAAAGTACCACCTAGCCCAAAGGTTGATAGAAATCTACATTTTGTGCCTAATACTTTTATGCAAAATTTGGTTGACCTGAGTGAAAGCGTACTCAAGTTATCGTGTTCACATACACACACAAACACATAGACAGATACAGACATAACTCCAAAAATGGTATTTTTGAACTGAGGTTTAAAACATCAAGATTCATCAAAATCTTGAAATATAATTTTTCTAGGATTCCAATACTTTCCCTGTACTTCGCATACAAGAAAGTCAGGGAGGTCTAAAATATTGAGATTCATGAAAATCTTGACATCAGATCTTTGGACGATTACAATACTTTCCCTATACTTTGTATACGAAAAGGTAAAAAAAATACTTTCTCATATGTGTGCATTTTTCATTCAAAGCCATTTGTCTCTTTTGCTGTTTTATGAGTTAGTTGAATACAATAACATATTATTTAGCTTAAAAAGACTTCCGCTTTCCTAACAGATTTTATCTGGCAGTACTGGAGTACATCTCTAGCTCTACTACTGGTAGCACCATTACGCCATGTTCATTCATCTTGTAGTGTAGTGACCAAATTTGTGCATTAGTTGACTCAAGCACAACTCTCTTGAGTTTGAATAATACACAGTTCACTATATAAAGCTCTTAATTTCATTGCTTCTGTTCGTAGTCTGGCTGGAATTCTTTATCTTCCATCTTTAAACCTCCAATGAAATCTTACATCTAACATAACTTTTCCTTTATTCCACTTAAATGTTACACTCATTTGTATTAAAGTGTATGTATCATGTCGTCAGCATAGCACAGAGTAAGCACCAGGAAGTAAACAGTGAAAGAGAAAGCCAAAAAAAAAACTGAAAAATATAACAGCAACCTTAAAAATAAGTTTAAACAACTGAAAATGTCGGACTACTCTGATCACATTCTATTAGTTGATTATCTTATTTTGTGGTTAAAGTAAAATTTATAGGATTACTTTTGATTTCCTGCGGTGGACTGGTGCCCTGCCCAGGGTTTGTTCCTGCTTTGCGCCCTGTGCTGCCTGAAATTGGCTCCTGCAGACCTCCGTGACCCTGTGTTAGGAATAGGATATAGCGGGTTGGAAAATGACTGACTGACTGATTGACTTTCGATTTCTGCAGAGAAAAGCTGCAGCACTAACATCTATTAAAGTCCTTCCTTGCAATCTGGTAGCGTGTAACAGTACCACCACCACTACTACTGTTAGTACTACTATTGACCACTGAAAGGATCTACTGTACAGTACGTTGGGTTTCCCCTGTAAATACCAAAATTGCCAATGGTCTTACATGATAAATTATATGAACAAGACTCATCAGACCTTTGCATTACATGGCCCCTAGGACCTTACTGGGCCTAATACTGGCCACCTTTTCCAAATGATTCCTCCGATTGGGAAGTTTGAGACTCCTTTTGGTTACTTATGGACACATTCTTGTCACTTCTCTCAATCATCTGACAGTCCTCCTTTTGTCATTATTGATGTGTTTTGCAGTGTTTGGGATTTATTTGTTGTATATTTCCCCATTGTCTGATGTTATTGCCATTATCAGATGTAAGTATCGGTTGCTGTAAATGCCTTCTTGAACCATTGCTGCTGATATTCTTCCATATTCTAGGCATAATGTTACTTAAAAGATTAATTTCTTATTGTAAATCTGCCTAAAAATAAAGATTATTCCCATTCTCACAAAAGATTAAAAGTTTTGTTTAGTAAAGAATTTTTAGGTTTTACATTTGAACAAACTACTAAAAGCTGGTGAATCCATTCCCGGATGGGTTTATCCATTTCCGGCAATTTGGGAATCCTGCATGTCATTCCCAGGAATCCCAGGCTCCTGGGGATGACACAGTACACGAGCATCTCACATGTAAAGGTTTTAGAACGACTGACACTTATTTTTAATAAAAATACTGCAATATGTTGACACCAATAAAAGACTAACCATATCTACAAGCAGTTCATGCTGTCATATAAGTACATGTATCTAGTTCAGGGGTGCCCACACTTTTTCAGCTTGCAAGCTACTTTTAAAATGACCAGGTTGAAATGATCTACCTACATTAAAAATACTATATATTGTCAGGGATGTCAGGGCGACGACCCGGCCGGGACGCCTTGAGGGACCGGAAGAGGGCATGCGCCCACCTTGGATCATGTGGGGGCCACCACCCTGGTTGCTTTGGGGGCCACGGGTTGAGGGCTTGGAAGCCCAACACTGTAGGGGCCCGTGGTCACTGCCAGGGAGCACCCCAATGCCTTGGGAACCCTGGACCTCAGCACTTCCACCACACCAGGAAGTGCTGGGGGGAAGAGAAGCAGGGACACCCGGAGTGCTTCCGGAAGTACTACCGGCACTTCCGCCACATGGGGGCGTGTCGGTGGGTGATTGCCGGGGAGCACCTGGAGCCTAACTGGGTGAAGATAAAAGGGGCCGCCAGCCTCCCTTCATTTGAGGCTGGAGTCGGGTGAGGAGAGGACAAGGCAGGAGAAGCGAGAGAGGAGGAGGCCCGAAGAAAGGCAGATTGTGTGAGAGGCCTGGACTTTGGGGACTTGTGGGGTTTTGTGGAGCACTTTAATAACTTTGTACATAGTGGAAATAAATGTGTGGTGGTGCATAACAACATGTCTGCCTGTCTGTGCCCGTGTTCCATTCACAATATACACTCACCTAAAGGATTATTAGGAACACCATACTAATACGGTGTTTGACCCCCTTTCGCCTTCAGAACTGCCTTAATTCTACGTGGCATTGATTCAACAAGGTGCTGAAAGCATTCTTTAGAAATGTTGGCCCATATTGATAGGATAGCATCTTGCAGTTGATGGAGATTTGTGGGATGCACATCCAGGGCACGAAGCTCCCGTTCCACCACATCCCAAAGATGCTCTATTGGGTTGCGATCTAGTGACTGTGGGGGCCATTTTAGTACAGTGAACTCATTGTCATGTTCAAGAAACCAATTTGAAATGATTCGAGCTTTGTGACATGGTGCATTATCCTGCTGGAAGTAACCATCAGAGGATGGGTACATGGTGGTCATGAAGGGATGGACATGGTCAGAAACAATGCTCAGGTAGCCCGTGGCATTTAAACGACGCCCAATTGGCACTAAGGGGCCTAAAGTGTGCCAAGAAAACATCCCGCACACCATTACATCACCACAACCAGCCTGCACAGTGGTAACAAGGCATGAGGGATCCATGTTCTCATTCTGTTTATGCCAAATTCTGACAATTTGAATGTCTCAACAGAAATCGAGACTCATCAGACCAGGCAACATTTTTCCAGTCTTCAACTGTCCAATTTTGGTGAGCTTGTGCAAATTGTAGCCTCTTTTTCCTATTTGTAGTGGAGATGAGTGGTACCCGGTGGGGTCTTCTGCTGTTGTAGCCCATCCACCTCAAGGTTGTGCGTGTTGTGGCTTCACAAATGCTTTGCTGCATACCTCGGTTGTAACGAGTGGTTATTTCAGTCAAAGTTGCTCTTCTATCAGCTTGAATCAGTCGGCCCATTCTCCTCTGACCTCTAGCATCAACAAGGCATTTTCGCCCACAGGACTGCCGCATACTGGATGTTTTTCCCTTTTCACACCATTCTTTGTAAACCCTAGAAATGGTTGTGCGTGAAAATCTCAGTAACTGAGCAGATTGTGAAATACTCAGACCGGCCCGTCTGGCACCAACAACCATGCCACGCTCAAAATTGCTTAAATCACCTTTCTTTGCCATTCTGACATTCAGTTTGGAGTTCAAGAGATTGTCTTGACCAGGACCACACCCCTTAATGCATTGAAGCAACTGCCATGTGATTGGTTGATTAGATAATTGCATTAATGAGAAATTGAACAGGTGTTCCTAATAATCCTTTAAGTGAGTGTATATACAGTAGTCTGAATCACAATCTGATTGTATGGGTGGTAATGCGTGTGGTTGGTCTGCGAGTTGGCAAACATCAGCCACAGGTGCCCTCTCAGTTGCGAGAAGCAGATCATAGGATGTGACATATTTAACTGTCAAATAATGCAAAGACTACGCGACACGTGTTTCGCCCTATTTTGGGCTCATCAGGCGTACACACTCCACTGCACCCCTCATCGGGGATCGAACCTCAGACGTCAGACAAACGCACTTCGATTGTGACATTGTGAGAACAAAAAATCCCCCTCCAATTCCACATCCAGCCCATACCTTCCCCAAACAATTTTTTTTTATCCCTTCTTTAGTCGATATAAATTGGCAGGCTAACTAGATCACAACCGGAATTTTGCAGTAGCTCGCCTGTTTGATCATGCGTGCAGGATGACCAGTGTGTGAGAAGAAAAGAGATCTCAGACTGGCCGCCCTGTATGTTAATCAAGTGGCAAATGCCATAGGGAGGATATTTGATAGACTAACGTTTAAAAAAAAAATTTTGAATGCAACACGATATACCTGCACTACCTTTGCGATCTACTGGTCGATTTGACGCATTGGGCACCCCTGATCTAGTTAGTTGTGGTAATAAGAGCATAGAAAGCACAACTTGTCCAGCGTGCGGTCGTCCAGGCGAAAGCACACCTTCGTGCAGAGTACGCCAGCCGCTGAGAAAGCAAGCTCTCCCTCCACTGAGTAGGTGGCACAGTCATCAGATACTGATACACTTGTTCTTAACAACACCCGCGCTTGCTGTTGCTCTGAAACACCGACATTTCAGCTTTTACTGATGCATCCAGTTTCTTGTCATCATTCTGTGATGGCAAGCTTCTTGGCACAGATAATGCGGATACAACAGACTGAAGCATTGCAATTTCAAGTTGTTGTTCAAAGCTGTTGTCTGACAGACGTCAATGAAGTCTGCCCAGTCCTGGCATTTGTGAGCTGCAGAGTGCAGACTCCTCCCAGTCCACTGTGCTCAGTCTTAGTCGGAGCCAGGAGACTGACTGCTGCCGGTCTGTTGTTGACTGAATTAATCGCCAACATACTACACCGTGGGCCAAAAAACCATGCCACTTATTACTATTATTTTCAACTATAACTCTGTTATTTCTTGATCGATTTTTACACTTTTACATGCTATATATGCAAGCTTGGCCATTCCCGGTTTCCCAGGAATTACAGCAGTTTCATTCCCGGGAATGTGGGAATGAAAAATGTCCGGGAATCCGGGAGCCCGGGAATGGATTCCCTACTAAAAACCCGCCTCTTTAAACTGGATTATTTATCACTTAAGAAATTACTGGCATCACTCGCATTCCTTCATACTGAGTGGAGGTGGCCATTGGTTCTCTAAATTAATTGTATTTCTCTTTGCTGTTTTATAGGCTGGTCACTATTCGTCACTTTTGTGAGGTTTCTTTTTAACCCAGTAGTCTGGTATGGTGCTGCTATGCACCACTGCCCCCCAGTCTAAGTAAGCTTCAGCCACCTGCGATGCTGGGAAGATGAAGAGAGCTCCACAGGAGTATCCTGTTACTGGTGATACATTCATGAACTGCAGAATGCCCAGGGGGTCTAAGGGGTCTTTTGGCATTTGAACACCAAAGATTTGTTTTCTTCAGTATCCCACCAGCTGGAGTTTGTATTTACCTGTACTCCCTGGTCATCGGATAATAATTTGTGTTTTTATAATGTTTTTAACAGGACATTATAATTTTTACTGTTATATATAACAGTTCTTCAGTTTTTACTTTCTTTTTGTAAGTATGTTTAGCTATTAATATTGAAAACAACAGCAACATTTATTTCTATGGCATATTTTCATACAAAGGATATAGCTCGAAGAGCTTAACAACATGTTAAAGAAGTAGTTACACGCAGAGAAAAATAAGTCAAAATTTAGATAAGAATAATCTTTATATATAATATGCTACCATGGCTGTTTGGTTGTCTGTCCAGGATTTTAAATCACCTGTAGCTTGCAAACCGTTTGACTGATTGACCTAAAATTTTGCACACAAATACTACGTGACGTCTACTATTCACTTTCGGGGTGATGATTGACCTCCAAGGTTATTCCTTTTTTTTTTTTATTTTATTTTATTGTAGAATCAACTCACAGCAGTGGCCAGCAGGGCGGCCATGTGGTGCATGTGTACAGGTGCCATTTGCATCCCAAACACCTTCGTCGTCACTTCCTCTTCATATCTTAAATCATTCTTGAGGCAGATTGAAGACTTAAGTGCAAGCTTAAGTGAAAAATTAAGGAAAACGTAATTGCAACACAAACACTGACTTAAACAGTTTTAACGTGAAAACATGTCGACAAAAGAAGAGAAGAAGCGGGCCGCTAGGGTTTAGAAAAGAAGAGCTGCTCAGGAAGTAGTAAGCGCATCAACCTCTGAGCAAACGAATGCTAAACGTACAGTGATAGAGGATAAAAACTAGGAATGCTCAAGTCAAGTAAATCCATTGCACGTTATCGTGTAGTATGACGTTACTGAAAATGTATAATTAGTATGCAAAAGTGAACACTGCACAGTTATATAGTAAAGATATATAATTAAGAGAAGTGGAGTCCTTAAATACATAATTATTTTTAAAAGTTTCAAGATGACAATCCAGTGATAAGGTTAGAAGGCCAGGGTGGACAGAAAAAATGTTAAAAACTCCAGTTAAACTGGAGAAAACAACACAATCTGTGGGGGTTTCAGGCCAAAAGACCACCCAGCTGAAACTGGGCATTGTACCTACATAAATGTTCTTCAGTTCTTTATTGATTTATTTATTTATTTAAATTGTCTTTTTTTAGGCTAACACAGTGGGTCTTGTGATAAGTTGAGGTATTCTCTTTCATTTAGACATCATAGGTGGCTACACAGGACTTGGATCAGGTGCTGTAGACGTAGAACGCCACCACGGAAGAACCAGAAAGGATAGAGAGAAAAGTAAAAATGAATAATAATTGCAGATTGAGGAGAATGATCATTTTATACATATTTTGGTTATTAAGAGTAGATCTAAATTGAAGCTACAAAAAGAAAAAAATTTAAAAAGTGGAATTTTAGCAGTTTCCTAAAGTGCTCCACAGTTTTAGCCTGGCATATTTCTATTCCAGATTTTTGGTGCATAACAGCAACAGGGTGTCACGCCATTCCTCTTGGAATCTTAAGCAGGCCTGTATTAGAAGATCTATGGCAAGCCAAATTAACATTTAGAGATATCTCAAAATGATTGGGACAGGCAGTCCAAGATACACAACATTATTAAAACCTTTATACACCATTAGTAGTAAGCACTTTGTTGAAGTTTCATGTTTGAAAATGTGCCATAGAAATAAATGTGGTTGTTGTAATTAAAGCACACTCTTGGGTAAGATTCATGTTTTGAACCATTATGAAAGACCTCCCATTTGAAGGCCCTCTTTTAAGGTTGCTTCTTATACACTCAACCACCCTGACTTGGAAAACAAGAAACTAACAATCAGCTCTTTTAGATAAAAGTCATTCTTGTGGATCACAACTTTCTTTTAGAATGTTACTGAAGGATGGCCTTTTTGTACCTGATGTCCTGTTTTTTACCGCTATGAGATCTTGTGGGTACTGTTGTAAAGTGTCTACTGGAGTAAATCTTTTTCAGACATCCCAAAGCAACTTTTGAGTGTCCTGTGTTGTCACAGCATGAGTACAATCATTATGTATTAGATAATTTTAATGAATGAAAAGATTCAGTGTTACTACTGGATTCATTAACTTAACCTAACTCACTTCTGAAACTAATCAACCTTTTTATTCATAGCGTATGTTAAATGAGTTGGGCCAAGTCTTGAGAGGCAGTTGTTGGTGCTTTGATGTACTGCCTCAAATGTGTGTTTTAGATTATATTAGATTGTAACAACATACTGAAATTATAAATAAAATACAAGGACGCAGTATTGATAGCTAGAAAATAGCTTTAAGTAGAAAACATTTTGTTTTTGTCGATCAGGAGAGATTTGTTTATTTTTCTTTGCCAAATTAATAATTTACTGTCAACTATAATAGGCAGGAAAAGTCCACTATGAAAGGAAGCAGTTATAGTTATTGGCAAGCAAACACTGCAATCATACATTGAAAACACTTAAAAAACTGAAAAGAATGAAAGTGAATTTAGAAAATGGGTGCAATTGAGAGAAATTAAGCATCAACAATGGCTCCTCAGCGTTTTGTACTGCTAAGTGAACCGTAGTTAGTAGCCACAATGCTGTCAAATGCTAGCCTGGGATAATAATAATAATAATAATAATAATAATAATAATAATAATACATTTTATTTATATAGCACCTTTCCCATGCTCAAGGCACTTCACAGAGTCTCATAAAGAAAGAGCGGGTATACTATATGTAACATTGGATACAGATGTTTCCTGACTAGAACATTAAAACAGACAGATACAGGATATACGAATAGAATAAAAGACAATAAACCAGAGTAAAATACTAAATTCAATACTAAAAGAAAGCCTAGCAAATAACATCATTTGTGATATAACATGCACACAAATTATACTGAGCATCTAGATGGAGAGGAAGACTGTCAGGTTAAGTTAAAAGCCTTCCTGAACAAGTGAGTTTTAAGTTGTTTTTTAAAAGAATGAATGGAGTCAGCTGATGTAATTCATTTTAGGAGGTCATTCCAAAAGGATGATGTATTCTTAAGTCAGAGAGACAGCAAGTTGCAGGCCAGTTTGGAAGACAGATGGCTAGCATGTAGATGATGAATTCTCCAGAATTCAACAGCACCTTTGGATTGAAAGGCAGGATTGTGGTAGATCAGCCAAGATCAGACATTTTCAGCCCAAGATTGGTCTTGATGGTAAAAAGAACTATGTGACTAGAAATGGATGATGGTATAGAAAAGTTTAAAAAGCCAGTATAACACAGAGAAATGTGCAATAAATATAGTAGTGCAAAAGATCCAGTATTTAACAACCTTGGTGGTTACAAAAAAAAGGTGATCACTAGGGGGTGTTGCACCCCTGTTCTGATCTCACTATTACGTTGTAATAGATTTGCTGGCAGCTAAACTCCTCCCTTTATCAATATGACGACCCAGAGGCTGACTTGACATGAGGCGTACAAATCTCCAGTTTATTAATAAAGAGCAGGTGTGAAACTACAAGTAAAGAAATATAATATTCAGCATGCAAATAACAAACAGTTTGATAACAGCTTAAAACTATAAGTAGCAGTACATAACAGTAACATTTTACAAATATAAACCTACCGGCTATGCAACCATAGGATTAAATTGAACTTCGCTTTATGTGTTTGTGGCAGATACATTACCTACATGGGGAACGCCCCACTGTAAGGTGGCTCAGGAAGGATAAACATCACAAAGCATGCATATCTGAACAAAACAGCAGCCCACAAAATAGAAATGGTCAATAATTAAGCACTTTACCAATCCAAACAAACATGACAACCCCTAAACCCCAGACACAACAGCACAGACACAGTTCCTGCAGCAAATAAATAGATTTATCTACACAGATATCTTACACAAATGTATTTCTTCAGACAGTCAACAACTCCAGTGACACAGCTCTTCCCTTGCCCACTTTTCCCAGAGCTTTGTCCGACTACTGTCAAATGTGCCTGATTCCCTGGGAATAAGCATTTCTGGGTCAGGTAAAACCACAAGAGAGTCTGCCTCTAGCAGACCCTGCTGGCAGCACCCACAGAACCCAGCAGGGATGCCCACCAACTCCCATGCAACCCTTCAGGTGACCAAACGGGAAGCATGCCTGATGGGTGTTACCACTCCAGTGTACTGGGGCAGCACCTGGGCCTGAGAAGAAGTCTGCCCCTGTCCAAACATTACAACAA
This sequence comes from Polypterus senegalus, assembly GCF_016835505.1. NCBI lineage: Eukaryota > Metazoa > Chordata > Cladistia > Polypteriformes > Polypteridae > Polypterus > Polypterus senegalus. The sequence goes on along the minus strand of NC_053154.1, from coordinate 64,874,540 downwards.
CCTCCTGACTAGTGTGATAGATGGCCAGGAACCCTGCCCCGCCGGGATGCCTGGAGGAAGGACAGACCGGGAGAGCAGCACTATTCTTCCCTGGGTGTCTGGATGGTCCTTGAACCCTGGAGGACAGCACTTCTGCCACACTGGGGAGTGCTGCTGGAAAGTCGACATCGTGCACCTGGAGCACATCCAAGGCAAGATAAAAGGGGCTGGGGAGCCGTAGTTGGGTGGAAGAGGACGGAGCTTGCGAGAGAGAAGTGGAGGTGGGCAAAAGGAAAAAGGACTGAGCGAATATTGTAAATAGGGAAAATAAAACGTGTGTGTGTGTTTTGAACTTTCTGGTGTCATGTCTGTCTGTGGCCCAGCTATCTTTTACACTGGGAAAGGTACCACTAACCAACCCGGTCAGGATGGCCGTTCACCCATATCTCTCCATTAAAAAGGCCTCCTATCCAGTTAAGGACCCATTCATCCTGGCTGGGATGCCAGCCAATCCATGTTACCTATTTCACATAGTAATATGGATATACAGTATTAAGACATGAGAGGTGGGGTATAGCAGGACTTGTCCAAAGGGAGTTGGCGGCTAAAACTATAGAACGTACAGATGAAGCTCTGCAATTCAGTTGTGAGGACACTGGTCTTATCATTGACATGACACAAATCTGAAAAAGTAAATTATAATGGCCACATAGAGTAGCCCTCAATGATTCAGGTCATACATTGCAGATTCTTCTTATATCACTTCAAATGTTAAATAAACAAAGCCTGCTAGTTTGTTTTCTAGTAATGTGTTCAGTCTAGTTCATTCTAAAGGCACATTAATAGTCTGGTGTAGAAAATAAAATATTAGACTGAAAACCTGCTTCCCCTGATAATAACTTTAAATGTTCCTCTTTTGTTTAGCACAAACTTCATGCTACTGTAAGCTTATATCAGGTTAATTCCTGCCTTTTCTCTAGGGTCAGTAATGCCATTTTTCTGTAGCCACTGTTACTGGGTTTAGTTCTTGGTGGAAACTGACTAAATGGCACTGTTGTGTTAATTAACGGCGTTGGGCTGTAGAACAAAGCACTCCATTGATGCTATGACTGTGTTACACAGCAGTAGTTAATGTGCTGTTGTTGCTGTCGGTTTCTGGCTCATACTTTAATTTCTGTTACAGTTTTGCTACTTGCTGTACCCTTTGTTTTTGCTCACAATAGCTAGTTATTCTAGGCAGGCGATTACTTCAGGATGGTTTAGCTGAAGCAAGCACTTACGAGTTTCTCTGTGGGTTGCCAAGAAGGTTTCTTCTAGGAGTGAATAAAGATCTTGCTAGTGCACTACACTATAGACCACTGCTTTGTTTCCTCTTGTTAAATATTTTTTGGACTTGCCTGAAATAATTCAGCTACTCCACATTTTGTCAACGTTTGCACTGGACAAGTACAGGCTCACTGTACTGCACAATGGTCACATACACCCTAAAAAAATTGTTCTTTTCTCATACCCACAGCAATCATCCCTCATATACCTCAAAACAGGTGGCAATGACAAAAGTTCCTAACATTAAAGAAAACAATACCTAGCATAACTATGAGTGCAGATTTAACTTAACAAAGGAAAACAGATATGGTGACGCCATCAGAACAAGAATCTATGGTTGATCATTGGAAGCAGGAATGTGGGTAAGTTTCTTCTCTATTTTCTGAGTTCATAATCGGTATCTAGATCAGTAGTTACACAGAAAAAGTTGTCCAAAGGCAGGACTGAATCATGATAGACAACAAAGGGATGCGAAATTCTACAATTTTACATTGATTCCTGAAAGCTAAATTTTTTCTGTTTACTATATAATAAGTAAAATTAGTATTTGTCTACTTGCTTATGCCTGTGTCAAATTCTCAAAGAATTCTGCTGAACTTGATCATTTGTAAAGTTACAGGACAATTCTGACAACTATTATGCACTGACAGCATCTGCTTTCTAATGGTCAATGATGATTATGCACACTTTTCACAACAGCAGGAGCAAAGTCCAATAAATTAACGGTTTGGAATGCCATTGAATTTTATAATTCAAGTTACACTTATAGAGCACAGTTTGGTTGTACCAGCATACAGTGGCTTGGTATTTTGCTGGAAGCTTGTGCAAGTTCTCTAAGCATGTACTTAGTGAAGAATGCTGTACAAAAATACATGAACTAGACACACATTACAAAGAAAATACAGGTAGAATTTAAAATACAATGCTAAAAAACCCAACAAATGCAATACACAATATGTTATGAAACACGTTAAGTGTCCAAGGGTTATTGTGAGTGAACAAAAAGAGGTTGCATCAAAGTCAGGAACAAAAATGGGTCAAAATCAGGAAATTAAAAATGATTACGCAACCAGTAATCAAAGGGCAAGACGTTAACCAGTAGACAAGGGCAAAACGAGAGTCAAAATCCAAAAACAAAGCTACAACTTGGAACTACTTACCAAAAACAGTAACTACGCTGCAAGAAAACAAAATACTATTTATACACTGAGGAATAATGCGCTCTGTCACGGGTATTTATGACATCACAAATGTGATGGCAAGGTCACATGATTCGTCTCTGAATTGTGTAAAAATATAAAATCAAAACAGTAGTGAAATTAAAATTAAATCCCAAAAACTGGCTCTGCATGCCAAAAAAAAAAATATAAAACAAAATGTGCTTATTATTACAATATATGCAAAAGCAATATTTTTTCCTTTCATGTTGATAAGAGAAAGAAATTGTAAAAGGCTTGTCGGACAAAAAATCTGCTAAAATCATTAAAATGTATTGTGAATAGCCTTAGCAGCAGCTCTAACAAGTTAACACTTAGCTAAAAGAAAAAAAAAAGTCTTAAATGAGTATTAAGAAATGTGAACCGTTTCACTAAATTGAATGGAAATTGCATTTTATCAGAGAAAGGCTTTACAGTTCTTTTTATTCATGCTAAAATAATGTAATTATTGCCTGACATAGAAGCATATCACAAGCATTATTTTATGATCATATGTTACAAAGTCCTACTTTTTTCAAACTCTGAACCTTTGGCATTCAATTCTGGTCTATTCTTGCACCAGACCTAAATCACTCATGTGCTTCACCCATCAAGTACTTTTCAGATTTTCTTCAGCTTCTGTGCATTTCCATATCTGCAGTTCCCCATTCATTAAGAGAGAAAATAACCAAACCCATAAAGGGAAAAATATGAAATAATAAAAAAGAACAGCACAAGCATTGGAGTGAGTTCATTGTTCCATTTAGCTCTTCTCTTTTTTTATTTGACTTCATTTATTGCTTAGTGCCTTATCCATTCCAGATTTACAGTTGCTGTTTCTTGTGCATTCTCTGTCTATATGCTACCTTGTCTTGCATAGTTATTTAGTTTCTAAGACAAAATGTACCATTAAAATACAGGGGCACCCAAATAATGAAAAAAGTCAGAAAAAATCAGTTTTAGTGTACTGTATTTTAGCAATTAGCTGCCCTCCCTACATATCCAAATATTCACTCCAGGATAACCACTGCTAATATGCTGCAAGTGAACAGTGAGCACTTACAGAAGGGATCCCAGGAACAGACTCAATAAATGTGGGAATCACTGACCCACTGGCTATTCGCTGTTTATCTGCCTTGCCTCTACTTAGTTTTCAACACATTATCAAAAGATTTGAAATATTCTCTTGCAATAATCTAAAAATAATCCTGGCAATTATATAGTATACACATTTCAAAAGGGATAGATAGATAGATAGATAGATAGATAGATAGATAGATAGATAGATAGATAGATAGATAGATAGATAGATAGATAGATAGATAGATAGTGTAAGAAAGCACACAATGGGGATCTACCCTGTACATTATGAAAAAAAAGAGAATCCTCTAAGGACTGATCTTAATCAAGTTCCAAAACTAGGACTGAGGGGAAGTGAAAACAGCAGGCTTTTACAGTGGAGGAAGAAGAAGGGTATGATGGTAGGAAGGAAGTGGTGTGAGGTCATCTGAGGGTGCCAGTTGAGATGTTTTCAGGAGGCCGAAAGTGAAGTCAAGTTAGGTAGAAGTGATTGATTTATGTGTTTTTTTTCTTCCGGAGTTCTGTAGAAAGAGGAGAAAAAGCATTAATACTCAACGCCAACTCCTTGTATTGTGTCTTATTACCCCGATTTGAGATAGACAGGTAGATAAATAGATTGTATATTATGAGATATATACTGTATATACTGTACTGTGTGATCTGATATAATATGACAGTACATAGGACAGATAAATATGGATGTCCTGTACCTAGGATGAAAATTGTTTTGTGGTTTACTGATGCCATAAAGCGATATTTTCACATATGTCATTTTTGCCCATTTAGAATGAATGCTAACCAGCAGTATAAATGAATCTTGTATCAAAAATGGCCTGCATACTGTGAAGCTGCCCTGATCACAAATTAACAATTCATTTCTTCTGTGCTACAGACTCATTTGTATCACTAAAGAACTGCCAAAAGCCATGTCAATTTAAAACAAGAATGTACATTGAACAGATTCCATGGAACGGGGGTTGATTTGTTTCAAACAAAGTCTTGTAAAACTTGACTTATTTGTATGGAATTTTATTTGATTATAATAAAATCAATAAAATCCCAAAAAAAAAATTCCACAGAAAGGACGTTGCAAAAAGCCGCCAAACAAAATTTAATAACAGGACTAAAATGTAACTCTCATTCATTTTGTAGATCTTGTTTTGATAATTACATAGTGTGGCTGAGTCAGTTTATTATATTTTATTTTTGTGAACATTCTCAAAACTATGTTTTCATTTTTTAATACTGAAATACTTTTGTTTTATATATTGTGAATTTTGTTTAACATGAATGCAATCAGTGGATCTTTTGTATAATAGTTCCTGTTTGCCTGTTGTAGCAGGGGGGGCATTAATTAATGAATCACCCATAGGATGCACACACAACATAACAGCAGACTCCTGGCAAAAGCTGGATGACGCTGTTGCAGGTAAGACGCTTCTCAATACTCTCTTTCTCTCGTGCAAGCTGACAAGTTTTGAAATAGTGTATTCTGTCTCAAACTGCATAGAAACATTATGTCATGTGGTCATTGATGTATCTTGAGGTTCTGCCATCACTTTTGGTTGGCAGAAATGGATTTTAAAAGTCTTTAATTTGATGGAGATCCAGCCTCATTGGCATATTGTTTGGCTTGCTACAGGAGACTGAGAGAGCGCCTGTCGCTGCGTGTGTTGACTGTGCCCCTTACTGCCCTTACTGCTTGTCTTTTAGGCATGTTACAACGTTAATTATACTTTGTCCTTCATTGTTATTGTTCATATGCATTTGTTAAATTTGTATGGTTTTGGAAAGGTTAATTTGGATAACAAAAAGTATTTATTTTTATGGAACGCGTATTTTATTTAGAAGGAGATATTTTGCACTTGTTTGATCTGGATTTGATTTCTGTTGAAATGTATTTGTTTCATTTGGTGTTAATTTCATTATTTATTTTGTGTAATCATGTATTTATACTTGTTTATATATATATATATATATATATATATATATATATATATATATATATATATATATATATATATATATTTATATATATATATATATATATACACACACTCACCTAAAGGATTATTAGGAACACCTGTTCAATTTCTCATTAATGCAATTATCTAATCAACCAATCACATGGCAGTTGCTTCAATGCATTTAGGGGTGTGGTCCTGGTCAAGACAATCTCCTGAACTCCAAAATGAATGTCAGAATGGGAAAGAAAGGTGATTTAAGCAATTTTGAGTGTGGCATGGTTGTTGGTGCCAGACGGGCCAGTCTGAGTATTTCACAATCTGCTCAGTTACTGGGATTTTCACGTACAACCATTTCTAGGGTTTACAAAGAATGGTGTGAAAAGGGAAAAACATTCAGTATGCGGCAGTCCTGTGGGCGAAAATGCCTTGTTGATGCTAGAGGTCAGAGGAGAATGGGCCGACTGATTCAAGCTGATAGAAGAGCAACTTTGACTGAAATAACCACTCGTTACAACCGAGGTATGCAGCAAAGTATTTGTGAAGCCACAACACGCACAACCTTGAGGTAGATGGGCTACAACAGCAGAAGACCCCACCGGGTACCATTCATCTCCACTACAAATAGGAAAAAGAGGCTACAATTTGCACAAGCTCACCAAAATTGGACAGTTTAAGACTGGAAAAATGTTGCCTGGTCTGATGAGTCTCGATTTCTGTTGAGACATTCAAATGGTAGAGTCAGAATTTGGCGTAAACAGAATGAGAACATGGATCCATCATGCCTTGTTACCACTGTGCAGGCTGGTGGTGGTGGTGTAATGGTGTGGGGGATGTTCTCTTGGCACACTTTAGGTCCCTTAGTGCCAATTGGGCATCGCTTAAATGCCACGGGCTACCTGAGCATTGTTTCTGACCATGTCCATCCCTTCATGACCACCATGTACCCATCCTCTGATGGCTACTTCCAGCAGGATAATGCACCATGTCACAAAGCTCGAATCATTTCAAATTGGTTTCTTGAACATGACAATGAGTTCACTGTACTAAAATGGCCCCACAGTCACCAGATCTCAACCCAATAGAGCATCTTTGGGATGTGGTGGAACGGGAGCTTCGTGCCCTGGATGTGCATCCCACAAATCTCCATCAACTGCAAGATGCTATCCTATCAATATGGGCCAACATTTCTAAATAATGCTTTCAGAACCTTGTTGAATCAATGCCACGTAGAATTAAGACAGTTCTGAAGGCGAAAGGGGGTCAAACACTGTATTAGTATGGTGTTCCTAATAATCCTTTAGGTAAGTGTATATATATATATATATATATATATATATATATATATATATATATATATATATATATATATTGTAAAGGACAGCCGGGTTCCATGCCCGGCAGGGATGCCCCTGCTGCTTATGTTCCGGGGGAGCCACCATGGGCACTCCAATACCTCCCCTGGGACGCTGGGTGGCAGCCTCCCTGGCCGACGGTGATTCCCCAATCACCCGCAAGGCTCCATGGGAGATGGAGTCCTCCACAGCTTGGTTGGGGCCCGGGGTGGCCACTAGGGGGGTCTGTCTGCTTCCCACAGCCCGGTTGGACGAGTCTTCAGCCCCACCTGGAAGTGCAATCAGGACCCGGTGGTTAATCACCTGGAACGCTTCCGGGTGGGCTATAAAAGGGCCCAGCCACCACCACTCGACGAGCCAGAGTTGGGAGGAAGAAGACGAAGCTTGTCTGGGAGGAGTGGTGGAGCGAGGTGAAGAATTGTGTTTTGTGTTTTGTGCTTTGGGATGTGTTTGGGCTGTGTGGCACGGGGAAGACGTGTCCCACAGCTGAAGAAAATAAAAGTCTTTGTACTTTTTATACATGCCTCCGTGTCTTTCTGTGTCGGGTCAGGTGCCTATATAGCGCCTTTGTTACAATATATATATATAAAAAAGCTGGATGATGCCGTTGCAGGAGACTGAGAGAGCCCCTGTTGCTGTTTGTGTTGACTGTGCCCCTTACTGCTTGTCTTTTAGAATAAACAGCAGAATCTGGATATTGGTGTATCTGTCTTTTTTCAAATCATCAGCAACCATTTTAGGGCCGCTAAAATAGCACAGTTCCAATTTAATCCAGTTTAGGTCTGGGCCAAGGCATGAACCAGCAAGCATACTCTATGTGATTAAGGCTCTTCAGACCCTAAGTTTATGTGGTCAAATCCTTCTACCGCCACTGTGTGTCTCATGAGCAAGTCACTTGACCTGCTTGTGCATCAATTGGAACAAAACAAAAGAAATTTTACCAATTGTATCTCAAATGGTAGAAGTTGTTTGGAGAAAAGTGTCAGCCAAATAAGTATATAAATTGTGAGTTAAACCCTGGTTAGGGTGTCACACCCTATTAGCCTTGCATGGATGTTTTGGGGACAGTGCAGAAAAAATGGAGTATCAGGAGAAATACTGACAGGGGGAGAATGTTGTAAACTTCACAAAGATAAAGTAGACGCACATGCAGCAGCATTAATCACTGAACCACAGTATCTATCTTGTAATGATTTGTTTGAAGTCACATAGCAGAGGGGATCTGTTCTGGTAACTAACAATCTAAATTGTGGATTGGATAAACGGTTGGTTTCTTGCACTCTGTTCATATTCCTGAGTGGTGGGGCAGACACAGCACTTGTGGAAAATTAAATCTGCTATCTGACACTGACATCATGGATTTGTCAGAATAGTGACAACAGTGAGTCCTTGGTTATGGGGAGCAAAGTCAATTAGGTTATTATCATTAATGAAAACTATAACTTAAATGACCAAATGAATAGATTCTTGTTGCTGAGCGAAGCTGAGTGAAAATTAATCTGAAATGAAAACCTCATATTCGAAAAATAACCCCAAATTAAATTACAATGGGTGGGAACAAAATGTCTTGATTCTGTCTTCTAAACAAACTGATTGTCTATGCTCCCTCTAAGGTGTTCACGTGTTTAGACACACGCAAGTTTCTAGGTTTCACCACACCGCATTTTGCAGCAGTGCACAAAGGTACATGCCAGGAGGTCCACTTCCTCATTCCAAATTCTGACTTGTCAAAAGTTCACAAAGGAGAAACAGCACAACAGTACTCATCCCAAAAATCAATTATGAAAACTTGAGATAGCTAGAAAACCACAGGAAAATTTTTAGAAGATCTGCATTAACCGGACCCATTTAGTTTTTCTTATGTCCAATGTCACACACATGAACTTAGGGAGCAGTCAAAGAATTCAAGTGAGAGTGAATTAATAAAAGATAAGGGATTGGAATGAAGCACTAACGTCTTTCTCCTTCTTTTAACAGAACAACAGCAGAGTAACCATTCTTTTATGCCCCAGTCCCACTCGGTACCATCTTTTCCAACTCATCATAAAAACGACACTTCCGGGCCACCTTTGATGATGTGACTTCCGGTCAGCCACAATGATGTAACTTCTTGTCCACCTTTGGTGACATCACTTCCTGGCCAGCCATGATGATGTCACATCCTGTCTGTCCTCAACTTCCTTCCTTCCTCCATTATTTAAATAACCCCACTGTCAAATGTTTTTTCAAGTTTTTGACCATATTTCAATTCTTTCTGAATACTTTTTTCCACTGGACGTTATACAGTTAAGTTTCCCCAAATCTTTTTTCTTGGTTTTTGCCTAGTTATTTCATCACACCAACCATCATGAATGCCATTTATGTACAGTTTGCTGGTTAATTTGATTTAAGGTAACTTTGGGTTGTGAACCACAGCAAAGCAAATCTCAGTGATGAAATTTTTCAACAAATAACGCTAATATAAATATATTTTACAAAATGTAGACGATAACTGGCTGGAGCAAGCAGGTACTCACTGCATCTGTTACGGACATAAAGTATCTGCATGTTTCTGCATTCTAGAGAAGGTACTATGCAGGCTCAACATATTATCATTGAATGGTATATGTTTAAGCTAAAAGGAAAATTAAGCGATTCTTTCAAAATTGAATGTAATTGAGGTCAGTCACAAAATAATAAAAACTAAAATAGAAATAGTCAAAAACATCATAAAAAACTGGCACAAAACTGAAAATCAACTGACCAGTGACCATAGGATAGAAATAATAACTAATTTAAAATGGTGGGAGGTTTGTGGGCTTTTGAGAAAGGTGGGGATGCTAGCTGTGCAAATTGCTGTTGTGACCTGGACTCAACAGATATTTAACACAGTGTGCCCCTTTGTGTGTAAAGAAAATGTTTAGGTAAAGCAAACCCGTTATGAAGCCTGCATCCATTATCACAAATCTTATTTGTGTCCTAAGCTAAGAAAACATTCTTCTAGATAACCGGATTACAGGGGCTTTCTTTACAGACTCGGTAGAAAGAACTGACTGTGAAAACTCCATTAAACTGTCAATATCTTAATTATCATGCAAAGCACAACCTCGCTTTTAAAAGAGCATCTGAAGCAACTTCTCTGGATCCAGTGCTTAAGGGGTCTCTCATGATGACATTTGCAACTCCTCCTTATCTCGCCTTCCATCCCATCCTAACCCCCAATAATATAAAGTAGTTTTAAATTTAATTCTCTTATTGCCGCAGGTGACCGTAAAACTACTCTGTTTTCTAAATAGCATTTTATTGATTCCCTTTTAGAAATACCCACTTGTCTCTATCAAGCCACTATCTCTGATTTTCTGATGAAGGTGAGTACAGCTTATTCTTACGTGTTTATGTGTTTCTCTGCATTCGACCAATCAGCACCAAGTTTGCCTTTCATACAGCTGGTTTTCCTGCAGGCCTGTGAGCCGTGGCATCATTTTCTTCAAAATACACTCCCTGCCATCAAAATAATGTGTTGAAAACATTTGTTCCATATGATAGATCTTAGTTTGACACATTGCCAGTGTTTATTTAGGATTTATTTTTATTATGAATGCACAAATTTTATTGTTGTATAAATATTAAATATACAAATAAATCTATTGACAGTATAAAAAATGTTGTGTCTGATACTTAGAATTGAGGGCTTTCAGACCAGACCAGAATCTGCCCTTATACTTGTTATATCCTCCCAGTAGAATGCCTTAAAAATTAAAAAAAAAAAAGAAATGAACAAAACGGTCAGCCTAGTATTTCAGTCAATTTCAGCCAATTTTCAGAGGTTGTTTTAATCTTTGACTTCCCCTTAAACTGAGCTGTTTTGGCCTCAAACAGTTACATAGAAACTTTGCTTTAAAAGGCCAATTAATGAAAACGTATTTCTTAGTACACTCACTTTGACACCAAAAACGCTTCTTTCTCTGCCTAATAAGTCATGTTTTTCTCTCCAAAATACTGATCATGTTTTACCACACTAAGTACAGATGTGTAGGGGGAGAGAGACAAAAGAGATATGATTAGAGAATGATGAGAGGGTTGAACAAAAGAGTGATTGTTCGAAAAAATCTAGTTTGTGAAAGGTGTTTGTTGTCCGGAGGAAATGACAGACAGTGTCATCTCTGTTGGGTTGCTGAAAGCTGGAGTTGAGGTTCTAGGGTGTGGCTGTGCCGATTCTGCTGACCTAGCTGATGAGAGTAGACAGAGGCCGCTGGAGTGGGAATCCCATGCATTCATTTAGAAGGCAAGGAGCTGGGTGAGCTGCAGGACCCTGAAGGAGGTGTCACTCTGTGAAATGTGGAGCACTGATCAAGGTGGAAGTTTGGGGCAGCATGGCACTGATTAAGGTGGCACACTGGAAATTGCCAGCTTTGCAAGGTGAGTTCATTATGGAGTTCTGAACAGAAGTACAATGAAATACCTCGAGAGGGTTTGCTTGGATTTTGAAAGTATTGATTCATTTTATTTATTTATTTATTTGGATTTAAGTAGCACTCTCAAACACACTAGTTTTAAAAACACGATTTTATGAGTTTACTTATTGAATTTATGAAATGCGCATTCTGGACACTTTAACTCTTTGAGCTTAATAAAGCATCTGCTTGCTCTTTTAAACACAAAGTCTTGCCTGTATCCTCACTTGCCCAGGTCCATCAGTCTACAGATGTTCCAGGACAGAGAGCGGTGCTAATTTCTGTTCGATACCATGGCATCACACAGATGTCATGATGTTATAATGTTGAATGAATAAAATGAATGACCTTCAATCTTATAAATTCACTGTATTTGATCTATTTAAGGAACAACCTGGTTACATTTGCACATGATACCAAGATAGGTGGATTAGAAGATAATCTAGAATCTGATGAATCATTACAGAGAGACTTGGTCATCTGCTTGGGCAGATTTGTGGCAGATGAAAATTAATGTCAGTAAATGTAAAGTTTTACACGTAGCAAGTAAAAATGGGTGGTCTGAAAATCAAAAGTACACCTTATGAGAAAGATTTAGGAGTTGTTGTGGAGTCAACACTATCAACTTCCAGACAGTGTTCAGAAGCCATTAAGAAGGTTGTCAGAATGTTAGATTACATAATGCAATGTGTGGAGTACAAGTCGAAGGAGGTTATGCTCATGCTTTATAATGCACTGGTGAGACCTCATCTGGGATATTGGGTACAGTTTTGGTCTCCAAGATACAAAAAGGACATAGCAGTGCTAGAAAGGGTCCAGAGAAGAGCGGCTAGGCTGATTCCAGGGCTACAAGGGATGAGTTATGAGGAAAGATTAAAAGAGCTGAGCCATTTTTAAGCAAAAGAAGATTAAGAGGTGACATGATTGAAATATTTAAAATAATGAAGGGAATTAGTACCGTAGATTAAGACTGTTACTTTTAAATGAGTTCATCAAGAACACAGAGACACTGTTGGAAGCATGCTATGGGTAAATTGCACAGAAACATTAGGAGGTTTTTCTTCACACAGAGAACTATAGACACATGGAATAATCTACCAAGTAGTGTGGTAGACAGTAGGACTTTAGGGACTTTCAGAATTGGACTTGATGTTATTTTGGAGGAATTAGGTGAATAGGACTGGCAAGCTTTGCTGAGCTGAATGGCCTGTTCTCGTCTAGATTGTTCTAATGTTTTATGTTTTGTCGTAGTGACCATTTATCTTTGTATTGTTTCAAATGGATTTTCACATTTGGTCTGTGTGTAATTCAGCTTCAAACATAATTACTATAAGTGTGAATAAGTAATTATGTTCATGAATCACAAGAACATACAGAGTTAGATGTGGGTTTAAGATTATGGTACATATATTTAATGAAACAAAATCACATCATAAGTACATTATGTTGTGTTTACCATTTTATAGGAGTGTTCCATTGAGAAGTTCATTGTACTGATTACCATCAGAGCAGACTCTTGCACATTAACTCATAGATAAGCTTTCCCATTTTAAAAACTAATTGCCATGTTGTTAGAATGCCAAAGTTGCTCTAGCCAAACAGACTCCGCACAACATCAACCTAACTGAAGTGCTTTTATGATATGCACTCATCAGATCTGAAGTGCTGGCAACAAACATACATATAAACAGTACATGCTGCCATGGTGTATAGCACAATTTGGTCCTTTATTTCTTGTGTGTCTATTTGTACTGCATGTTTCATCTTTGGGGAAGTTGCAAAACTTGGGCAAGGATGTTTTGTTTAGAAACTGAACACAAAACGACATTACAAAAGCTGTTGTGTCCAGAAGAAAGTTTACTCATTGATATCGACTCTGGCAAGAAAAACAATGCTAAGGTGTGAAAAGGGTCTATTATGTCACATTTTACTTATGTTGATCATTGGCATACAGGTCTACCTGTCTGGGTACTTCGATGTGACTCATTTAAAACAACAAGAAGAGATGCTAAACTCATTGATAAATGAGGTTCTCAAATCCAGTCCTGCATTGATTGGTGGCTTGAACTTTCAGAGATCACATTTCTAGGAACTACCTTGGCACATCTATTAGCATGTAACAAGACCTTAACAGAGGTAAGATTTACAAAGCACCAGCTTTAGAATAGGAACTTCCTAAAGTTTATATGAGAACAACTGTAATGATAATGGCCATTCAGCCCAACAAGCTCATCAGTCCTATTCACCCGGATTCTCCAAAATAACATCAAGTGGAGTGATGAATGTCTCCAAATCATACTCTGAACCATACTCCTTGGTCATGTATGCCTTGTGCCTAATGCCTTACGCTTATTTACATTTAATTTCATCTGTCACAAATCTGGCCAGAGTACATACTTTGACATCTATTCTAGCCTTCCTTTTATTCATTTCTTTAAATTTCTGGCTCTACTGTCTGTCCCATCTCTCCCAGCTTTAATTAAAGACATATTCAAGAGAACAACTGACCTTATTTAATCAGTCATTCAGTGTAATTCAATCAATTAAGTTTCACTATCTTAAGGCAACGTGAAGTCTTTTTTTCTTTAGTTTTTGTGGTTTCAGAAATTACCTTAGTTTGATTCCTGTTGTTCTACCAATAGATATGAGTAATAGTGACTAGGATGATTAATTAGTTTAAGAGATTTTTCAGTCTGTATCCTTTAAGTCATCTCCCACAGTCTCCTCACTTGCTGCCTATATCTGGAAATTGTACTCCAAAAAGTTTCTTCTTCTGCTCAAACTCACAATATGTGCTCATACACTGCTCCCAGAATTTATATACTACCTACTCCGGTATTTAGGACCTTTTTGTCATGGCATTTCTGTTTCTGAAGTCAATTTCAAACAGATTATTTATAGATGATTATATAGTATATATACAGTAAGTACTCAGACCCCAGACACTATTAGTGGTTGTCTACCAGTCTTTGATGTATGCTTAGTCATTTTTTTGGCTTGATTTCCTGTCAAGTTCAGTATCTTTTCTTTCAGCTCAATCCCCATCTCAAGCAGCCATTTTCCTAGGTTCTTCCCATTGGATGACTTTTATCTCAACTGTGGTTTTTGACTCTTTCAGCCAACAGCTATTTCTTAGCATCAACACATCTTAGATAGCCACCACTTTCTTAACCCTTGTGTGGTATTCACATTTTTGTTACTCAGATGGTATTCATGGGTCTGGTACACCCACATTATTTTTGTTCATTTAAAATAATAAAAATATAATGCTACTTAACAGATGTTGACATTTTCTCACTTAAAAATAATAGTCAGTAAATATGTTTAATATTTACTATTAAGCTCTGCTAGATCACATTTCTCAATGACAGCACTGTTTGATTCTTGTTGTAAAATTCGATTTTTGTGTTGAAATCAGTAATAATCAAGATATAAGTAGAATATATCATTAATATTGAACAAATATAAATGAAATTAGGGGTCCTTGCTATGTGTTGTCTCCTCTGGATCTGAGGTCTTATAAGTTCCTTGCCTAGTTCTTGAAGAAAAAGTCTTCTTCTTTAAAGCTTTCCTTTTTTCCAATTTGATTATTAAGAAGAGATTTCCAAGATATTAAGAAATTTTACAGATGGCCAGCGTAGGGTTCTTCTTTTGCAGCTGTAACCACATACTAACTTTCCCAGGTTATCTACTCCTCCTTTTGTAGAATTGTAATCCATAATGATTTCTGGTTTATGATGCAACCTGACACAGACTTTCCAGTCCCTATACCGCATGCTCATAAGTACCACATTTTTTCCATTTTCTTGGGATGTAAGACACCAAGGATGTGTCGGCTGTATACAGAAACTTACTTGAAATGACAGGTCTGTTCCTTATACTCACTGGCTGAAATGGGAGCTCTGGCTTGTTTTTTCTTATTGTTCCTACCATTGTTATCTTTTTCTTCAAGAGTTCCTGTCCCAACTTGTGTGAAGTAAAAAAATGGTCACATGTGATGTTGTGACCATGGAGTCCCTGTGTCATGTCCAGGACAACCCACATCCCTTGGTTTTTCTCAGGGGCTCCTCCAACAGGCTTTCTAGTGTATACCTACATGTTAAATGCATAAGATGAAGCTGCGTCACAGGCAGGCCAGATTTTGATTCCGTATTTGGCAAGTTTAGACGGCATGTACTGCTGATTGGGCAGTATAAACTGCTCATCAGTAGTAACGCTTGGCCCAAGGTTATAGCACAGCCAAAGACGTTCCACGCACTTGACCCACACTGTCTTTATTGCAACTACCTTGTATCTCTGTCGTCGAGCTGGTCGGGTAACTCAGTTATCAAAGAGGATAATCCTGGAAATATTATGGAAGTCTTTCAGAGACATTGTTGCACGGAAAAATTGTTAGCCAGTTTTTGCATTCCACAGGAATTCCATGGACTCCCCATTGGATCTGTAAACACCAGCAAGTATAAGTAGCCCAAAGTAAGCTTGTAAATTGGTTTGATTCATTTCCTTCTACCTCTCTCCAAAAACACACCTTCCCTCCAGATTACTGCATTCCAAAATGATTTTCTGGATGATGTCTGGAATAAAAAGTTCAAAAGAAGACATGATGTCATGTGACTGCCATCTGCATTGGCCCTGGTTGCATCTTTATCACATTGGCAGCAAGGAACGGTGGCTCCTTCTGTGGACAAAAATACCATTTGATTTCATTATTATTTTGACATTCATATTTCTTTGCTTGTCTGAGAGTCAGTTCTATCCTCTTCTTCAAACCCACTGTCGGACAGAATTGACAAAAAGATGATCCTCGCATTGTGAAAATTCTTTATCTTCCAAAGTGAGCACTTCCTCCACATTTTCTTCTCTCTCTTCTAAAATGATGTCTAAGGCCATCTGAGCAGAGATTTTCTTTGTCACACTGGATTGTTTTTGGAAAGAAGCCACATACACATAGCTATTTATTTGTTGTGCCCATCCCCAATTCCTGAATGGGAAAGTTATTGCTGGAGGTTGGATGGTCATGGAGGAGTTGATGATGTATTCATGGTTAATGGTGAGGTAAATGACTCGTATGATGGGAAAAGGTTTTGGTATATGGAAACAATGCTTCTAAAGTGATGTTATTGTCCACAACTGCATTACTCCAGTGAAACATACTCAACAAAAAATTGTCCCTTAACATGCGCTTTAATTTGTAGCCAATCAAGGCTAATGAATAAAGTTCATGAAAAGTATCTGTACTAGTTTCTCTAAGTGCCTCCACCCACACTCCAACCAGACCCTTACTTTACTTTCTGTCCCTTCTTCTTTCTCACCATTTCTACTTCGCTCTTTCATTACATCTTGTTTAAACAATTGGGTTTAACTTTCTAAGGACCTTCTAGCAATGTTCTTTTGTGGCTGAGGCACTAGACTTTAAAACCCAAGACTGCCAATTCATTGTGACCCTGATCATGTCACTTAGCCTGATTGTGCTTGTTTTGTCGTGGTAGGGTCCTAGGATGACCTTATTCCCCTTTATACTCTTTATTATGTTGCCCTTATGAGAATGCCCCAAATCTCATGTTCTTACTCCACTGCCACATACTGTAGTTCAGCACTTGACCTCTTATGTCTGTATCCCTAGGTAATTAGATACCAGAGTACCAGAACAGGCTGGAGAGAAAAGTGTTACACATTTATTTATATATTAGAGATATAATATGGCCAAAATGTAAGCATAGTTCAAATGTTAGTGTTGGTAAAACACTATTAATACAGCCTGGCTAATAATCAATTCAACACTCTCTTAGACTATCAGGTGGCACTGTCTTGATCATTGCTCCTCTTGGCATTTGTCTTTAGTTGCAGAGAGAGGTGGTCTTCTCCTTCTCTTCCATGTTGGAAAAATGTCAGACACTTAGCTTCTTTGTTACCTCTGTCTTTATCTTCCTTGAGTTACTTCCTGGACCAATAAGATAAGCCAATTCCCTACTTTATGCTAATACTATTTAGCCAAAACTCAATGTTCCAATCATAGACCCCAGTGCAGCCCAGGCTTTCCTTGTGAACATTGAAGGGGCATCAAAAGTTTTACCTGTCCCTTCCATTCCAAGCTATTCCTGTCTATTAATGGCCTTTCATCTCAGCCCACCTGTATTCACCCAGGCTAGCTGACCAATCAGTTTCTGAGTTTTTATCATTATTAATTTTAATGAATAGTAAGTAAGTAATAATAATAATACATTTTATTTATATATCACCTTTCCCATGCTCAAGGCACTTACAGAATATAAGAAAGAATGGCAGGGTATACAATATATAGCATTGTACAAACCAAATAAATAAATAAATACAGAAGATTACGACAGTGAATTCAGAGAAAAAAAATCCTAACAGACAACATAATTGATGGTCTAGCACACACACTTACAGGTTACATGAGCATCTTGACAGAGAGGTAAACTGAGAGAAGGGTAATAAAGTCAAGTCAAGATAAAAGCCTTCCTGAACAGATGAGGTATGAGTTGTTTTTTAAAAGAATTCACGGAGTCAGGTGACCTGATTAATTTCGGTAGGTCATTTGAGTGTCTTGGCGCTATACAGCTGAAGGCCCTGTAACCCATGGAGTGTAGATTAGTGTGGGGCACAACAAGATTGCCAGAATCAGAGGACCTTTTTTGGGTGGGCAGGCACATAGTGATGGAGAAGGTCACTGATGTGGTTTGGCGCGAGGTTATTTAAGGCTCTGTAGGTTATTAGTAGGATTTTATATTCGATTCTGTAAGACACAGGGAGCCAGTGAAGGTGGAGCAGGATGGGTGTGATGTGCTCATAACATTACTATGCCATCCTCATGAAAATGCTAAATTGTTAAAAAAGCTAACAAGCTATGTTTGTAATTGCAACGTGTTTTCACTCTAGACATGAACTATATAAAATAAAATGTGTTTCTTTTGAGCTCTTTATTTTTAGATCGTGGTTTCAAAGCAACTTCTTTGGCCAACCCTCACCTTGAATGGAGGCTTCCAGGCAGCCATAGATTCATCCAATTCTTTCCTTTATCTGAGGGAGACATTTACTCTAAACTACATTTAAAAACTTTATGATATGCAGTGTCTTATTTTTCTATGCTTATTGTAATGAAACAAACACTATAACAAGAGCAGATGTGTGGAGCAGGCAGAAGAACAAGAGCACAGATTTGAAATGACAATGAATTTTGTTTCAAAAGTTAACAAGAGTTTATGTCACTGCCAAGCAGAATTTAATTATAACACATGGTTTTGCTGCTAAATTCCTAATATTTTTCACATGCTGCAGATTGTGCTAATGTAAGTTTAATTATATACCAACTGCATGCTAAAAGCAATTTTACAATATTCCCAGGTCAAATAAATCCAGACTTACATTGCTGTCATTTGTTTCAGACTTATTATTTTTCATGACACTTTAATAATGACTTCTCTTATTGGTCTTTAAACTGATCAGTTATTACTGCCGAGATATAAATGACAACCCCAAGGAGACAGCGTTCCTCATTTGTGGCTTCATCATCTGGCAAGGAGCACTGTTTTGAATCTTGATTTCTTCCTCTCTCTAATGAGCAGCTGAAGTCTTAAAATTAAACAAGTTCCAGTAACAAGAACAGTAGTTAAGCAAGTGTAACTGTGTCTATTATTAACCATCAAAGAGCAGCAAAAAGACAGTTTTAATGAGCATAGTCTACTTTGTATGGCTTTAGGAAAGTTTTAATTAACAGATGTGAGGAAATTAGGTATGCAGGTTTCAATTTCAAATAAAATACAACTTGTTTGACGTCATATGTGAAATTGGACCTTGTTCTTTTACCACCTGGACCGCTACAGCAGCAGCAGGTAGTCTTTCTGTTAAACTGTGCAAATGAGGCCATTTCTCTCTTTCCGTCTGTGATGTACTATAAGCTTAAAGTGTATGGACTGCAATGAGTTTCTTGGCTGGAACGAGATTGTCAGAGATGTATGTGCCAACAGAGTGGCAAAGAACAGTGAAATTTTGTGGAGGAAACTTCCAGGAAGCAAAAACTGAGCGGTATAAAAATGCACAGCTTTTACATGCTATTGTGTTAAAGAAAGGTAGTTAGAGAGTGGTAATCCCATCATGCACAATGCCCTTGAAATGAAACTGACAGAGCAAGAAGGAGAGAAAGACCACAAGACCTCCAGCCCTTAAATTACAAATTGGACAACAGAACCATGAAGCTTTAACGGTAATACTCTTGGGAAGGGTCAGCACTAAATGTTGGCTCTTTAAAACACTTAGCTGGGGAGCAGAATTAGAAAACCAGCCTTTTGATACGCCTCAGGGTTACAGAGACACTGTGAGCTATTAGAAACAGAATGAAGTCTAGCCTGGTGTGCCTTTAGCTAAAGACAGTTGACTCTGATCCTGGAGATGTTTTACCAGTGACATTGTCAGTTTTTGCTCCCGTAGACAGATTTATGTGACCTGCAGTGATTTTAAGTCCTGCTCAGAGCTGGTTTCTGGCTTCCTGATAACCTGAAGCAGCATTGAAAATAGATGCATTGGCAGAGGATGTTTACTAAATCAACCACTTTATTAAATTAATGATATAAGTACACTTCCAGACAGTGTTCAGAAGCCATTAAGAAGGCTAACAGAATGTTAGGTTATATAGCACGATGTGTGGAGTACAAGTCCAAGGAGGTTATGCTCAGGCTTTGTAATGTACTGATGAGGCCTCATCTGGAGTACTGCGTGCAGTTTTCATCTCCATGCTACAAAAAGGACATAGCAGCGCTAGAAAAGGTCCAGAGAAGAGTGACTAGGCTGATTCCAGAGCTACAGGGGTTGAATTATGAGGAAAGATTAAAAGAGCTGAGCCTATACAGTCTAAGCGAAAGAAGATCAAGTAGAGACGTAATTGAAGTGTTTAAAATTATGAAGGGAAATAGTACAATGGATCGAGACTGATATGTTAAAATGAGTTTATCAAGAACATGGGGACACAGTTGGAAACATTAGTAAGGTTTTCTTTACACAAAAAACAAGAGACACTTGGAATAAGCTAGTAGTAGTGTGGTAGACAATAAGACTTTAGGGACTTTCAAAACTCGACTTGATGTTTTCTTGGAAGAAATAAGTGGATAGGACTGGCAAGCTTTGTTGGGCTGAATGGCCTGTTCTTGTGTAGGGTGTTCTAATATTCTAAGTTGAGATCTCAGTCATCTTTAGAGATCTTTAGTCTTGAGTAGAGGCTATGTGTGGACAGCCTTTAAGAAAAATCTGGAAGAGATACTGGGACAGCTTAGCTTTTAGCTAAACAAACAGGCTTGAAGGACTGAATGGTCTGCTCTTGTTTCTCAAATTTCTTATATTCTTACAGTATGCTCCGATGTTCTTATGTTCCTCAAAACCAAAATATATTGTGTCCATAATTCTCATTCTAACATACCCAAATCTCAATCATCTTTAAATAGCTAAACCAATGACCATTAGGTCAACAATTAACAAATTAATTGATTAACAATTAACAAAATTAATTAACAAATTAGACACGGAAATTATACAGAAAGAAAACAAATGAAGAATTAAACACAAAACTAAATATGTCAGTGTTTAAATAAGAAATCTTTAACAAGTAGAGTAAAAAATTGATCAACATCGATATTTGATTTAACAGAAAAGAATCTGGGACTTAAAGGAAAAGTTTGGTATTTTTCAAGTTCTTTACAAACATGGTATACAGTATATGCATTTGCCACATGAAACTGTGTTCTACAGTTAAACATTTTCTATAAATTAAAAAAAAAGTGGGTCCTGGCATTTTATAGTGTAAGCTATGGGGCATGGAACATACCAGAAAAAAAACTAAAACTTCCTGAATATGTCCATTTTGAAGCTGTAAAAGTTTTGATATAAGAAAACATGTCTTCTGTATTTTCTTTACATATCACTGACAACAAAAGGGATCTGGAAGTCTCTAAAGATGACTGAGATCTCAACTTATATCATTAATTTAATAAAGTGATTATCTGTGAGAATGAATGAAACTGCAAATGCATGTCACAACATCTAAGACCACCCCAAATATGCAGCCTGCTCCATTCTGTGGGCTGCACTAAAGTGTACATGAAGTGACTGCATTGATGATTGGATGTTAGTGCTAGTGGCACTTATTAACCGTGACAATTCTGCCTCATTGGGTCAGTTGCAGTGCACCTCAGATAGTTCTGTATTATCAGTGGATCAAGACCAGACTATACAGTACAGTACTAAGAGGAAATGATTCCTCAGGTCTAAGTGCTGTCTCAGTGGACAGTGGAACAAAATCAGTACCTAAGTAATCCACAGGCTTGCTTTGGCTTTGTGTTTCTCCTCAGTTTGTCCATTTGATTGTTAGTTAACGGCAGACTGCCAGTAATTAATGTTTCACCTTCTCTGAATGAACAACATGCTGATAAAGATTTGTCTGGAAGCACTAACAAACCATATGATTAAACACCAAGCTTCATTATCTGTTAGGCCTGACATCTAATTACGAAACTGGTTGGAACGAAAACCTGCAGGTAGTTGCTCTCCAGGGGCTGATGTATAAATGGTGTGTATGCAAAAAAATGTTGTGTACTCCCATTTCCATGCTCAAATTGCAATGTATAAAACCTAAACTTGACGTAAAGCCACGCACATTTTCACGCCAGCTAAATTCTTGGCATAAGCAAGTTCTCTGCTCGGTTTTGCAAACTTGCTGCACCCAGCGTCAAAGCAGTGCTTTTGTTCCAGTGTGGTTTCCCTTTCTTTTTTAGATCCACATCCCTGATGCGGCTTTATCAAATACACTGAAATTAACTGCATATTGTTTATTAGTTTAAGGCATCTGATATATAATGGTCCACGGAATGGCCAAACTGTTCCAAATACCATAGCTGCTTTAGCGTTGTTTCTCTCAATGCACCACTCAGAGTATTTATCCCACTGTATCTGAGTGTGGAATCACAGCTCTACAGCAGCTGATCGGAAAGAGAATTGTACAGCATCAAGCACATGCGCTATTTGAACTGCTATCATACGACAAATGCTCTAGAGCCTTTCCTGTATGGACCTCACGGTTCAGAAACTGTTTCATCCCAAGAACTATAAATGCACTCAATCAGTCCATCAAGTACTCCTTGTAGAACTTTCTACTTATAAGTACAATTACCTCTCTGTAAACTTGCGATACAGTTATAATATTACTGGCCACTTTAGCGCATATTTACATATGATGACGATATCATTTTTGAGATGAAATGCAACAAAATATGTTTATTACATTAAACAGATAAAATGTTAACATAATTTAAATAATCTATATTGATAATAATTAAACATGTGAGGACACAGTGCCGCAGCGCTAGCTAGTTCACGGATTATTCCTGCCTCGTGCTGTATTCTTGCTGAGGCTGTCGCGACACTGGAAGGATAGATGGATAGAATAATTAAACATGTACTATGAAGATATTTCAATGTTCCTTAAAAGTTTTGAAGAATTGGTATTCTAAGTTTACAGATGAATTATTGTCTATTACTGAGCTGATTGTGTGGCGATTGGTTTCTTGGAGAAAGAAAAGGAAGGACAGGAATTGGGGGTTAGTACGTTTGAAAGAGACAGTACTGCTACAATAAATTATGTCATTGAAGGTCGCGCATAAAGCATCTTGCGTGAGGCAAGAACAATCTCTGGACGGGGTGCCTGCTCGTCACTATCACTGCGCCACAGTGTTCCCATGTTTAATAACATGCTTTAACTCCTATCATCATGAAAATGATATCAAGTATACATCTCAGTGTTTTAATTTTTCAGAGAGCTGTAATATCACAAATGTAATGGATTCTGTGTGCTGTAGGAGGAAGAGAAAGAAGCACGTAGTGATTCACACAAATAGAGCACATAGAAGAACAAGTACAAAACAAAGCATTTAACCATGCTACTATAGTTATGATGGTATTTGAGAAACTAGTAAATTAAACGATTTAAAGATGAAGTTTATGATGCTCTACTTAAATGAAAAAATAAACTACGTGATTAAAGTGGAAATTTCCAGATTAAAGTTGACATTTCAGGCTTTTTTCTCACTGTGTCCCTATTTTTTTTTATTTTCTCTGTACCCTAGTAAGCTTTCATATGACACTCAGTTAGTGGCCTACGACTTGTTTTTTCATGACGACTTTAATATCTGACATCATCATTTTTTGTGAACTTGAGCTTTCCAGTTTCTCCGACACTCTATGTCACTCGATCAACTTCCTTTTGTTGTTTATACCACTGTTTAAACCAACAAATAGTACGTTTTTCCTTGGCTCCACTTGGTATTCGCTGATATTCTTCTATGTCCCCCCATGCTTTTGCCATTGCCTTGTCACAGAATGCTGAGCTTAAGAGTTATTTATATTGATTTGCATATTCAAAGAGGTGTAATTTTAGGAGGAGTTGGGGTGGGGCAGCAGGCGCATGCACGTGCGTTACTTTTTATGCTGACCGGGATTTATGGAGCAGAAGAACGTGGAAGTTGGCGTTCGCACAGATTTATGCATCTGGATTTTTGTGTGCATACGCACATTTCCGCTTTTGTCGGTATGCCATGTTTTAGTGTGAATTCTATGCTTGACGTTAGGCATGAGGCCCCAGGACTGTAACTGAGCAACCCTGCTCTATAGTATGCAATAATATCAACACGATATCTTTTGATTTTCTATCTACTTTTCCTGGAGAAATTCAAATAGGAACATGGCTGAACAGTGTAGATCAGACTTTCCAGACCCTAGCAACAGTGTTTAAACTCCTCCTCAGGTCTTCCTAGAACTCATGACATTAATAATTCATCCAGTACGTCCTATGTCTAGCCCTCCTCTTAGGGACAGTGCGATTTAAGCTATGTCCCCAAGTATCCTCATGCCCAAATCGATTCTATAGCTTCTCTCATTTAGGAGCAGAAGCAAATCTACTCCCAGATTTTTCCCTGATTTTTGAAGCTGTTGATTTAGTTACAGTCCTAAGGAATGTTTTATAGTAACCTCTTTCTCACTCAGTCATATTCTCTTTAATCAGCAGTGTACAATGAGCTGTGAACTGATATCTTTATCTGTGAACTTAGCACCACTTTACCTGTAATAATAGTACTTCTACAACTACTCCAATGTGTTGGTTATCTCTCACGGTCCTCTTTACAACTACTGAAGATCAAGATCCCAAGATATGTCAACCCTTTTTCCTCTGTTAAGCTGTATCTGCTGGTTTCACAAGTTACACAAAATTTCCGTTTTACATATTTGCAATTGCCTTGGTCATATTGATATTTACCTTACTGAGTATAATCCCCTACAAGAGGGAATATCAGATGAGACCAAAGGCCCTTCCAGAGGCAAACATGATTCTATAAAATCTCGGAATTACCCAACAACTGTGTCCTATAGTAGGTCCTTAAGCCATCGTAACCCTGAATTGTAAATTACTTAAAGGGCAATAAAGTTCTCTCCTTCCAGTCTGGAAGGGAACAACTGACCTTCTACCAGTCCTTCACTATAGTTGTACTTCTTTTGACCAAATTTTCTGTATCTTCTCTATCTTACTTTAGTCAGTGAGTTAGCCTGACAATATGTACTACCACCTATCGGTTAGGGTGCTTCCCAAGCCTTCTGTTTCCTTTCTATCTTACTTCACTTAGAGAGCTAGGAGACACAAGAATATGTGCTTCTGTTATATCAGTCGTGATGTGTCCTAAGCCTTCTGTGTCCATTCTGTCTTACTTTAGTTGGAGTTAGGCTTCTCTGAAACTGGGTGAACATTCTACCAACTGGAGTCCTTTGAGACTTAGCATCAAATTCCTTCTAGGCCACACTTTTTACTCTCTTGTATAGTTTTACCACATCCCCATCTTACACCACCTTTTCCTGCATGTTTTACACTCAATGGGATTGAAGAAAACATAAACTAAGTCTAATTTAGTCACAAAGTTCTTTGCAACTTATTTCTTTATTATGATGAACACTATATTTTTAAATGATCTTTTACTCATTTATAATTTCAAATAATAATATAACATACATTTAGTACATGATGCAAAAACATTTGTCTTTCAATGTGTTAATTAAAATGTATTAACATCACATAATTGTAATTATCACAGCTTCCAGGATGTGCAGTAATTACTTTATACTAATTAGATTATTTGATTCCTCTTGCCACATTGAGGCATCTGTCTCCAATTTATTTCAAAACAAACCCATACTGCACAGGCTACTGTTGTTATTTAGTGGCTATTCATCATGTTTTATTTTTTAAATGCCTGCCCATTGCACATATGAACTTCAGGATATAAATGTCAAGACTGGGAGAAAATGGCAGCGTGAATGATGCAACACATAAGGCAGAACATATGTTTTGTTCTGACATAATCCTCTTTCTCACTATCTATTCTTTGCATGTGCAGCACATTTGTCCATCGAGACATATACAGTATATCACCTGCAGTGTAACATGGACATCAAGTGTGGTAGCAGTCTATCGTATTTTTGCTATAAAAATTTACACATTTACTCATTAAACGATAATATAGAGGTGACAATTAACCAGATGAGTATAGAAGGAAAGCACCCATAACTTTGTGGAGAACACACAGAAACTCTTCTGAAAAGAATCAAGGCTGTGGCTCAGGATTCCAGAATCAGTGCGTTTACTCACAGTCTGCTATTTCACCAGCTTTATGTTACATGACACTTTCTGCTGAAGTCAGGGTGGACACATCCTTTCTGAATTAGTGCAGACATTTTGATTAAATCCCGTGAGCAGTATTAATTTCACATTGGAAACACTTTTTATGCAAGGTTCTTCCATTGATTTTGTCATTTTGTTCTCCTAAAGATTTTTTAAAAATTCTAAAAAACTATTTTTTGTGCATGAAGTATGTACAATTCCTTTTAAAGATAGTTTAAATTTTTTGCTATTTTCTGTTTACAGAATTTCCTTTTCAGACAATGCCAGTCAAAGCCCTTTTGGAACCTGAGAAGAAAACTCCATCAGGAGAGAGTTGCAATTGCCCATCCAAGAGAGAAGCAAAGTGTCATGGCATATTAGCCAGGAAGGGTCAAATCCTCTCAATATTATGAAGAAAGAAACAACACGATTGAGTCATTGAAGACATACATCCAATGAATGAAAGAGAAGAGTCCAGAGTCACACCAATATTCCTGACAGTGACTGATAGTAAAAAGGTGACATTTTTAAGAGCAATGCTTAGAGACAAATCAGAGAAAGGAGAATCTGAATTTTGAAATGTTAAGTGTGTAGAGTGATGAGCATTCATCCATAATGAGATTGCAGAAGAACAGCTGGAGATCTGAGCTATCATCTGGGTCTTGTAAGAGCGAAATGAGAGGAAAATCTGTGTAGTATCACCATAAAGGTGACTGGAGAAGTGATTAAGAAGAAATAGAACTGCATAAAGAGCAAATCTGTAGAGAAAAGAGAGGAGGACCCAACATTGACCCTTGATGCACAAATGTGGAGAGTGTTTGTGAAGAAGACAAGAAGTTAGACTTGGAGACACAAACGTATCGGTCAGAAAGTTAGGACTTGAACTGGTCCAAAGCAGAATCAGGAATTCTGAGTTAAATGAGGGAAAAGATAAGCAGTGAGTGGTTAACGATGTTGAAAACTAATGAATGGTAAAGACAGATAAGGCGAGAGGAGAGAGAAGCAGCTCAAGCAGTTCTAAGGGCATTTCTAAATGAAAGCAGTGCAGTTTCTGTAATCTGAAATCACTTTGAAGAGGATCTAGTAGATTGTTGTCACAAAGGTAAGAGGAAAGGAGTTCAAGGAACAAGCAACATTCAGTTTCAGACATCCAGATTTGCATCAGAGTCTGTGTTAATCCAAATTCAATTTTGCTATACATTTGTGCAGTGAAATTTAGAATATTTGAGAAAATGTATGGAAGGGAGGTTTGTTAAACTGTTATAAAATAACACATAAAACACTTGTTTCTTTTACTTTGATGATTTCCAAAATTAAGTCAGCTATCAAATTCAATACATCAGTGGATTTACCAGTTTTGAATTTGTTAAGGCATTTGTAATTACTACTTTCCCAAAATTCAATTATTTTTTTAAAGTGATTGGAGGCTGCCACTGGTGAATTACGAAGAAGCAGAAGCAGTGGAGCACTTAAGTGATAGAGTTGCTGGGAGATGAGATCCTGACTTGGAAAGGGCCACACGGACAACAGTCAGGCAGGGACTGACACCATGGACACTGAATCAGCGAGGTGGCAGCATTACCCACAGTACCACCTTGCTTGAAAGTATCTTTACACTTTTTGCAATGATTGACATTAAATTAAAAGACACCTTGGATTTGATCATGTTGATGCTAGCTCCAAAGTATACCCTCAGCAATATTAGTAAAGTCATCTGCATTATTCCATTGTAAACCAACCTACATTTTGTAAATTACCTTACTTTGCAAATGGACAACAAGAGGAAGGCCTAGAGGCAGGAGGTACAGAAGGAGTAGCATGTTTTTCAATCTATAAATCATCAAATTATCAACTAATCTTGCATAGCAAATTTTTTCAAGAAAAAGTTTCCAAGCGTTTTAACATATTACAAGTTCAAATTTAAGTTCTATGTGCAATTATTTACAAACCTTTCTGAGAAGCATTGGGCACAAAGTAGGAACAATCTCTGAATGGAGTAATAGTCTGTTACAGGGCACCAGTTCAGTATTGACAGACTGCCCTGCACCACTTTGGGTGTCATGCATGCTGTGAGCAGGTGAGAAAAGCAGAGAAGGATATAGGTGCAGTATTGTCCTGTTTTATTTTCCCTACACTGCAGGAAAATTTTTCAGGTGAACTATGACATCATTTCCTCTACGTCAGCACATGCCTCCACACCTTCCTGTATATATCAATGCTACACTCGAAGTCAGCCTTCATTTTGGACCCTGATGCTAAACAGAACAGACTTCTGTATCTGGCAGTCTGAGACACCAGCACTTCAAGGACTATGATCATACATTTAGTGAATCCCTTATTTTTATTTTTGACTTTGATCTTTTCCTCAATTAAGTGAGGCTTCTACGTTGATGCCCCAACATCCAGACACTCTCTGGTCTTTTGCTTTATAAGAGATATGAGAGAAAATCTAGTGGTTCCAGAGAATTGCCTGCAAGGTCAGAGAGATGGAGTCACCCAATCATAAACATCATTATCACTAGTTTAATAATTATTTTCTGAGTTTACCCATGTTATACAGCCCCCCTCCCCAATCATTTTCCTTCACTCCTCATAGTCCTGGGTATCCCTTGTGGTAAAACCTCTTCTTTACATGTCATCTGAAAGCATTGCCAACAATGACTGCTTTGGCCACTTGGACTCATCCCCTCAACCTCCATCTTGGTGCATTTCCTAACTCTGTCATCCTCTGCCTTTCACTTCACAGGCCCAATGGTCTGTTAATTTCATATGCTACAAGAAATTTAACTATTAGTGCCAGCCATTCGTTGTCTTTGCAAACACTTCAATGCTGCAGATGTTTTTTATAGAACACATAAACAGTGTGAGATTGAAAATGTTTGTGAACAAAAAGAGATAATCTTAAATGGTTTTGGCAATGCAGGGTGGAACATCCTCCAGACCAGCTGCTTTGCAGCTTTTTTTCCTTTAGTAGGTCCTGGATAAATTGTGTGCAGTAAATTCAATTTTCTACTTTCCTGAAATTCGAGTGAAATTTATGTTTTCAACTTTAAAATGGGTACAATAGTTATTCAGTTCATCTGGTGGTGAGTAGTTTATGTGTATGAATTCAATGACTCTCCCTTTTAGTTGGAGAGCAAATCAGCTTAGGATGCACATCTTTTAGATAGATAGATAGATAGATAGATAGATAGATAGATACATAGATAGATAGATAGATAGATAGATAGATAGATAGATCTCATATGGGAACCCAGTTGGGTCACCCGGAGGGATGCTTTGGAATTGGAGTGTGGAAATGCAGCCCTGTCAGTCCACTATATATTGATAGTGGGCACAGTTGGGGCGGGGGGGCCTTCCGACTTTTTTTATGGCCAAAATTGTTTCCCAAAGGATATGACATGGCACTGGAAACACTACCTGGTCCAGCATAAAAGGGAGCCCGAAGCAACACATGGACGTGTCAGAGTCGGGGGGAAGGGGGCAACACTAAATAGGAGGAGAAAAGGAGGAAGAATTGTATTTTATTATTCATTTATTATATTACTATAGCTGTTTATTGAAAGGAGAGTTGGAGAGATGGTTGGGAAAGGAATCAAAATCCTTTATGTTATTCTATCAACAGGTTGTGCCTTACTTTGTCTGTGGTTTGGCTGCAGTAAGTTTATTTTAATAGGTTCCTCCTAAGCAGACAGCCAGGAAATCCTGCCAACTACGCCAATAGATAGATAGATAGATAGATGTGCATACTCAATCACAGCCTTGACTGATGAAAGAATTATTTTGAGGACTTACAGATAAACCTGCATGCATTTGAGATTTCAAATATTAAAATTAAATAGCAAATTGAAGCCCTCTTGCAACGATCAACTGAAGGTTAATTGATACCACTGACTGTGCTGGGCATACAATGTATTTAGACACTGAGGAACATTTTAATGCAGCTGATTGAGAAATTTGCTTTGACACTTACACAATGTAATAGAAAAACTACCTGTGCTTTTGACAAATCTTTTTAAAGTAAATTATTGACATCAATGAGGACATTGAGATAAAATATTAGTCACCTTGGGCCTCCTTTAATTGTAATTTTTAAAGAATGCTTTGTTAGAATGATAAATAAAATGGGTTGGAACAATAATAAAAATGTGGCAGATATTAAAACTTAAACAATAAATTGCTGTTTCGTACTGTGATGTGAAGATACTGTTGTGTGAAGCATTTCAGCAGATAGTTAATCAAAGTCTGTCAAAGAGCTTGTGAGAAATAATTTATAAAAATAAAATAATATGTAAAGTAAAATGCAGATGCTGGGATGGCAGCAGATGATTGATATGCATTATTCTCGCTGTGTCATTTCAAATCCAATAATTTAGGCTTGATGTGTTGCTGTTTTCTGCATTGGTAAAGATTTTCCAAAATAAAATTCACAAATGGAGAAATACATGTTTATTTTAAATATATGCTTATGAGCAGGTTGAAAATTTGGTCTGTTTTGATGGCAGCTCCAGCAGTCATTTTTTGCTTCCTGATCTTTTGTGCTCATAGCTTATTTTCATAGACAGTAATAACACTTTATTCACTTTACAGGTATGTGATCTGTGACTTCAAGACACAAACAGACTCGTTCTCTGATATCCCTGAATCTTCTGAGGCTGTTTACACTACATAGAGTCTTCTCTTCTTCTTCGTCAGATCCACTTTGATCCAGTAAGTACTGGAAAACAGAGGTACACTTATGCTTTTGCCTGAAATCCATTTTTTAAAATTTGAAATTATTATTGCTTATTTAACAGATTTGTTTATTTAAGGAGCTTAATGAAAAATCATAATAAAATACATACCAGTGATTTGAAATGACAAAGTTAATAAGCAAAAACAAACAAAATTAAACTAGCGAATAAGAATTGTAGCATTACACCTAGTCCCACGGCTTAAAGAAATAGCACATGAAATGAAATTTCTTAAATAGAGTCACCATATTTGGACACATCAAACCAGTTTAGGGTTGCTGGGGACCAGAGCTTATCTTGGCATCATCAGGTGCAAGGCAGGGACCAATCTAGATGGGCTGGTAGTAAGTTGTAGAACATAATGTGTAAAATCCTCTCTGGCAATCAGTGTGTCTTTTTAGTGCTCCGATTTTGGCTGAACACTGAAATCTTACCATGATATAATGGAATTTACAAATAAATGAGATATGGAGATTGCTATCAAGACAGGTATGTCATATATAATCAAATAGCACCGTACACAAATATGCAACAATTTCATGCTACTAAGTACTTCTGGCAAGCATTAAACACAAATAGTCACATTTCGTGACAAAGACTTGTGTAGACACAAACTCACTTGACATTGTGGCTCTGATTCAAGCATCAACAGCAGTGAAACTTGCAGGTAAAATTTCTTAGTTTCATTTTAGTTTAGGTACGGCAAAAATGAATCAATTACCCATGTATTTTAATGTAACAAGACCTTTGCTAAAGCTTCTTTTGGTCTTCATAACACTTATTAAACATCAGTAGATCAGTTATTCAACACTATAGATGTGGCATATTAACATGATGGTAAAATAACTTATTAATATGAAAGATTCACAGGTCTTATACTAAATATGTAATACCAAAAAGGAATTGTGTCTCTGTTAAGGTACCTCGGACCACTCCAAAGTGAAATTGTGTTAGTAGATCACATTGCAGACATCATGGTGGCCTTATTATATACGATGGCCAAAAGGCTAAAGTAGTGTTGAAACTTTGTTCAAAAATATGAAATTCCCCAGTGTATGTAAAAGACAGATTTTGAGCAAGGTGCACAGTATGTATGTGCATTTAAATTGATAATCAGCAGCCATGCTGCCTTGTGAATAGTCTTCATTAACTTCTGTGCCCTGAAGCCTCACATTTTCTTCAGCAAACTGCATTAGTGACATGTCGACCACCCAGACATCATGGCCTTCCTCTTGAACATAGCATATCAAAGTAATCAGACGTACCTTGGTTAGTTAATTTTCATTAGAGAAGATCCATAAGGCAATTCTTACCATACTATTACCAAACAAAAGCGATTGAATAGTAACCACATACCACGCAGATTACAAATTACGCTGTACTGCCTACGTTGCTAACAGTTCACTTCAATATTTCAGTCAAGAACCTCCTGGCCACTGACTTTATTGAATATGTTGACCTGAGCTCATTAAAGAATGCACAGAGACAATAAGCAGGAACAAGTAATAGAAAGCAGCATGAACCTCAAATAAAATACCCATTGTTACTATTAACAAAGCAATTGCCAACATTAAAAGGAAGACTGTTTAGCATCTTCTGATTTCAAGTCAAGTTCAGCAATGTCCTTTCAATTTGGTATGTAGTCTTTTGACCAAGAGTCTTATTGACCTTGGCTATGTCAGACTTCCTTTCTGTGACGTTCCAAAAAGCATTCTCTATCACTCAATTAATTATTTAGGCTTGTCCAGACTTAACTGAAAGCCGCATGACAGGGCTACACTGGATATACAAGATGCTGGCCCTCACAGAAGTTTATGAAGAGTGTGAAGTGCATACTGTGTGTGCTTTCAGAGACCTCAGTGTTACAGTCGCCAGTGGATGCCTGCATTTCCGTATCAGTGAAAGATGAAATTCCCGCGTGTACGTAAAAGACAGATTTTGGGCAAGGTACATAGTATGTCTATGCATTTCACAGTATCGATAATCAGCAGCCCAGCTAGGACGGTGCATTAGAACAATCAAGAAGTGAAATATAAATTGTCAAAGAGCTTAAAGCATTTTATTGTCATGCTAATGAAAAAGGTTTGGCGACTAACATCCTGAAGAGAAAAATAATAAAGACATGTCACAAGCCTGTCAACAAGAAAGAGTGAGGCTGAGGCAACGCTGATTTTATTGATGGAAAAAGTCCCAGGGGAATGTTGTGGGTGGTTAGCTAGTGTTATGTGTAAGTTTCTCACTCACTTTCTTCTGACCCATCTGGAAAAAAGGAAAAAGTCCAAGACATTAACTAGCATTAATTCAAGTTATAGTTCAGCCTTTGAAATACCATAATTTTGCTTATTACATTTTTCCTAATAGTAATATATATTGTGTGCCACCTTTAAGCCAGGTGCACATTACACAACTTGTATTCGGCAAGTTTAGTGAAACTTAAAGATTGCAGTGGGTAGATCTCTTTGTCTTTACAATTTCAGATTACACAACTAAGGATTGCAGAGAATGACAAATGACGTGACTCCATGCAGACTTTCCAGCACAGTTTCACATTTTGAAAGCATCAAGAGCTCATCACATTCTGACAGCCAATAACTTCTTGACTATTAGCTCCAGTGCTTGTAGGAAGGCTTTACAGATATAGTGAGCTCAACTGCAGCATCAACCCTTTGATTTCCCTTTTTATTTCTGTCATGGTAAAACAAACACAAGGCATCAGACAGATGACCCTCTATTCCATTTGTGTGGTCCAAAACACTTGTAACCCTTGATTCCTTGGGAACACATTCTATACACTCTACTTGGGGTTAAGTGCTCATTGATTGTCAACTCTTGCATACATAAAAGCCCAGCCTTACTACCTGTTTATATTTCTGGAGGCCATGAGAATGTGCTGTGACCATCCTCAACCTGCTAAGGTTCTATAAGTGAAGTCTATGACTAAACATAATTGGAAAATCACTGTTGTGTGACAGGTGTTTGCTCATTATAAAAAACCATGCTGCCTTCTGAATAGACTTAATTAAATTCTACTGTATGCCCTGAAGCCTCACATTCTCTTCAGCAAACTGCATTGGTGACATGTTGACCACCCAGACATTACGGCCTTCCTCTTGAACATAGCATATCAAGGTAATCAGACGTACTTATCAGAAGTGCCTTGAGCATGGGAAAGGTGCTATATAAATAAAATGTATTATTATTATTATTATTACCTCGGTTAATTAATTTTCATTAGAGAAGCTCCACAAGGCAATTCTTACCATACTATTACCAAACAAAAGCGATTGAATAGTAACCACATACCAGACAGATTACAAATTACGCTGTACTGCCTGACGTTGCTGACAGTTCACTTCAATATTTCAGTCAATAACCTCCAGAGACGATGTTTGGAATTATATTTTAATTAATTACGAGAAAAACAATAGACCTGGCCACTGACTTCATTGAATATGTTGACCTGAGCTCATTAAAGAATACACAGAGACAATAAGCAGTGTTAAGTACCAGGAACAAGTAAAGGAAAGCAGCTTGAACCTCAGCTCAACAGTTTTGCGTAGTCTTATATTTTTACATTTTGGGCCTGTCTGTATTTTTTGAGTTTATTGTATATTCCTGACTGGGTTATTGCCTTACAGATAATAAAGGATTTTATTTTATTGTTATTAATATACTGGCTTTTGTCTTATGTTTCTGTTGTGACTCAAAATTAGCAGCTAATTTGTAGACTGAGTAGGTCTAATTCTAATTTAACACTTTTGTTTTGCTTGCATGACTTGCTAGAAAATGATGGTTATTATTTAGAGTTGCAGGTGACATAAGTCCAAGACTTCCTTCCAGGTCCCTGCTGTGCTGGTCCCTGCCCTGAGTTCCATGCTGCTGCAACAGGCTTTGGCTCCAAGTGAACATAAAATGGAAAAGGAGGGTACAGTAAATGCCTGGCCCTCTCATGCAAGACTAATTCCTACCTTGACCCATAAGCTGCTGTGAAAGGCGTCAGCTCTCCATTGCACTAGAATAAGCATGTTTAGAAAATGAGTAGTCCTTTTCTAAATACTGTATTGTTGTTTGCATATTGATGTGGCAAAATACTGTATTACACTGGATGCCCTTCCTGATGTAACCCTCCCCATTTATACAGGCTTTGAGCTGGCATAAAGAAACACACTGGTTTGTGCGTCCCTATGGTTGGAGATGATTAGTGAGCAGCATTACAGTTTCATCCCAGGAAAGAGCACTACAGATGTGATGTTTACTGTGAGGGTGTTGATGGAGAAGTATAGAGAAGGCCAAAAGGAGTTGCATTGTGTCTTTGTGGACTACGAGGAAAATACAGTGGAGAAAGTAATTGAACACATCAATGTTTTTCTTGGTTAATATATTTCTAATGGGGCTATCAACATGAAATTTTCACCAGATGTCAGTAACAACCCAAGTAATCCACACATACAAAGAAATAAAAATAAATAAGTCCATAAATTAAGCTATGTGTAATAAAGTGGAATGACAGGGAAAGAGTATTGAACACATGAAAAAAATTAGGTGCAAAAGGCATGGAAAGCCAAGAAACCAGTTGAAATCTGTCAGTATTTTGAAAGCAATCCTGCCCCCTATCAGTGAAAATCAATATCAGATGGTTTAATCCTAATTGATGGCCTATTAAAAGTTTTCTCATTACCAAGTTGTAACAAAAGAAGCATCTCATGATGGGTAAAAGCAAAGAGCTCTCTCAAGACCTTTGCAACCTTATTGTTGCAAAACATACTGATGGCATTGGTTACAGATGTATTTCTAAACTTCTGAATGTTTGAGCACCGTTGGGGCCATAATCCGGAAGTGGAAAGAACATCATTTCACCATAAACTGGCAACGACCAGGTGCTCCTCACAAGATTTCTGACAGAGGATTCAACAGAATAATCAGAAGAATTGTCCAAGTGCCAAGGACCACTCACGGAGAGCTTCAGAAAAACGTGGAATTAGCAGGTACAGTTGTTTCAAAGAAAACAATAAGTAATGTACTCAACCGCCATGGCCTCTATGCATGCTCAACGTGCAAGACTCCACTGCTGAAGAAAAAGCATGTTGAAACTCGTTTAAAGTTTACTGCACAACATTTGGATAAGCCAGTTCAATACTAGGACAATATAGTCTGGTCAGATGAGACCAAAATTGAACTCTTTGGATGTCATTTCATGCACCATGTTTGGAGGAGAAATGGCACTGCACATCACCCCAAAAACACCATACCAGTAGTGAAGTTTGGAGGTGGGACATCATGATGTAGGGCTGGCAGACTTCGTATAATTGAAGGAAAGATGAATGAAAAAATGTACCAGGAAATTCTTGATAAGAATCTGCTGCCATTTACCAGGATGCTGAAGAAATTGAGGGTGGACATTTCAGCAAGACAATGATCACAAACACACAGCCAAGAAAACTCTCAATTGGTTTCAGAAAAAGAAAATAAAGCTGCTAGAATGGTCTAGTCAATCACCTGACTTGAATACAACTGAAAATCTATCGAAAGAACTGAAGATCAGAGTTCATAGAAAAGGCCCCCAGAACCTTCAAGATTTGAAGACATTTTGTGTGGAAGAATGGCCCAAAGTCACACCTGAGCAATGCATGCGACTAGTTTATCCATACAGGAGGCATTTTGAAGTTGTCATTAACAACAAAGGTTTTTCTACTAAGTATTAAATAAATTTCAGTAAGCGTGAAGTTTTATCATGCATAATTTATGGACACATTTGTTTTGATTTCTTTGTATGTGTGGATTATTTGGGTTGTTACCGACATCTGTTGAAAATGTCAATAGCCCCATTAGAAATATATTTACTGAGAAAAACGTTGATGCGTTCAATAGTTATTTTCCCTGCTGTATGACAAGATGCCTAGCCAGGAGTTGTGGTATTGTATGAGGAAGTCGGGAGTGGCAGAGAAGTATGCAAGAGTGGTACAGGATATGTACAAGGGAAATGTAAATTCTGTGGTAGGAATGAAGGATGCATTCAAGGTGGAGGTGGGCTCTGAGCCCTTGCTTATTTGCAATGGTGATGGACAGGTAGACAGAGGAAATTAGACAGGAGTTCCCATGGACTATGATGTTTTCTATTCCTTATGTTATTATTCAGAGTTGGTCTAAAACAGCATTATAGTTTCTTTGCTTAAACAATTAGTCATCTCAGTTTACAGAATCCAATCTATCCATCCATTTCCTCAAGCTGCTTATCTAGGGCATGATCATGGGGCAACTGGAACCTATCCAGCAATAATCGGGCACAATACAGGAACAATCCTGGGACAGGACACAGGTCCATCATAGAGTGAACACACACTCACACACACAGAGTAGGGTCGGTTTAGTTAAGCCAGTTCACATGTCTTTGGAATTTGGGAGGAAACCCATTTAGATACAGGAAAGGCATGCAAACCAGAGGTGTGAAAGACACTCTCCTTATTGTGTGGCAGCAGTATTACCACAGAACCACCATGCCGCCCTTTACAGAACCTTTACATTTTCATTATTTTGCTTAGGAAACCTTTTAGTGATTTTAACAAAATTAAACTTCACATGAATGTAGGAAATATCAGTAAGCATGAAGCTCCTGCCTATCCATCACATCTTAATGATGCAAAGTATGAATACACCTTTAGCTTTGGGTTTGTGGTTGGGTAGAGGGGCCGGGCACATCTGAAGTGTACCTGCTAAGCAGTTCAACAGAGCTGTGGTCTCCAAACTCTGAGAGATTTACAATCTCTTGAGCTTCCAGTCACAACTGCCTTAAGACACACAGTTCTCTCATCAACCTCCATGGAGTTGATACCACTGAACAAACAAGACAAGGTTAGTACATTCATTATGCATAAGGCACCAGAGATCTGTCTAATTTGCACTAAGTCCCAGAGTCCTGCTTTAAAAACCTTTTTTGTTTCCCTGAGAGAAGCAGGAAATTGGTGTCTCCATTAAGTAAAGTAAATACATTTAGCATGCCTTCTACATGCAACATATGGGTTGATTGTTTTCCAACAAGGTGATGTCAGAGATGGCCTTCCAGTTAAGACCTCCCTTTTGTAGAGGATGCATTTTATGAAAAGTGTTTAGCTTTGCACACAAGCATGACATACACTTATGAAGATATTGTAGATCTGCACTCACTGAAAAATGTTTCTCATGGAGAAATGTTTCTCGTTCAGCCTTTTTTTCTTCTGAAGAAGAAACAAATAAATGTAATTACCTTTACCACCCAGGGATACTTAAACCAAAGTGCTGTTCACAGATCTACGAGGGAAGGTACCAGTACATCCCAGGGGTTCACACCATAAAAGCTGTGTGTCTCGGAAACACCAATGAGTCATGTCATTATGAAATGGCACAGTGTAGGCCTGAGGCGTGAATAACCTCCGAAAAGGAATAGCAGCTCCCACATCTGGAAAAGTGTTCATCAGGGTCAAATAGGGTAGAGCAACACATCCAGAGGGTGTGTAATTATGTGTTCAAAATGCATCGCTTGTCCCTGCCAGTACAAGGTTGTGAACTCTCATGGAAAAAAACAGGAAAAGACTTAAAACTCCCTTAAGACTTCGAATCCAATAAATACCAAAAGGTACTCTGCTCTGTTGGGCCCTTGTGCAAGACCCTTAACCTACAATTGCTGAGCGCTTTGAGTAGTGAGAAAAGTGTTATATAAATGCAAAGAATTATTATTATTAATTAATTATAATTAGTTATTAAAAACGCATATCAAGCTTTGACTGTGCACACACATAACAGAAGAACTGATAGCTATCTTAGATGTACTTACAGATTTTCAGCTTTTTATATTAATCATGGAAGTAGTAAAAAAGCAGTTTCTATGGCTATAAACCTCCAATCTTTGAGTTACAGCTTAACAAAAAAGTTGAAGGTGATAAGAATATTTGAATCCTTTTAGTCCATCAAGCTTGTTAGGTTAGCCAACTTGTCCAAATATCTGATTACGACAATTTTTTAAAATTATTGCTACTTCAACAGTTACTTGTTTCAGTTCCCATGACCGTTTGAGTGAAGATGTGCATTTTAGTTCCATCTTAAATGCTCTTTCTAATCAATTTCCACGGGTGTCCTTGAGTTTGTGATTCACAATTTAATTATTAAATGTGGTACTTGATAACTGATTTCTGATTTTATTCAAACTTGAAAACTTGCGAATCTTTTGGAAATATGCACAAAATACTATTGATTTTAGAAATCTCTCTTTCAGATTCTGCTCCTGTTTCCTTTACATTTTAGGTAAAGAGATACTACAGTGGCTTCATGTTAATCTGCTGTCACTGAGCGTGCTGTTGTGGTTTCTCCTCAGGGTTTATGTTATATTTGAATGACTTTGTACCTTTATTGTGTTCATATTTATTGAATTGTGTTCTGACCATATGTGCACTGACTGATTAGTTCCTGTGACCACTCAACTCTATTGACACCATTGTAGCTGTTGGTCTGTGATCACTTTAAATTTAATTTGATATCAGTATAATTTGTCTTAGGTGGTAGGTTTTGACAAAAGTGCTGTTAAGGTTCACACTAAGACTTAAATTGTCATTAAAAATTGGCCAGGAGCTAAACAAAAAATCAAAAGGAACAGACAGACAATCCTGCACACGCTTTCGATGATGTTGAGATGCCCCTGCACAGACTATACCCTGGACATCTTGTAGTTCATGACCGAGCGTTATCAGTGTAAGCGAGCGACACAGTTGGGAAAATGAGGTGCAAAAACATCTTTTATTGTAGCAAGTTCCAAAAACTAAAGGTTGCAGTTTGGTGTCATGCAATACTTTCAAAGCAGTCCAACAAGCAATGACACAACAAAAAGGAAAAAAATGAATACTGTCTACATATGTTCGGTAAATCTACACCCTTAAAAGATATGCAGTAAGAAAAAAAAAATTACAATAAAATATAAATGGTTTCCTTCCTCCTATGATAATGGAATAGTTCTAGTAGATAGTCTAAAAAGAACAAATGAACAGTCAAATGCTCACCACCTCTTCCTCCAACAAACCTCTACTACTCTCAATAACTCAGAGGTTTATTCCACACTGCACTCTTATCTTCACTATCAGAACACAAGACCAAAAGTTGACATCTAGCATCTGCTGTGGTGTGTTATATCTTAGGTTTACCCAACCAGTTCCCTCAAACGCTCTCTAGAATTCTCCTATCAGAACCCATGACGTGATGCTGGCTAAGCAACACTTTTCTCTTAAGTAAAGAAATTGATACACATGTCCATTCAGACTTACATGTGCATGCATGCCAGTGTGTGTGGGACTTTCCGCACTCCTCTTACTAGTAACTTCCTGAACCTCCTTGGTTCTCACTGCCAACAACTAATCCCACTACAACACTCGTTTCACAAGTAGTGGCAGACCAGCATTGGGATTTTGGTCCTTTTTCCCCAGAGAGGTGCAGAAGCCCATAGAAATCCAATTCCCACACACACTCTGGGTGAACTACAGCTGAAATGTGTCCTCATGCCTTTATGGAGCTAATCACCACACCTTACAATTTTAACTCCAGGTATGTGCACTCTTACCACTATTTACAATGTCCCCCTGCCTATAAATAGTAATAAATGGAAAATTATGCAGACTACTGACAGCTCAGTAATGTGGACAATCAAAGTTATAAGGAGTAAGGTCCATGAAGACCTCTGTTTCTAGACTAATTTCCTGTATTGGAGTTGATAAGGATTCAAAATAGGCCTCAGAAACAATAGATGTACATCATGGTAAGGAACTGAGATTCTGAACTTGGAATATTAGGTCATTAAACAAAAAGGATGTGGAAATAATGAATGAATTAATTAAATGCAAGGTTAGAGTAATGAGAATAAGTGAAGTTTAGAACGGTAGCAGTAAAAGAGTCCTTGAGGACAGCCATATTCTGATATACTGTGGAGTCCCTTATGGATCTAGGGCTATGGAAGAAGTGGTGCTACAGGTTTTTTAGAACATTAGAACAACCTAGACGAGAACAGGCCATTCAGCCCAACAAAGCTTGCTGTTCATGTCCACTTACTTCTTCCAAAAAAACATCAAGTTGATCTTTGAAAGTCCCTAAAGTCTTACTGTCTACCACACTACTTGGTTGCTTATTCCAAGTGTTTATCGTTCTTTGTGTGAAGAAAAACTTCCTAATGTTTGTGCAAAATTTACCCTTAACCTTAAGCGTCCTCTGTGTTCTTGATGACCTCATTTTAAATTAACAGTCTTGATCCACTGTACTAATTCCCTTCATAATTTTAACCACTTCAATCATGTCACCTCTTAATCTTCTTTTGCTTAAACTGTAAAGGCTCAGCTCTTTTAATCTTTCTTCATAATTCAACCCCTGTAGCCCTGGAATCAGCCTAGTCACTCTTCTCTGGACCTTTTCTAGCGCTGCTATGTCCTTTTTGTAGCCTGGAGACCAAAACTGCCCCAACAGAGGATGTGGCTGTTGTTGAGGAACTCCAGAGACTAGTGGACTTGATCTGTTTGTTCCAGACAATATTTAATCAGTACATTGATTAATCAATGGGGAAGTCAGTGTATGCGACAGGCAATGTCCATAGCAATTGTAAACAACATGACTGTGGCTATGAAGTAAAACATTGTCATAAAAATACAAAATTAAGACTAGAGTAACAATAAAATGAATGAAAGGAGTGCAAATGAAAATATAAAAATTTCAGCAATTAAACAAATTAATTCTTTGTGTAAATGAATAAAAAACAGATGTAGGACTGGAGTCCTGAGGTATTCCCCATTTCATGTCTGATTTAACTAAAGAATAAGTAAGTGAAATTGTCATCGTCCTGTCACTGGTTGCCAACCTTCCACATTCTCTTTTAAGCTACAATACGCTTCTTGATTACGGAGCTCCATCCTCTTCATCAGCTGCTAATGAAATGAACATCAGCTTCCAGGAATGAAGCGGTATACTGTACTGTATTTGGCGGAAAGACTGGAAGAGGTTGGGCTTGAAGCATTCATGTATTAATGACGTCAGGCTCAGGGCCGTCTTAACAGCATCATAGACCCCTGGACAAAGTAGTTCACCAGGGCCCCTGTTTTGACAGCAAAGCAGAAACATACAGTACATAGGCATTAGAAAATTTTGCTCCTGTGCCCCCGGCCAGTGCCCATTGTGCCCTTATGTTAAGATGGCCCAGATCAGGCATCTTCCAAGGGGATCTCATCCAACCCAAAGACAGAACATTACCTCTGTGTTTCCCTGCACCAAGACCCTTTAAACACTCTCCATGATTGGATGTGTGTGACACTTGCAATAATTTTAGATCTATGCACTAGAAAGGCTCATAAAACACAGAGAGGAGAGAGAGTTTAGGACCATGCACTGATACAGAACATTGCCGTACCCACCACA
Organism: Polypterus senegalus; assembly: GCF_016835505.1. Lineage (NCBI taxonomy): Eukaryota > Metazoa > Chordata > Cladistia > Polypteriformes > Polypteridae > Polypterus > Polypterus senegalus. The sequence goes on along the minus strand of NC_053154.1, from coordinate 64,832,355 downwards.
TGACAAACCACCTCAGGATCCTAGATTAGGACCTGAGTACAGACAGGTGTTTTATAAAATAAACTCTGATAGGTATGCTCACTCTTCTTCTTCTTCTTCTTTTGGCTGTTCCCGTTAGGGGTCGCCACAATGGATCATCTTCTTCCATATCGTTCTGTCCTCTGCATCTTGTTCTGTTACACCCATCACCTGGCTGTCATCTCTCACCACATCCATAAACCTTCTCTTAGGCTTTCTTCTTTTCCTCTTCCCTGGCAGCTCTATCTTTAGCATCCTTCTCCCAATATACCCAGCATGTGTCCTCTGCACATGTCCAAACCAACACAATCTTGCCTCTCTGACTTTGTCTCCCAATCGTTCAACTTAAGCTGACCCTCTAATGTACTCATTTCTAATCCTATCCATCCTCGTCACACCCAGTGCAATCTTAGCATCTTTAACTCTGCCACCTCCACTTCTGACTCCTGCTTTCTGGTCAGTGCCACCGTCTACAACCCATATAACACACAACCCACAACCGTCCTGTAGACCTTCCCTTTCACTCTTGCTGATACCCGTCTGTCACAAATTACTCCTAACACTCTTCTCCACCCGTTCCACCCTGTCTGCACACATCTTTTTCAACTCTCTTCCACAGTCCCCATTACCTTGAACTGTTGATCCCAAGTATTTAAACTCATCCACCTTTACCAACTCTACTTCCTGCATCCTCACCATTCCGCTGACCTCCCTCTCATTTACACAGATGTATTCTGTCTTGTTCCTACTGACCTTCATTCCTCTCCTCTCTAGAGCATATCTCCACCTCTCCAGGGTCTCCTCAACTTGCTCCCTACTATTGCTACAGATTAGAATGTCATCAGCAAACATCATAGTCCATGGGGGCTCCTGTCTAATCTCGTCTGTCAACCTGTCATTATGAATAAGTATGGCTGTGCACAGGGGTATGCCTCATTAAGAGCTGGCTCATGTCTTTTGCCCAATGTCTCCTGGATAGGCTTGGACTTCCAGGTATGTAAAATTTCACTTCTACAGGTTCAGTAAATATCCATCCATCCATCCATTTTCCAACCTGCTGAATCTGAACACAGGGTCACGGGGGTCTACTGGAGCCAATCCGAGCCAACACAGGGCACGAGACAGGAACCAATCCCAGGCAGGGTGCCAACCCACCGCAGGGTTCAGTAAATAGATGGATGGATATGTACAGTAGTTATGTTTCTTTACAGCATATGTACATTTCAACAGTGCCATATAAATAAGAACAGAAAAATATACAATTAATTGGAAGGGTGAGACAAAAATATAGATTGTTTCATAATTAAAACATTTCATATTATCAATAATTAAATGTATTGCTTACAACTTGGGGCAGTTGTGAAGTGGCAGTGCTGCACCCTCACAGTATTGAGTCCCTGGTTCCACATTCTACCTGTGTCTGTGTGAGTTTCCTCCAGGTGGTCCAGTTTCCTTACACAGTCCATAGACATGCAAGTTAAGGGGATTGGCACCATTGAATGGGTGTGTGTGAATGTGTTCACCGTGCAATGGACTGGTGCCCGGTCTGGGGTATTGTTCCTGCCTTGTGCTCTATTCTTGTTGGGATAGGCTCCAGCCCCCCACGACTCTGCTGAGAATTAAGCAGGATTAGAAAATGACATGGTATGGCTTACAACTTTAGCCTCTTTGGTGTTCTTGCCACCATTAAAAGGAAAGCCCCTTATAATGTAGTTGTTTCCTTCATATTTTTCCCAATTTCTAGATCTTTTCTGGTAATAACTCAAATGTAGATACTTTGGCAGAGGTCAGTTAGTCAGTCATTGTGCAACCTGCTATATCCTAACACAGGGTTATGAGGGCCTGCTGGAGCCAATCCCAGCCAACATAATGGGTGCAAGGCAGGAACAAACTCCGGGCAGGGCACTAGCCTACCGCAGAGCACACACACACACACAAGGGACAATTTAGGATCGTCAATGCACCTAACTGTGGGAGAAAACCGGAGCACCCAGAGGAAACCCACGCAGACACGGGGAAAACATGCAAACTCCATGCAGGAAGGACCTGGGAAGCAAACCCAGGTCTCCTTACTGCGAGGCAGCAGCCCTACTACTGTGCCACCGTCTTTGGCAGAGGTGTAAGTGTGAATGTTGATGACAAATTCCTGAAAAACTTTATTTGCCAGCAAGAGTTAAATGTTTACTAAATAACAATGGGGGTATAGCTGGCTGCCCAATAATTGACAGACTTAAATATTGTGGTTGGGGTTTTGGGGGGAAACCTAAAAAATGCTTGATATCAGATAATGACAGCCATATGTGGGAAATGAAGGAGAACAGAGAGAATTAAGAAACATACATCTATGGAAAAGGTTTGGATGAATGGGCTTGGGGTTATTTCCACATATTTCCTACTTGTTTACACACCCTTGTTTACTTCTTTATAGCCTGGTCTGTTAACTCCATATCTGTGACCATTAAAATGTTAAATTTAATGTCTGTGTTCACGTTTCAACACCAAAAAAGAATCACACCCTTGGGATCTTAATAAGCAATGGTAGGTGTGCTGCCAGCAAGAGAAGATATACCTGAAGTAACTCAAGAGTAGGAGCTGGAGATTATAAGAGAATGATCCCTAACACTACAGACAAATGCCATTCATTCCTCAAATAAAATCGGTTCTTTTTCTTTGTGCAACCACAAACCCCTTCCTTCCCCTCCTGTCAGTCATGAATAATCCACTGCATCCACTGAACAGTGTCATCTCCAGGCAGAGGAGTAGCTTCAGTGACAGACTTTTGTCACTGTCCTGCTCCACTGACAGACTGAGGAGATCGTTCCTCCCCCACACTATGTGACTCTTCAATTCCACCCGGGGGAGTAAATGCTAACATTACTCAAAGTTATTGTCTGCTTTTTATTTTTTATTTTATTTATTTATTTATTTATTTATTTATTTATTCAAAAATGTTTTTCTTCATTTTTATTACTATTTAATTTAATATTGTTTCTTTGTATCAGTATGCTGCTGCTGGATTATGTGAACTTCCCCTTTAGATTAATAAAGTATCTATCTATCTATCTATCTATCTATCTATCTATCTATCTATCTATCTATCTATCTATCTATCTATCTATCTATCTATCTATCTTTGTATCTGGGTTGATTCCTGTTTATTTATTATACCTTTTACTAATGGTGTAGTACAACTGAAATGACATAAATGGACCTTTGTACCTTAACTTGTGCTAGTGAATAAAAGCCAATATGAATAACTGAGAGGAGAAAATTAAATCTTTATGGCTGCCACCGGTGGTAGTGTTGGATTAGGCGTGGACTTTGTGAAGAACTCTTTACATTTCTTCGGCTAATCGGTCTTGATGTGCTGAATACTGAACATTTCCTCATCAGTCCAATCAATGTACTCTTGTAGATGAACTGTCAAGAGACCCTTTTGTGAATCTCCAAGGCATCTGCTTTGATTCCTGCTTTTAGGATTGAATTGATATTTAGTCTGACACTGAATCACAATGAGTGTGCCCTCTAATCAAAATCAGCACAGCCCTGTATTTAAATGTGAAATCCCTGTTATCTGCTCATACTTAGGAAATTCCCTTGAATATAAAGGCTGCACATTTCGGTGCTACAATATTTTATTTTTCAGTGTAATTTCAGGGTAGGGATAATGAAAATTCACACCACACAATGTTCAGTTTTAAGCTTACAAGCCCTCAGTGAGGTGCCTGAAAATCGACTCTATAAAAGTAGGCTCGCTTTGGGTCTGTTCATGGCTCGTACTCAGACTCGTAAAGCCAGTCTCGCCAGACTTGGTCGGGTTCTTTCATTGTTACAGATGAGAAGGGTTGGCTCAATTACCAATTAAATTTCTCTTTGGCCAACCCTTAAATTTTCACTTATTGCCATTTTCTCCCCGCTGACTTTTAATTTTTTGTAAAAAGAGAATAAAAATATTTTGTTATTTTTTTAACCAAGAAAAGATGTAGAATTTAATTGAATTATATTCAATAATACATTTTACAGGTTGAACCAATGAAAATTAAAATGAAACAATAAATATATGAACATAAACTCCTAATCATGTATCCTATTCACCCAACCTTATGACGGCTATATAAGTGAAGAGGACAAAATATGTGCTGACGATGTAAAATAAAAAATAGAGACGCTTTCTGGAGAGGAAAAGGTGCAGGATTAGCAGATTTCCGGTAAGAGGTTAGAACCAACTTGGCAGCGATTATGCCCAGAGAGAATAACTTTCATTGGGGTGGGATAAAAATGAGAGGTCCAACTGAAGGTATTAAAAGGGTTGTTGACAGAAGAATAGAAGAGGGACAGATGGAAATAGAATAATGATGAAATTGGTAGACTTTCAAAGAACAGACAATTTGTAAAGATGTGCCAATAACATTTGACTGCATCAAAGATGAGACAATTGGG